>NW_027481880.1:0-413462 GCF_965637985.1 Blastobotrys vanleenenianus | reverse complement strand
GCTACTTAATGTTCTGCCATTGATTTATGTTAATTTTTATATTGAGCCGGCTGTTGAAGCCCAATGTTTAGACACAGTCTTCCTTAGCGTTAGCTCAGACTATAATCAAGATATATTATTATTATTAAGTGTCCAGTGGGCCAGGAATTCCGAATTTTCGCCGATATCGGCCGGATACAACCGTCTCCGAGACCACTAATACCGATCACCGCCTTCCAACATTCACACGGCATTCTCCGCCAGACGAGGATAATAAACATGAGGATAATGAACGAATGGCCAAATGCCAATACGGCTGAACGAAGTAATGGCCTTTTCTAATGCAATTTGAGTCCAGGAACAACGCATCGCATATGTAAAATGAAAGGGGGAGGAAGCATTGCATGGCAGGTGGAGAGTTGCGATTCAGCCGAAAACGGGTTTTTCGAAACATAACCGTTTGGGGTCTGACAGAACGCAAGATTAAAACGGTCTCAGCTGAAACGGGAAATAACGGTGATCCAAGTCCGAACACACGGAACCAGACAGAATGATCTCACTCAATGTCTTAAGAAAAAGCAAACCAGCAAAAAAAAAAACGGTTCTTGATTTTGCACCGGCGCGCGCACACGAAACTCCCAACCGCCAGGCCCGGCATACATCACCACATTATCACCATATGGAAGAGGCCGATTTATCAGTGATTTGAAAGCAATGAATATAGGCGATATCGTAGAGCGTGAGGTGGACTCTGCAACGGTGAAGCCACCGGGACCAGGTGATATGCGTCCAAAGAAGCAATCGCGGTGGAAGCAGAGAATGAAGGCTCAGAAGGAGCAAGAGCCAGAGGTTCCTGCCAGTTCTAAGGGTGGCTTATCGGCGACCGAGCAGATTCACATGGAAAATTTGCAAAAGATATCGCAAATGTCACAGGCGGAGTTTGAGCAGAACCGGGATGAATTGCTGGGGTCTCTTGATTCGGGAGTACTTCAGATGTTGCTTAAACGGGCTAAAGCACATGAAGGTGGCATGCTTGACGAAGACGACGTGAATCGGGCGCTCAATCCACTCAATTCCTCTGAAACGCTATCAAATATGGAAGAGTTCCAACCATCTATCCAACCATCCAGTGAAGAGCATCCAATTGTTGAAAGCCAACCGGAATTTAATAATGAAGAGCCAATTAATGAAGGCCCAAATGAAGAGCCTACTAATGAAGAGCTGGCTAATGAAGCTAATGAAGAGCCAACAATCGAAAAAGCTTCCGGGGTGCACTTTCCTGCACCCCCCCAAAGGCAGGAACTTGACGTCAACGACCCTGGCTTCATGGAACAGCTTCACGCCAAGTACTTCCCGACGCTGGAAACAGAGCCCGAGAAGCTGCAATGGATGCAGCCTGTGGGCGAGGAGGACATGACGAGCTACACCGAGGACCAGGGGGCTGTAGCACCCTCAGAGCTTCGGTTCGACTTCCACGGCGACCTGCTCAGTCCCCGGCAGGCGCTGCAGGTGCCAACCCATCGCGGGCTGCACCATCATGGCGACGCACCGCATGCCGCAGGCTACACAATCGCCGAGCTGGGGCATCTAGCCCGAAGCACAGTGGCCTCGCAGCGATGCATTGCCATCCAAACGCTGGGGCGAGTCTTGTACAAGCTAGGAAAGGGTCTCTATGGAAAGGAGATCTCCATGGGGCTGTGGGGCGTCGTGGACTACGCACGAGTCTTGGACACTCTCCACGAGGCTGCGGACGAAGCGCACACCAAGAGCCTCACCGTTCGGGCCCATGCCGTCGAGGCGCTGTGGTTGTGGCACCAGGGAGGCGGCCATCGCCTTGCCCGGTAACCTAACCCTTTGCACCCACGAGGCAGTCATTAACCCATCTTTGGAGTGGTCGTTTCATTCTCGTGACGGTTGAGGTATTTACGGCCGGCAATCACTGTTGGGGTGTTCTCGTCATTCATCTACGACACGGGCTGGCCATGATTTTCGGCATTCGTCCACGACATGGGACTGGGTCAAGGCCGTTTGAGCTCAGGAGACTTTGGTAGACAACCTGAAAAGGGGGGGTACGTGGGTTATGACGTTTGATGTGTGATATGCACGAATGTGAAACAGGTTTTGCATTATGCCATATTTCTGTAAGAGGGTGCATGGCGCATGGTAGGTTAAACGATCGTGCAGGAGGCAGGGACGAGAGTACCAAAAGGGCGCTTATCAGATACTGCTGGACGCGTTGAAAACGCGCATATGCCTCCAGGGGGGAGAGGGAGACTTCCCAGAGATCGCGCGGTTTATCGCATACAGCCGCGAGACTATAGCTAAACTATGTAACGGTGATGCAATGGCCGTCGGAATTTTTCGCATGTCTAACAAACGAGGTCGCAATTAAAATGGGCAATTGGCCCGCCACCTCATTTTCGGGTGGGAGGAGGGGGGTCCGCGCCGAGGCATTCCCGATTCGTCAGAGCCGCGGAGGTCGCCTACCACACGGGCGCGTGGGGATCCAGGAGAGAGAGAGAGCAATATTTCACACCCACGTACACCAAGGTCTCTTAATTATGCTGGCATGTCTCAGACAGTCACTACTACACAGAGCAGTTACACTTCTGTTTTGGGCGCTCTGCGTGGCCCTCGCTTCCATATTAGTCATACAAATTAAGGGGGGGGACAGAGGGTGTGTGCTCCACGAACGCCCGTGCTCCAATTTGCCATTCGTATGGAGTGCCAGTATGCCTATGCGTATATATGTAATGGATAATGCAAAAGAATGACATTGATTGACGGAGTACACAGATACAATGTAGAAGAAATACGACAACAACAGTACTTGGCAGTGTGTAAAGGCAAAAGTCGCAGAGAGTCCGGGCCGTAGTCCGGCCAGCCCCAAAAAAAAAAAAAATAAATGAAAAAAAAATAAAAAATATAAGACGGCGCGCGCACGCGGGCACGGCCTCCGCTATCTCATATCTACAAACCACCCACTAATGTTACTACACGTAGTGAGAGAGAATGACGGGAGGTTTATCACGGGCCAACTCTGTCCAGAGTGGGCAATTTAGCCGATACCACCCGTCGTCGCCATGACACCACCGGCGGCCTACCTCGAAACATAGGGGATGAAAGAAGCAAAAATGAAAAGGAGATTTGAGGGGCAATTCTGCCATGGCAACCGGTATTATTTATCACATTACCCTCTCCAATGCCACTAACCATATATACTCCAAGTGCCAAATGAAGTGTACCAAGTGAAGTGATGAAATGACTATGTACGGGAAGAAGCATATCGCGCACCGTTGTATGTAAAACGCACCACAGATGGCATATCAGATACACTACAGACAGGACAGACTGTGTAATCTCGACGCATGCCCGATTAGATTAAACTGTCTTCCCTCCCGCTGCCGCCACCGCCCCCGCCGTACTACGAACGGCGCTCTAGAAGGGGGGGGGAGGGTTAGGGGGTTGGGGATTAGATCTACGCAGTGTGTTCAGATATACGCGGGTCTGCAACGGCGCACCAGAGACGTACGTCTAGACACATTTCCACACTACAACACAGGGGGAACTCTGCTCGACTGAAAGCACAGCTCTGCTGGACGAGCACATCGTACAGATGCCTATGTGTGCTAAAGCGCATATCTTGGTTGCTCATTGAACATTTTTTAGCACCTTTTTATCGCCGTGGTGAGGTCCTCTCCCCTCCCCTCCATCGGCTCGGCTACGGCTCAATTGAGCGCCCACGAGCCGGGGCCCACAACTAGTCGTGTCTCTGATTGCTTTTTGAGCCCGAGCAAAAGTAACCAAAGACGGCTATGAAACACAATACATCCCCCCAAGCGACAAAAAAGCAAACCCCTTTCCAAACCCCTCCAAAAGAAACAAGCGAGACACAGTTTGTTTTTCCCTAAAAATATATAAATTTCGCGGGCCTGCGTATAATCCAACATAAGAAGGACTTCGTCTGCTGGTTTTTCCCCCTTTTTTTTTTTCTGGAAACTTCAGCTCCTCTACTGACATAGATTTCCGCTTGGGATCGTAGAACTCGCCGTAACTCGTAGAAAGGCCCGCGTTGTGTCAATTGATTAGGTTACGCGACGGAAAAAAAAACTCTAAAACTTTTAACCGCACGGGCCACTCCCCACTCTCCACCCCCCCAATTCCCCTGAGATCACTCCATTTTTCATATCCTAGAGATTTTGAAATTGGTGATTTGTGATATATTCTAGAGAGATTATCACGATTATAAAGGAAAAAAAATACCAATAGAAACCATGAACCAGTCGTCTCTATACTCGTACCCGTCGTCGCAGTCCTCGTCGGCGGCGCACCACTACGACCTCAACGGCCTGCCGCGCCAGATGGGCGCGTCCCAGCAACAGCCGCAGCAGCAGTACTTCAACACCCAGCCCACCTACTACCAGCCACAGGCCAACCACTACCTCACGTCCCTAACGCCCCCACCAGGCGCGTCCCACGCTTCTGCCTCCGCAGGGTCCCAGGGCTCATTGCAGGCCTCCACCGCGTCTCCGGACCTGCCGCTCTACAGCACAGCGCACCAGCTCTACGCTGGATCCGCCGCTAACTCGTCTACCACCACCCCGGTAGCCACGACTCCAAACCCCAACTCAACCCCCTCAAACCTTCACCACCCACTGCAGCAGACGCAGACGCACCCGCACTACATGTCGACCTACCACTACGGCCAGTACCTGCAGCAGGGCGTCGGCCAGCAGCCCATGTCGCTGCTGTCGCACCACCACGGCCAGCCGCCGCAGCTCCAGCCGCCCGCGCCGCAGGCGACCCAGCAGTACCACCAGGTCGCCCCCACCGTGACGGACCCCACTGGCCAGATCGCTCCCCCGGGCGCCAAGCCAAAGGTCACCACCACTCTGTGGGAGGACGAGGGCACTCTGTGCTTCCAGGTCGAGGCTCGAGGCATCTGCGTCGCCCGACGAGAGGATAACGACATGATCAACGGCACCAAGCTGCTCAACGTCGCTGGAATGACGCGAGGCCGACGAGACGGTATCCTCAAGGGCGAGAAGAACCGACACGTCGTCAAGGCGGGCGCCATGCATCTCAAGGGCGTGTGGATCCCCTACGACCGGGCGCTGGACTTCGCCAACCGGGAGAAGATCATTGATTTGTTGTACCCGCTGTTTGTCACCGACATTAAGAACGTGCTCTACCACCCGTCGAACTACCACCGGCCCACCACTACCCAGATGCTGGGTGGTAGTGCGACCTCGACGGCTCCCAATGCGGCCGTAGCCGCTGTTGCAGCCACCGCTGCTGCAGCTGCTTCCAAGCGTGACGACAAGAAGGCCGACAAGGAGGAGGACCACTCTGCGAGCCACTCCGTGAGCCACTCGGCCACCCCATCAGCCCAGCCGCACTCGCAGGCGCACCTGCAGGACGACCGATACGTGTCCCAGCAGGCCCATGCCCAGCAGCATGCTCAGGCGCACCCCCAGAGCCAGCAGCCGCAGCAGCAGTACTACTACCCGCAGGACTACTACAGCGCTGTTCCGCAGCAGCAGCAACAGCAGCAGCGAGCAGGCACTCCGCCAGCGGCCAGCCGGTACGGCGCGTCTAGCGGGTTCATGCTGCCCCAGATCAGCTCCAACGGGTACTACATGCACAACAATACCCTTCCGCCACCCAATGGGGCTGCTTCTAATGCCGCGAACTCTGCGGCTGCCCACTCGAACGCCGATGCGGCTTCGGCCACGCTCCCGCCGCCTCAGACCAGCTCCAACGGCACGGCGACTACCTCGACTCCATCCGAGTACGCGTCAGCGCCGAGCGCTGCGACCAACACTGGCACCGGCACCCCACTGACCGACTCGCTGCCACACACGCCGAACTCGACGTCGAACCAGGAGGACAGTACGGGCAAGATCGGGCTTGCCATCATGAACGACTCGCAGTCGCGCCCGTCTACGACCTCGCCACGCATGTACCAGTCGACTGCGGCCACCGAGAAGGAGCCACAGACCGGCGACACGCGCCGCAGTGAGGGCGGCGACGAGCCACCGCACAAGCGGGCCAAGTCCGTCAAGGTTGACGAGTAATGTGTATATTTTATTGTGACGATGCCATAATTTTAATGATCTATAGAGAATGCAAATATCCCCGCTCCATCCATCAATTCATCGTACTGGCCCCCCCTAGCGGCAGTGTGCTTTCGAGGGCCAGCCCTCGAGCTCCCGTAGTTGGGGGCTCTGCCCCCAAACCCCCGTCACACGCGTGATACTTCTTCATTTCTCGTCATTCAGAGTTTTAAGCATAGCATTCCCAGTAGACTTGTAATTCATTAGACTTCCCAGTAGACCTTGTGTCCCCAGTAGATCTTTGTGCAATGCATATGCGATGGCCATTACTCAATGAATGCAGAATGTAGTGCAACGGGTCGGTGCATACTCCTCGCATTGTACAGTCTCCACGAATGTAGCGATGCATTCAGATGTAGAGACGGGTCGATGCATATGTTCCTGTACGCCATATATGCGACACCAAACGGCTGGAGACCCATTCGTCTGCTGCTTGCGTGCAGGAAACCACACGCACCCTGCTGCATCCCCAGCACTGGCTCTTCTATTGAACGACATGTTGCTTTTTGGCCAACCCAGCCTCGCGGGTCTAAGGGGCATCGCCTCGCTATTTTTGCATCTCAGATCGTCTCAAACCTCCTTACGTACCACTCTTTGGCCAGGGGTTCGTCCCATGCGTAGCAATCAGTATATTCTAGATCCCAGCTCCTTGTTGCTCATCTAGACCCATGCCAACCTCCCCCCTGTGGCTATCCACGTAGCGGGGACTATACAGCCTCCCCTGAAGCCCCGCCTTGCGGAGGACCCGTACCTGTGGTTAAGAGGGGAAACCCTCCACCAGTTGACTCCCCCGCATTGCAGGCTGTAACCAACTCGCAAACAACTTTCGTTACGACAACCTGTTACAAGCGACTGACAAACTTGCCCTCCGCGAGGCGGAGCCACGGGAGCTCGAGGGCTGGCCCTCGAATACATTGATTCGAGAAATATTAGGTGGACCAGTCCCCCAAACCCCCTGTGGCTCGCGGACAATTTGTCTGTCGGTAGTTTATTCCATAACAGACAGATTCCCAGTTACAAAACCTCCCGTTACTGGACACTGGATTGGTCCTCCGCGTAGCGGTAATGGGATTAGAGCTGTGGCTATAATGCAAGGTAATGGATTCTGTGTATTAACATCTTCATATGCTAAAGTTGCTGTATTATTATACCAATTTAGGTGTTGGTGGTATATGGTACCACTAGATATCATACTCGTATTTTATTACAGTAGCCACCGGAGGTCCAGAAAATACTCTCATGCTATAGCTTACTCCAGCAAACCTGCTGTAGCTCTGTTTCATACAATTCCCCCTAGCAGTGTAAAAGGAAGTAGTAGCAGTTACTCTAGCAGTATTGAAGAGTGTAGCAATATTAAAGAGTCTAGCAGTATTGAAAAGTTTAGCAGTATTGAAGAGCTTGGCAGTATTGAGCCTGTATCAGTCGCAGTCAGCTAGCATTCACGCAATTGAAAGATACCGCTACTCAAGTCAGCGATTCCTCCGCGCAGCGGAGCCACGGGGGGTCTGGGGGGCTGGCCCCCCAGGAGTATGGAGGAGTCTAGCAGTATTGAAAAGTTAGTAGTATTGAGGAGTTTAGCAATATTGAAAAGGATCAGTAGCATCCAGCTAGCGTCCGCGCAATTTAGACTCATATCAGCGATTCCTCCGCGCAGCGGAGCCACGGGGGGTCTGGGGGGCCGGCCCCCCAGGAGTATGGGTGAGTCTAGCAGTACCAGTGTACTCAAGTAGGGGGGGGGGGATTGAGGGTGGATAGTGTTCATTAGCTATCTAATAGTGTATAAAACTGTCTGTTGAATGACAATAAATAAATAAGTTGAATCGTTAGTAGAACAAGTTAGTAGGGTTAGTTTGGGGAAAAGATGTTTCTAAGGCGCTGCCAGTCCTGGGCACAGGCACGGGCGAATTCCTCGTCGGTATCGGGCTTGTCAAAGACGCGCGAGTGGCCAAAGTCAATAAACGTGACCGTGTCGCCGGTGAGCATCATGTTTTGGATGCGAATGTCGCCATGGACGACGCCGCACGCGTGGATATGTTCAAGTGCGCACGCCGCCAGGTCGTAGTGCGCCTGGCTGCTAGTGTTGGGACGCACGCTGCCGACGTTGCTCATCAGGATGTACGGCCCCTCGATGGCCGCCACGACTTCCCCGTTGTAATAACACCCGTAGTCCAGCAGCCGGGGCACCACGGTTCCCTGGAGGTGGTGAAGCGCACTGAACGCGTACACCTCGTTGGCGTAGAGCACGTCACTGATGTGCGCTCCTTCGACCACGTACTGCGGCATTTTGGAGCTGTAGAAATGGCCGTCGTACACCTTCAATATGCTCGTTTCGTTGACCCGGTACACCTGCGAAAGGTACCCGAAGCCAATCTGCAGTGGCTCAATACGCTGCTTCTTAGCAGCTGCTTGCCCTCCGCACCGTGCCGGGCCCGTGCCAACAGGCAGCTGTACCAACGGCGACAACGTAGCAGACATATCTATAAGTTCTAGTTTTCGTCTAGGACACACTCTGGTGACGATATATGTGTCCTGCTAAGTCCGGTATATATATATATATATGTCTGCGTGCTGCGGCCCGGCGCCCCTCGGCTCACATAGTACCGCCAATATGAGTAATCTCCCACGCCCGGAAAATTTTTACATGTTGAAACATTTTCGAACTTCAACATATATACATGTGTTCCAGGGGGAGACACGTTCTATGACGTGACCTGATACTTTTTCAACAATACGTCTTGTACGCAAATAGCATGCGATAGGTGCAGAAAAGAATAAGGGGTGGTGTGCCTGTGTGCGTGGCACAGCCGCATGCGGCGTAACTATCGCCGAGCCGCATGAGCCGCGTTATACGCGGCTCGTGGGGCTCAAGTGAAGAAGTGCGGACTGGAGGCTTCTTGGGGGGCTCAGTCCCCCAAACCCCCCGTGGCGACGCTTCGCGTCGGAATTATGGAGTAGAATTAGACTCGTCCGTTTTATGACGGTCATCGTGGTCGGGGAGCGCAATGCGGCTCGTGAGGCTCAGGTGAAAAAGTGCGGACGGTCTGGAGGCTTCTTGGGGGGCTCAGCCCCCCAAACCCCCCGTAGCGACGCTTCGCGTCGGAATTATGGAGTAGAATTATTTTCGTCTGTTTTATGACGGTCATCGTGGTCAGGGAACTCTACGCTGGCAATGGAGGCTCCAGTAGTCGGGGTTCGCACACCACGCCTCAGAGAGGACCCAGCAATCGATATGGCACTAATGCTTTTGTTACTCGGCATGGGCCCGTTGGACAGAGAGTCCCCAGACTCACGACGCGACAGAATGGACTCGGGCGCAATTGCGCGCGTAGACGCGTTGGTGTCAAAGGACCGGCGCCCGCGCTTCGACGAGGACGCGATTGTAATTACCGACGCGTTGTCGATGTTGGCCGTTGAATTAGGCACCGTCAGTGTCGTCACCTCCGACGGCGGCGGCGTGATCGTCGTGATGGACGTATGCGAAATGGAAGGAACGGTGAAGTTCGAGTTGGACCGCCGCTTCGTCGAGGACACCGAGTCCCCATCGTACCCCGTTGTCGCCGTCAGTGACGACTTGTTGTCGACAATCTGTACGCGTTGCTGCTGTTGTTGTTGCTGTTGTTGTTGTTGCTGTTGCTGCTGCTGTTGTTGTGGGGCACTGACGCTGTCTTCCTCGCGGAACGACTCTGGAGCCTCAGTTGAAGTACGTTCTGCTCCGCTACCGTCTTCATACAGGTCGCCGCTGCTTGTGCTGTGTCGCGGTGGCTCCTGAGGCTGCGCTTGCCGAGGCGGCTGTGATGCGGCCTGGTCGCTTCGCGCGGCAACGCCATGGTGTCTCCGCCCAACGAGCCGCTTCATCCAGCTGAACTTTCCGCCACTGGTCTTATCCTCCATTTTATCGATTCACTCTGCGATATTCGACTTTTTAAGTTCACTTCGACCGTCGTGTGTTATACAAAGATGGTTTTGGGGGGAAGTTTGTGTGGTGTATCGTACATAAGGGGCGTTGTCCGCCCACATTTTTGTCCCCGCCGAAAAATCGCGATCCAACCTCCTCTTATCAGCGGGTCGCCCCCTGGACATGGCCGGATAACCCGGGGCTCTCCGCAAAGTGAAGGGATGGGCAATGGAGAGCCCGACTTTTTGCTGTTGAGAGTTTATAGTGGCCACTTTGACATATCTCACTTCACGGGGGCTTCAATTGAGGGGGGAATGCCCATTGATTTCTGTCCGTAGTAGCTTATTGTTGGCTCGTTACATTAGTATGTATTTGGTATTTAAGGGGATTGGTTATTGGGGGGTATTCCTGTTTTGCAGGACTCTGGGTTGAAGTATTTAAATTTAATAATGGCATCTTTTTGGTTTGTGCATTAAAAAGATAAGATGAGATAAGCGACAGTTTATACCCCTGGCGTTTCCCTTGAATCCTAATGGCTATTACAGGAGAAGCGTTAGTTATACATATTACCAATCTTGGTTTATCTTAACTGGTTTTTTTTTGGCTGGACCATTGCCTGTTACCGGGTACTGTCTAACCATCTTTGGATACACCGTTTTTAATATCATATGGATAACATATGAATGATACTCTCAATGGATAACTTATGGATAACATAATAATACCAATGGTTAACTAAGATCATATGGATATCGTAATAATCCCAATGGTTAACTAAGATCATATGGTTAACGTAATATGGTTAACTAAGATCATATGGATAAGAGATCATGATTATATCAGTGGATAACAGATCATGATTACTGTATATCAGTGTATAACCAAGATGATATGGATAGCGGAGATTATGATCATATCATAAATCCCAGTGATAATATCATGAACAACAGAAATATGATTATGTTATTCGTATCGTATGGATGTCGACATCATGATTATATCATTGGGATCACAGAGATCATTCGGACAACAGAGCATGATCATACGGATAACCGCTCGTGATAACATAACCACTGATCGCTGGTCTTAATTATAGCACACGGATAGAGACCATGGTTGATAACCATTATATTAAGGCCAACAGGGGGTCGTTATTATATCCGATACGTAACAGATCGTGATTTATCACTAATTTCATATGGATAGCGTAGTAAATGGATAGGGGCCATGGTTATACCAGATGGATGACAGATCGTGATTGTATCGCTAATTTCATATGGACAGCGTAGCAAATGGATAGAGATTATTGATAGCATGATATGGATAGAGACTGATAATATGGTGGATAGAGACCATGATAATATCATACGATTAAAGAGAACGTGATAATATCAAGGGTAACAAATGGTTATACCATTTATACCATATGAATACATCGCTCAAACAACCAATTGATCTGCTATACATCCGAATTTCTAATGACAGACCAATTGTACTTCTGCACATGACAGACTAGAACTATTCATTCTGCTTCGATCTATTAATGCTCCCTGTCTCATTACTTGTCTATCTGGTTGATCTCCAACTGTTCCACCTTGTTATTTTCCATCTAATTAATATTCTAGCTATCTGAGTAATGTTCCACCAGACCCTTGTTAATTGTCAACTACAGTAATAACTATTTAATGTTCCACATCGCTAATCTTCCATGGTTAACGCTCCACCTCGATAATCTTAGTACTCTGGTTAATGTTCCATCTGATTAGTTCTATTTGGTTAGTCTCCAACCGTTTAATGTTTCACCTCGTTAATCTCCTATCTGGTTAGTTTTCCATCTCATTAATGTTTTATCTGGTTAATCTTCCATGGTTGATGTGGGTGACAAATCCTCTGCGAAGCAGAGCTCCGGGGGTCTGGGGGCTGGCCCCCAGTATACCAACGCTACCCCCAATGACCACCTCGTTAATCTTCATGCTCAATTGTCTGGATCATCGTTAACGGCAATCATTTCTAATACTCCATGCTTATTAATAGTTTACGTATAACGTTCCTTGGCCAATGGGTTAATGGAGGATATTGTGTATCGAATACACTCAAGAATGTCATAATCATCATGCACATCATCAACATCGTTACGCTATTTCTGCTCATCCTCGCTGAGAACACCCCTCGTACTCGGGAATTGCTACAGCAGAGTTGTTACGCTATTTCTGCTCGTCCTCGCTTAGGTCGCTGCCCGAAAGCATCCCCTCGTACATGAGACTCGGGAACTGCTGCAGCAGAGCCGTCGGGAAGACATAGTTCTGCGACGGCGGCGGCGGCGGTGGTACCGGCGGTGGCTGCTGGACCTGCGCGTTATTACTAGGCGGAGACAACATCAACGACGGTGTCGTGCCTTCGCCCGATAAATATATAGGCACACCACCGGGGGCCTGCTGCTGCCCATACGCGTCGACATATAATTGAGGCTGTTGCTCCTTTTCGCGCTTGCGCCTCTCACGCTCCTCTTCTTCTAGAAGCGGCTTTATACACAGCCGACCGGCCTCAGTGCGAAAGTGTCGTCCCAGGGCATCGGCCCGGGCAAACTTACGCCCACAGCCCCACACCGTCTTGCCGTCGGACAAAACGCCTTTGCATTCAAACTTCTTCTCGCCCGAGTGCAATGCCTCGTGGCGCTTACGATCGTGCTGTCGCGCAAACGCCTTGCCGCACACCGTACACACAAACGGCCGCTCGTCGGTATGAGTACGAAGGTGAGACCGCAAATTGTACGCGCGCGTGAACCGCTTGTCGCACAGGTGACATGCAAACGAGGACGGATGCTTCTGGACGCGCTTGGTGCTCTGTGAGGGCGTCGCCAGCTCCAAAATGTAGTCGCGGCTCGCCGACCGCGACCGCGACCGTGACGACTGTCTGCTGTTGGGCATCGACTTGGCCGACGTCGACACACTCCGCGACCGGCGCGTCTCTACGGCCGATTCGGGCGACAGAAAGTCGCCCGCCGTCGGCGAATGCGGCTGCGCCGGTGACATGGGGGGCACCGCCGTATGAGCCGCACCACTGTGCGGCGGGTAATACCCGGGAGGCGCCACGGGCCTCAGGTCCGAGTCCGACTGCGACCTCTGTCTGCCATTAATTGGTGGTGCTATGGTACCGTACGAGGCAATTTGGGGGGTGTCGAACTGGGCCTGTGGCACAAAGTCGACATTAATCTCCGGGGTCATCTGCGGCGCGTGCGGCTGTCCTTGTTGGTGTTGTTGTTCGGCCGCCGAGAGGCTGAAGTCGTCCAAATACAGCGGCGACTCGGGAGCCGCGCTACGGTCTACGATGGAAAAATCATTGGCCAGCTGGACGAGCTCAGCGGCTCCTGGCTGCTGTGGTGGCACTGTCGTCGCAGGGGCTAGGTATGGAGACGACAACGCCGAGTGGTAGGGTGAAGCAGCCGCCGATAAATGTGGTGACGGCATTATCGATGGGGCGTCTGAGTGGGCAGAGCCTGAGCGATGGTGTTGGAACGGGCTGTTGGCGTCGGGGGGCTGTATCCAAAAGCTGTCGACTCCCGGGGTCGCACCAGTGCTGAGGCTTAGGCTCGCATTGCTGTTATTACTGCTGCTTCCCACGACGTCCGCTCCAATAGATTCTGTGTTCAAAAACTCGTCAAAGACGCTGTATCCATTGTTATTGCCATTAGTGTACCGCTCGTTGGAATACGGGCCTTCGTTCGACTCCCCGAACCCGCTGTGGTCCATTTTCTCTGCTTTTATGCTGGTACGCTCTCCGTCGGTCCGCCTGGTCTCCTACGGGTGTTTTTTTTTTCTTTCCCTGGTGCGTTCGGCCAACAAGCGTCTGCCTCTCTCTCGTAATCGGATGGTGACTTTTTTGTCTTGTCGCAATTTGGGACCAATCAGTTAAGCGGGTTAAGTGAACTCGTTAAGTGAACTCGTCAAGATATGGACTCCGACTCCGCCTCCAGGCTTCGATTGGCTTTGAACTCTCTTGGACGGGGGTAATTAGAAAGAAGAACCAGTCGGATGGGCCTATAGGGACGTGCAATTGTCCGGGGGTCGTATACTATAAGTATGATCCCCCTCAGGATCCCGAGGAAAAGCAAAAACGGAGTGGGTGAGGCGCAGCGAGATCGTTTGAATCGAAGCACCCATCTTACATGGGAGGGACATTCAATGCATTGGACAAGCTTTTTTTGCCTAATTCTGGCTGAGACAGGTATACACTCATTCCTAGGCTCCCCTTCATGAAGACTCGTGTGACCTGGGGGGGTTTGGGGGCAGAGCCCCCAACTACGGGAGCTCGAGGGCTGGCCCTCGAACACAAACACACCGCCCCTAGTGTAATTGGGGGGACCAGTCCCCCCAAACCCCCCTGGGGCTCCGCTTCGCGGAGAGCCTTCAATTAGTTTTACATTATAGCTAATGGTCGTACTGGATCTTGTTATCGCCGGTAGGTGGGTTGGTGTACTGGGGAGGCGCGGATGAGGAACCTGCTGCATTGGAGGAGGAGTCCTGGTAGACACCTGCAGTCTGGCCGTCACTGCCCCCGGGGGGAGGAGTGGTCGAGCCCTCCTCTGCGTCGGGAATTATGTCGTAGCTGCCCCGGCGCGTGTCAAGGAATGGGATCCCGTCGTCGGGATACTTGAGGATGATGTACCACGCATGGGCCACGCCGGGGATGCCTCCCAGCATGGTGAGCGCAACGTTTAGCAGGGTGTCCACTGTAAACAGCCCGCGTTTAATGATAACCGGGAACGGCGGAACAAACAACGCCAACAGCGCTAGCAGCAGGTCCGTCGTGAGCAGATGCGTGTGGCGCGTCATCATTCAATTCATTCAACAGTGTCGTCTAAATTCGTTCCACTGATATTGTCGTCAATGGGACTTAAATGCTCACAAGGCCCACCCAGGAAAGGCGGCTGAGTAACGCCGTGCGTCAGCCCTGACTCACTCCACACGCAAAACCCACGCACTGCGACGCAACCAAGCCTCTAATCGCATTCTCGACCCTCAAAATCCGTCCGGTATGCCCTTTCGCCTCTTCGATACACTGTATTTCGTTAGTTAATTAGTCAGATGCACCACTAGTAAGGGTAGCTACCCATGTAAACTTTAGATGTTACCGGGTAGTTGTAGTGAATGCCGAAATACAACTGTAGTAGGCTACAGTAATTGTGGAACGATTAAGTGACGCGTCACATTGCATATGCGTCGAAAAAGTCGGTACAGCCCGCAGAAGAAGAACGCGTTTGACATTCGTGATTGAAAAGCATGATGCGCATTGATACGGACTCTGTGCCATAAATCGTGCTTTCTTGGGGGACCAGTCCCCCAAACCCCCTGTGGCTCCGCTTCGCGGAGGACTCGGGCCATCAACGGTCCGTCGTGACAATTCATGGCTATGCAAACCCGACTTGGCTATAGGTGATATGATACCTGAGGCTACATCTTATCGGGCTGATATGCACATGGCGTAACCCATCTACCCTTGATTGAAACCCTCAAATACCTGATTTTAGTCCCTCTTAGGTCTAGAAAATAGAATTTAATCAAAATTAACACCCTGTATCTGGTGGAATCTTGTACTATTCAATTGGCTAGTGCCAGTACATCTCGGGGTATACTAGATCTGTCGTATGACGGGGGTTTGGGGGCAGGGCCCCCAACTACGGGAGCTCGAGGGCTGGCCCTCGAATGCACACTGCTTGAAAAAATGAAGTATTTCAAAGATGTGTTTACAATTTTCATATTACAGGTCAATTAATGAAATATTATATCAAAAATGCGTTCCAATTTTCATACATTTAAAGAAAGAAACGTCCGATTTTTCGCATTACAGGTAATGAAAGACCCCAAAATGTGCACTTTTCGTACCGAATAATAAAGCTGAGTTCGTATTACAGGTCAGTAAATTACAAGAGTCAATTAGTACTCGGCATCCTGGCCAGGGTTAGCAGTCTCGTAATGAAGCGCTCTGAGCAAATAGTGCAGCCCAGAAGCCAGCAACGAACCCATAAATGGACCGACCCAGTAGATCCAGTGATAGTTTGGGAAAGAGGCCATGGCAATGTTTGGACCAAACGACCGAGCCGGGTTGAGGCCCGCACTAGTCAGTGGGACGCAGAACAAGTGCCCAATAAACAGAGCAATGCCAATGACCAACGGCGCAATGTAGGTGGCCCGATGCTTCTCTACTGCCATCATAACCACGGCCATTGACAAAATGGCGGTACCAAACATCTCCAAAAACAGACCTCGCGATCGAGAAACGCCCGGGGTCAAGGCATTGTTGAACTTGATTGGTCCTGGAGTCAGGGCCGACGCAGCACCCGCAGCAGCCATACCGGCAACCATCTGGGTGAACATGAGTAGTGCGGCTCGCACAGGAGTAATGGCCCGCACTAGACACAGCGTCAGCGTAACAGTCGGATTGAGCTGGCCTCCAGACACTCGGAAGAAGCAAAAGACGCACACCATGACACTGAACCCAAAGCCGCACGCGATAACAAGTGTCTGTGAAGCGGTGGGGCCCACGGTGGGCTTGAGCGAGTTGTCATTGTTGGCGGAATTGGCAATGACATATGCAAACAGCAAAAACATAAAGGTGCCGACAAACTCGCCAACCACGGCCGTCGCGTGGTTTCGCACCTCATCGGGCAGACCCAAGTACCGTGAAGCGGCTCTATTCTGGCCCTCAACGTCAGCTCGACCATTATACCCCTCTGGACCGTTGTATGCTGGCTGCATTTCGTCGCTCTTCGCGTCGACCTCAGGGTTAGCCCCTAAGTTGTTCTGGGGGTTCGAAGCCGTAGCGTCCATTTTCGTTATGCACTATGCCACTATTTGCCAAAAAAAAAGTTCACGAATTCAACTATTCGACCAGGGGTAGTTTTTGCAAGAAGGAGGACTCAATTGAAGCCTATTTATACATCGACATTGGTGCTACTGCACGGAAAATGCCGCTTTGCTTCTTCTTCTTCAATGACAGGTTCCAAACAAAGAGTGTGAAACCGCTACCAAGCTGTCTACTTGCCGCCGCAGTCCGTCTCTCAAAAGCAATGCAATGCTCGATCGTGAACCCACCAGTGGATTGACTGTTTCAATGGCGGCAGACGACAGGCACGCCTATTTCTGCTGCACGGAAACCCAAATTAGGGTTGAACTGTCCCCGTCCATTTCATATTTTTAACCTCCACTCACATGGGCATCACATTAATCGACCGCCTGAGTTCACGAAACCCGCAAACACGGACTATCAATCCATGGGGTCATTCGGTATATGGATCACTTTTTGGCAGGGATACTACCTACAGTACCACCAAAAGACAATCACGCTTGGCGCTCGGCTTCTTAGTACTCACAATGGCAATCTCCCCACCCTTGTCTGGTGCTTACCAGGGTACAACAAGTGTGTGAAAAGCTGAGATCTGACACCTTCCCGGAGTGCCCATATTTAGCCAGTCTGTCGCGCCGTGCTGTATAGACCATGGGAATTGAACCCAGTCCCGCCCTTTGTTTCTTGTCTCTCTCTCTCATGGAAAGCCCGTATGGACGTATCTGGGCTGCGTCGAACAATATGCATATGCAATGCCAATCTACCGATGGATCATGGAAAAAAAAAACCGTATACGTCTTCTATTTGGGTTCTCTGCTGCTGTTTTGATGCGTATTGATCCTATTGTTGGAGCTTGGTACCTGCCGCCCTATTGGCACGAAAAAGGTTTGTGAATCTCACCGAAACATGCCCGACCGAACCCTGTCTTTGAAATATCACAGCCAGTAGGGTCTCCCAGCAACCAGACCCTCTTCCCCCCCTCCTCCCAGCCCTACACTACCAGTTGTGTCCCAAGTTCTTCTATCTTTGCTATCTGGGTTTTGGACTGGACCAAAGACAAACCCGCCCCCCCTCCCAGAAACACAAGAATGCCGTCTACACGGTGGTCTTGGCCGGAACTGTCGACATTCCAGGGCCCTGGGTCACGGTGCCAAAAGAGGACACAACACGGCTACAGCAAGCTTCCATGCATGAAATCTCGGTTCTGCTGGTCATGAAACAGATGAGAGAGCTCCGGGTAAAAATAGTGAAAAGCCTTGCCGCCTCGAACTGTGTTCGTAAAGTATCATATACGAGCTCAGCCTTGCATCTAGAGGGTCTACGGACCTTTACGCCGATCCTGCATGTACCATGCAGACGTAATGCAAGATCCAGTCCCGCCTTCCGATCCTTGGCATGAACAGCCACGGCTCAATTTTTTTTACATTTAGAATTAAATCATTTACAAATTAATTCATTGATTGTTCAGAAAACTTCCTGTAGTAGTATATGGGGGGACCAGTCCCCCCAAACCCCCCCTGGGGCTCCGCTTCGCGGAGAAACTCTGGTACGACGGGAGTTTGGGGGCAGAGCCCCCAACTACGGGAGCTCGAGGGCTGGCCCTCGAATACATCAATCCTCAAGGGGGTATTAGAATAAATTAAGTGGATATGTACAGAGAAGAGTTTTTTAGAACTGCGGAAAGTCGTAGCCAGCAGAGAACTTGTTAATGTCGTAGAACAACTCCTGGACCATGGATTCAATCTGATCCGCCGTCGGCGAGGTGTGTGCAAAGGCGACGGTGTTATTGCTGTCAAAGTACTGCTGTGGCGCCTCCTGCGTCAGCGCTGAGGCGTCGTCCAACGCTGTTCGAAGCAGCGCCAGCCCTTCGACCTCGTTACTGGCGTCGCTTTGCCGTGAGTCAACCGAGAGGTACGACTGCAGCGTGACAGGCGGCGACTCGTAGGAGGACGCCGACAGTGAGTCCGAGGTCGGAGGGTTATGCAGGAGCCCTCGCGTCACGTCAAACGTATGCGGCGGTGTATTATCGTCTCTCTTCCACGTGTCAGGTACATTGCCAGAGCTTGGCGGCTTGGGCGTCCTCGAACAGTCCTCGGGGAAGCATGTGAAGCCGTACTGTCGTGCCCCGCGGCGCTGGCCCGGGCAGGAGAGCATATCCTTGAGGAGAGTCGCCGCGGATTGGGCGTAGTCAATGGCGCGCGTACCATCCTTGGTCTTGAGGTTGATCCACTTCTCGAGCCGCAAAAGGTTCGTGTAGAGCTGGGCGGCAACCAGAGACTTGTTTCGCGCCGCTTCCCAGCGCGCCTTGACCTTGGCGAACGGCTCGTCAATGTCGACTACCAGCGTCGTGATGCCTTTGCTCAGCATGACGAGCCGCAGCCGGATGAGGCACCCAAGGATCTGGAGCACGCGGTAGAACAGCACCTGCGGCATGGGCATGTTGAATGTGCCCAGGGCGTAATCAAAAGCATCAATGACGGTGTAACAGGACTTAGAGATGTCGTAGCCCAGCGATACAAGCAGCTTGCTATCTTCCTCGCCGCGGTAGGTACCTAGCAAAGCATTGAGAGCTTCTTCGTTGAGCGAAAGGGCGATCTTGTGGAACCCTGCCGTCTTGAACATGGTTGCATTGTCGTCAATGGTTTTGACCTGCTTCATGATTAGTTGGAGGCTCGCCACTGTGTCCTCGACGCGCCGCAGATAAAGATCGAGCTTGTGCCGCACGACAGCAAACGGATGCGAGCTGTGTCGTTTAATATCTTCAATGCCTTCAATGCCGGTCATCATCATGCGCACCATGAGCCCCAGCATGCGGTCTTCCGGGGTCCCATGGGCAAGCATCATGTCAATAGCGAAGCTGCACGACGGAAGCATGCGCATGAACTGCGTACGGCCGGTACTCACCGTCATGGAGGAGAATGCCGCGTAAAGTTCGAGGAAGCACCGGACCCGGTCGATTGCCGCGTCGCGCTCTGCTTTGTCGGCTGTCTCGTCAGCTATGAGCGCAGCGTCCTCGCGCGATCCGAGATTGAGCACAGTACTAATTGCGTGGGTCGTCATGAGCACAAAGCTGCGATTGAGGTCGGATCCGACGCGGAAGTAGACGACCATAAGCAGCATGGATCGCACGATCTCCGTCGAGAGTCGCGCCTCGATGAAGGTCCACTCCAGGAGCACGCGTTGCATGAACCGGTTGAGCTCAAGCGCACGCCCAATATCGGTGGACTGAGTCGTCAAGTCACTGACAATCATAGCCATCGTCATGACCGGTGCCACAACGCGCATCTCGTCAAATTCGTGCTCGCCAACGAGAAAAATCAGGAAAAACCGCAGCAGGTGTTTGCGAAAGTGGTCGTAATGTAGCCTGGCCTCCTCTAAAGTAATGAGGCCAAACTCAATGGCCGTCTGTACCACGTCGATGCGCCGCAGGTCGCGCGGCTTCCACTGGTCGGATCGGTTGTACGCCGCCGCGTGCGGCTCATCCACAAAACTGGGCATCGAGTCGGTGTACGCCGCATCCCCTGCGGCTTGCTGAGTGAGCCGCTCGAGGGTGCGGCTCGCCCGCGCCACGATGCCCTCGAGCGTTTGCACGCGCTTGAGGCGGTCTATTCGGGAGTTGCACGGCTCGCGTGCCAGCGCCTCGAGCCGTTCGAGAATGACCTCGTCGTGCGACTTGTCGCTTTCGCTGCGCGGCACAATGGCCAGCCTCGTTCTCTTCGCCCGACTGCGCTTCTCGGGCTCGTTATCATGCTCGTGCTGCACCGGTTCCATGTGGCATTCCACTTGGGCCTTGGTGCACCGCACGCACTTCTCATCTGTCTTCTCGGCGAAGTAGCACTTGACCTTGATGCGACGGCATCGCGCACACGCCTGGCCCTTACGCCACCCGTTGCGAGTCTCATCATCCGCCGCCATTCTTTAGTCAGCCACACACACACACACAGATATATTATATTATTTCTTCCACACAAAACACACACACAACAAAATAAGTACAGCTCCTCAGCTCATTAAATCTCTGTTCACAATATTGGCCATGGTCTAATGGTTTAACCTCAGCCTTTCTATACCTAGGGCGTCTCCCCCTCCCTCCCGCGGCGCGTACGGCTCTTTTATTGTTTTGTAATTTTTTTTTCTGTGTGCGCGCAGGTTTTCCTCCCAACCGTGCCTGCACGATGGCATGACTCAGCCGTGCGTTTCTTGACTCATGGGGCATTCACTCGGTCGAATGAGGAAGGTTCCTCCGACGGTGGGTCGGGGTGATCGGTGTTTAACCGAGCAGAAGGTGGCAGCTCGGCCCGATGATCGGATCGTCCGTTCACAATTTAGATTGATAAGGCTCTAAATGGTACACTTCATGCGAAGAGTTTTGGAAAAGAGCGAGATTAAAGCAGCTGAGGGACACGAATATTTCAAACCAGATGACCAGGGGGACCAGTCCCCCTGGACCCCCTTGGGCTCCGCTTCGCGGAGATCCCTCTACGAACTGAGGCTACGGGGATCGATCAACTCCCTTGTCGACAGTTACGGAAGGCTGTAGTAAGTTAGCTTTGATTGCCTTTAGGATAGAGGGGACCAATCGACTAGCTACGTTGTGCTGTGTGATCGCGTTTCATAATTAAAAACATCAATTACAGTAAAACTAGCTACACTACACATATAACTGGTTAGTGGATTGATTAATATCCTAGAAAAGTTGTATTACATGTACTGTACTACATGTTAACGTAGAATGGTATAATGGTGTAATTAATTCAAATCTCGTGGTGAGAACCGGTCATGACGGTGGCAGATGTGATGGTACAGCCATTAAAATTGAAACATGACGCAGGCTTCGTGTCGGATATCCCTGGAACTCAACTTGGTTTCCTATCTGTAGTATGAAGCGGCCAACCTATGGAAATATGGCTGTAATCTATTGTTATGTTGTACTACCATGGAACGGAATATGCAATCGTACTGTGGAAGGGAAATGGTAGATCCAATCCAGTTACACCCCCTAGCTGAAAGGTCTGGCATACATATTTTGGCTCGTTCCGTACCCAATGGATCTTCAACATGCCGTTAGTCTATACGCCAATTTACCAGGATACACAACAACTACATTACCCTATGTATTGTCCGTGTCAAATATATACAATATTTCCGTAGTAATAAAATAATACCAATATGTACCTAAAATTTCGGCATTTTGATAGTTTTCCCCCTGGCCCCTAGACGCCTTCTGCCCATTTGAGCACTTCCGACATAAGACAGGGCTGAGTCTCGCGTGGGTTTAGCCACTTGACCTGGATGATTCAACAAATACGTACAGAAGGTGTAGTCATATATGAGCGCGTGGATCTACGAAGAGATACGTGAATATGGCAAAAATCATCCGTCTGTTGAAACAACTCCATTGCGTGGCTTCCACGGCGCGATGCGACTCAGAAACTGAGCCAAAGAATTTTATGTTGCTACCTCGATCATGACTATCGATCAATAGATACAGTAGTACAGTCAAAATACAGCCAATTCGATGGGTACAGCTTATAATAGTTAATTCTATAGTCAATAAAACGTAACAATAGCTGGAGTAGTATGTACAAATAAATAAACGTCAATCTAAAAAGCCAGGCACTTCATTGAACAACCCCTTTAGCAGCGCTTCAATGTCATCCGACTGGTTGAAAGATAGCATGCCCATGGCATCCTGTGGCTGTGAATTAGTAGTTGATACCGCCGGAATGTAGTCCGGTTGCTGTACAATGGGCAACGGCAACCGAGAAGGAGGAGAAGCCGCGCTGGCCGTAGTAGCAGTAGAAGGCGTAGTTGCAGCAACAGAGGAAGACGCTGGAGTTGCTGACGCGTCGTGGTTACTGCTACTACCTGGATACACCATACGCTGGATAATGGCATGAAGCATGTCAATGTTAGTCATATAGCAGCCGTTGATCATTCGCAGCTCCAAAGTCGACTCTTCCGGGCCTCGACCAAGCTTGAGCTTGACAAATGACTCGAGCTCATCGAGCATATCCTGCATCTGTGTCGCAACATAGTACCGCTTCCTCATATGCGCCCAGGCCGCCTTGACTCGCTCAAACTCGCGTTCAATGTCGACCCCGAGCTCAATGCTTTCGCGCTGGGTCCACAGGACGAGCCGCAATCGCAGCAAGCACGCCAGACCGTGCAGCGGAGAGAAAAATATATACTTTAGATAAGACGCGGTCGAATGGCTAGCGTCAACGAAGTTGTCTATGAGCCGGCGCGACCCAGTGGCCATGTCATACGAGAGGTGGAGCAGCTCATCACGCTTGGCCTTTGCATCGCCAAACACGTAGTAATTGATAATGTGCTCATCAATCATACTTAGCATGGAATAGTAGCACATACACGGGATCACAAGATGCGAAGTATACGCCGGGTTCAGCTCGACAAACAGCTTGAGAGAGTGATAAATCTCGGAAATGCGGCCCCGGTACTCTTCGCGCATCGTGTTTATGGAATGCGACGTCTGGGGTACGGTAAGATGGGTACGTAGCAAATCGCTACACTCCTTGCCGACAAGGAGAATGCGTGTTGTATACACAATTATACGGTCAAGGTGCGTACCGGAAGAAAACAGCACGTCCATGGTCGCGGCCCCATCGGGAATTACGTGTCGCAGATAAGAGTACGGCCTATTACTGACAAAGATGGTCGCGGCAATGATGGACAGATAGACAGAAGAAAACAACTGGGCCCGCTCCAAAGCTGCTGGGCCGTCGTCAGATACTTCCGGCTCCTCAGAAGCCTTGGTCGACTGTAATGGCCGCCGCGAAATGAATGGCAAAGTCGACTGAAGTGGCGGTAGCCTCGGGTGCGAGGAGGACGAATTAGCATTAGCAGCGATAATACACCGCACGTCCGCCAAACTCCCGAGACCCAGCTCCGTCGCCATTGCCGCCCATCCCATGAAGTATAGCTTCTCACGCAGATATGGCCGGGGATGGAGGAACATGCATAACATGAACAGACACTTCACAAGTTCCAGCGAGAACTCCGAGCGCATAACGGTCCGCTCAGCGAGAGCTCGCTCAAAAAACTCAACCAGGCGGTCCATGTGGAGCGCTCCTGCCGGTAGTTGTGTGGCACCGCACACGACTATCGCGAGCGATAGCATTGGCTGGTTCGTGTCATCATACTCTGTAGGGACGCGAAACGAGATCCAGACTCTCATGGCGCCGGCAATGTGTGCATAGGCCGCCTGGGCCTGATCGAGCGTGATAAGTCCCGCATCTATAACTGCCTGGACGAGGCTTCTTTTGTAGAATACCCCGACGTCCCACAGGCCACATTTGGGCGTCGTCGGCACCCCCACCACCCCGGGCACCGCATCATGTGCGGCGGCGCTAGTAGCGGCGCCGCTGCCGCCGCTTTCTATGCGGCTTGCATCGTGGTGCGGCTGCAGCTCGCGGAGTTCCGCTGTTGCCGCGGCAACCGTCGCCTGGAGCTGCGCAATGCGCTGGGCCCTTGTCGCCTCAGCGCCTGCGGCGACTGCGGCGGTCGGGCTGCCGCCACTCTCGCCCTCACGGGCAAGCCGCGCTCTGCGGCGGCTCTCGACGAGGGCCCGGCGAGTGCGCTGGTTGTTTGGCTCGTTGGACACGAGGCAGTCAATGCTCGACTTTGAGCACCGCAGGCACGCGGGTGACTCGGGGGACTCGTACACGCACTTGACCTTCAGTCGCGAGCACCGCTGGCACGCCCTCGTACGTCTCCAAACGTTGGTGAAATCTTTTCCCTCCATTAGTTCTTCATGAGAATCGAATCGGCGTTGACGCTAACGGCAGATCAAGCCTCTTTGATGCCAATGCGAGAAAGTTAAACGTTTGAATTTAATTTTCCGGCATGTCGGCATCCCGACATTTGTCTCCGTTAAGCGGCTCATCCTACCATTAATTATAACAGTAATTATTAATTAATTAGTTCCTCGGTTGATCTGTTAAGGGTTGGCCTACCAGTATATTCGTGATTACATTAGTCCAATTACTACAATAATGGGTTTACTTAATTGATAAGTTAATAGAATAAATATACCAAGACAAAAGAAGTATACGGAGATTGTCTTCTTCAATTGTCTTCTTCAGAGATTATCTTCATCAAAGATTATCTTCATCAAAGATTATCTTCATCAAAGATTATCTTCATCAAAGATTATCTTCATCAAAGATTGTCTTCTCCAAAGATCGTCTTCTCCAAAGATTGTCTTCTCCAAAGATTGTCTTCTCCAAAGATTGTCTTCTCCAAAGATTGTCTTCGTCAAAGATTGTCTTCACCAAAGACTGTCTTTAACAGTATCTTTATGACCTCTTCAGACACTGCTTTTTTCTTCAGATAACGAAGCTCTAAAGCTATCTCATCTCCGAGAACAAATCCCGTAAAACAGCCTCAATATCAACCGCCGAGGTCAATCCAATGCCCTCAGGCCCTGGCGCTTCCAGCACATCCTTGTAGTCCAAAAGTGTCACGTCCGCCATTGCAAAACCTTCCATACCGTTGGAGGAGCTACCGCTGCCAAAGCTACCCTCCTCCTCGGATAAAGGCGAAATCTCCTCAATCGCCCTCTCGTCAAAGCCAGCAGGAAGAACGCGGGCCATCAACGATTGGAGCAACTTTGGCGTTAAAAGAGTCTCTCCCATTTCGTTTTGGCGGAACCCGATCTTGACATACTGGCACACTTTGCCCAGTAGCGGCTTCATCCCGGCAGCCGTGATACTCTGCTCGGCAAGCTTAGACCATACACTCTCGACTCGGTCGTAGAGCGCTTCAACATCCACAGAAAAAGGGATCTGTAGCGACCACGCAATAAATCTCACTCGTAACAATGCTGAGAGCGCATAGAGCGGCCGGAAGTAGTAGTACTTTGTAATATATGGCCCAACCTGGTCGGCAAGCGACAAAAAGGTGTCAATAAGCTGCTGCGCCGTCTCTTCAATCTCCGCAAAGAGCGGGATGGCGTCCTTTTTTTTAAAATCACAGCTTTTGAACACAATCATGTTGAGCGCATTCTCAAGCAGGTTAATCTTGAGCATCCAGTATGTAGTGCGCATCGACAAGTTACCAATCCATATGAGGTCCTGTGGGACGCCCTCGATGGCAGAATTGCAGGACATGAGCACTGCGTCGATCTTGGACACCCACCGATTGGAAGTGGTTTTAACGACGTCGCTGGTGCATCCCTTGCCCAGGTAGTTTTCGGTAAGTTGGTCGAGCCCCAGCCGCGACACACGCAAAATACGCACCATCGATACAATGAGCGTGTCTATTACATGCGAAATGGGGCTCGCCAGCAGTGCGTCCGCATTGGTATCAAACTCGACAAACAGTGACGCTACCTGAATCCTCGACGTTTGTGTAAACGCCGTAGCATTCAAGGCAATGCACATGTACATTCTCATACGGTTCAGCGCCTCCTGGGTCTCCTTCTCTGAGTAATGCTCAGAATCTCTGAGAACAGCCCGGTCCTGTTCACGACCTAGATCGAGACTGTTTGCCAGAGCAATGTTGAGCAGCATAAATATGGAGAATCGAGGCTCGAATCCCGGGTATATCGCCATGATGTGAATTGTCAGAGCCTGGATGAGGTCCAGGTCAAACTTGTTGCGCATAGCCACCCTCTCCAGAATCACTCTGTCCATGAAGCTCGTATACATCTCCGCCCGGTCCTTGGTAGTGTTGACCCGGGCCGTTACGACACCGGCCATGGCCAGGCACGGCCGTGACACACACAGCTCGCGGAACGGAATATCGCTCGTAGTAAACGGCAGAGCCAGAGCCATCCGCGACTTGAAGATATGGTAATACTGCTCGCACTCCTCAAAGGTCAGCAGGCCCGACCGCACCAACGCTCCCACGGGGTTGGCGTCCCGCACAGACACGAGGTCCCACTCAACATCCGCAGCCTGCAGCTGGAATTGCTCGATTTCGGGGAACTGCTGGATGTAGAACTTGCCTTCCTTTCGGACGGCCCGCTGAGGCGGGGGTTTGACCGTCCCCTGCGACATCATCTTAATCTCCAGGAGCTCGTCTTCGGACTCTCGAATAATCTGATCGTAGAGCGCATTGCGCGCATGCACCCCCTGTACGCTTATAGTAGCCTTGAGCTGCTGCCACAATTGCATCGGCTGAGAGTCGTGATGGATGCCCTTGGCAAGCATCTTGGCCTGCCGTATGTTCACCGCCGGTAGGCAGGGGACTTCGGCTTTCGAGCATCGCAGGCACTTGCCCTCTCCGGCCCAATTACATCGCACTTTCAATCGCTTGCACCTCTGGCAGGCGCTTCTGTACTTATCCATCGCGGGCTTGTCTCTGACTAAGGTCCCGAGAGCCTCACAAAGTGATTTAGCCAATTCATGCGGCTAACGGACCCCCGACCCCAACATATGCCGTATATAAGCCATCGCAGATCGCGATTCGACAAGTGGACTACGTCAAATAGCTTTCAGTATATATCCCTGTGGAGTGTTTTCGAGGGCCAGCCCTCGAGCTCCCGTAGCTGGGGGCCAGCCCCCAGACCCCCGCTTTCCGCGTAGGACCATTCAGTCAAGCGATACAGCATCTCGATGAAATGGAAGCTCAGGGGGGCACGTCTTATCTGATATAACCCATCTACCTTTAATGAATGAATTTCATATTAATGATTAGGCCTACTAGACAACGTGCTTTAATCAAGACTATCATTTTGCATTTTTTAATGTGCTCAATGCCCGGAATTTGATATAAAGCTACAGCATTACACCTGTACCGATACTCGTACCTGTAGCATATCTCATCTTTTTCCTCCTCATCAGGATATGTAATCACAAGTTGATATAGTTACAAGCGTGAATATGTCCAGAGGGTGCGGCGGTCATATCAATTGATCTTTGAATGGTGCGTTATGCTTGGGATCTAGCGTCGGCCCTCGAATGCGCTTCGTTAGTAACTCATGGGGGATCAGTTCTCCTAAACACCCCCCTACGCAGAGTTTAAGGCTGATCCAAACTACGGGGGTTTGGGGGCAGAGCCCCCAGCTACGGGAGCTCGAGGGCTGGCCCTCGAAGGCACTTTGCTGCTAGTATACTGTCTGATAATAAAATACAGCAATTAGTATATTACCGGTAATGTTAGTCAATAAATAAACATATGTCTAGGCTTGCAGGAACAGCCAGCGAAGGGACCGCGTCGTTTGCCGAGTGTCATCGTCCTGCTCGTTTTTGATCGCCGGATCAACCGTCGTCGAATCATCGAGAATCAACGTCTTGGGGATATCGGCACTGTCTAGCTCGGGGCGATTCGTTATGGCGCCAAACAGAATTAACTGGCTCAGCACGCTGATGCGAGACTCACTAAGCAGCGAAGCAACAGAGCGCATCATCTTTGCATCGCCGTCACTGACCTTGCGTAGTAGCAGAATACGCTCTAACTGAAGCAGGCTCTCGTCCATAGCCTGGCCGAAGTAGGTCTTGCAAACTGTAGTGTCCCAGATCGACTTGACTTGCTTGGCCATGTCTTCGAGGTCAAAGTCAACCGTAACGCCACACAGCCAGTACAATAGCCGCAGCCGGGCCAGGGCAACTAGCGCCTGCACAGGTCTCATGGCCAGCTCTCTGCACATTACGCCCGTCGAATTGTCCCTAAATGATGCTATCAGTTGCTCCGCCTGCGAAACGATTTCACGGCCGAGAGGCTCAATTTCTCCGATACTAGGCGGTGACGCCTTACGCTCAAACAGCCGGCACAGAGCAATCTCAGCTATCGTCATAAGCGCCAGGGTGTGGCTTTGGCGGATCATCTGCTTGTGTCCCTTTTTCGTCTTGTTTGATTCCGTCGTAAGCTCCATCGCCGCTCGCACGTCGCACAGCTTGACCTTCCACTTTGTCAGCTCCTCTTCGAGCTGGACCGTCGCAATATCTACTGCCAGCAGCTGCGATATCGACTCATAGGCAAGCTGAAGCAGGCTAACGCCGTTGGTAGTAATTTCATTCGACTCGGTCGGGTTCATGCGCAACGAGGACTCAATCTGTTTAGCCGCCGGTACTGAGAGCGCCGTCTGGTGACGGTATATGCCCAGCCCGTTCGCCAGCGTCGCTTCGTATACGGCCGCATACAGCTCAAGGTTGTCAAACAGGTTCGGTGAGAGCACCACGGTGTCATTGGCTATGCTCACTGCCGTGAAAAGGTAGAATGACGGCGACTTAGGTGGCACGGGGTACCCAAACGTATGCAGCACAATGAGAGACTTGACGAGTTCGCCATTGCACGGTGTCGAGTCAAACATTCTTCGGGCGATGAGTTGTTCAGCAAACCCGAGCAAACCTGCGGACGAGTCGCGATTAAAGTACATTCGCGCCGCGGTAATCATGCAGAGTGCGAGAACCGGCTCCGACACTGATATGCTGTCCAGAGAAGCCTTGAGGTCGACCTCGAACGGAACAAAGCTCGCCATTGACTCCAGGAACTGCGAGTAAAAATACTGAGCCTCATTGGCCGTCATTAATTGCTGCTCAATCGCAGTTATGACACAGTTATGGCGCGTCAACTGCCCTTCTGAATGAACAATCGCCCCTCCATTGGGCCTGCCGGTCAGTTTCTCGAGCCTTTTCGCTGTATCCTGGAGGGTTTTCTGCAACTGCGAGATCTTGGTGAGCTTTTTAGCGTCCGAGTCGAGCTGGCCCGTGTTGTATATCCAATCCAGCTGCTCGGGAGGCAATTGAGAAACACCAAACTCTCCCGACAGCTGCTGAGGCTGTCCCGACTTATCGTACCCAAAAGTAGCAGCCAGATCTTCAGAAGATCTCTTGCGTCGGTTCTGGTTCGGTTTCCGGCCGCCTCCTCCCCTCGGATACGGCGTCACAATGACACACTCTGGCTGTTTAGCCCTCTCGCACCGAATGCACTTTGAGCTCTGGGGACTGGCATAGTCACACCGAACTTTCAGCTTCCGGCATCGCATGCAGCTTCTCTTCGTCCTGAATCGATCCTGGAACGCAGAGGCGGCGGAGGTCTCGAGCGGGGGTCCTCCCGGACCACTCCCGCCAGTCGCTGGTCCGCCCAACGCCGACATCTCGGGGCCAATGGCGTCCTCTGAGGTAATTGGACCGCTCTGACCAATGGCGAGCGGTACCGGTACGTTTAGGTCAGGATGGACCCCATATTGGTGACTCGCGTCGTTAACTTGTAGGCTGCCGTCCATATTTTTCTAAATTTTTTTTTCTCGTGGATTTACTCCGGCCCCCACAATATTCGGAACCAAAACAAGTCCTGGATCAAAAGGGCTTTTTCCAAAGAATAGATGTTTGTCGTCTCTTAACGTTCAACGCGCGTCTCTTCTCACGTGTGTACCGTGCCGACACGAAGCCCTGCGATTATCTCGAGATGGTCGGTTATCCGACGACCAAATGAAGGAGGTTGGGTTTTTTCACGTTGTCCATTGCGCGTGCGCGCGCAAGGTGTGACAAAGGGATCACCTGCGCCACTTCAGGTGAGGCTCGCGCCGCAAAAGCCGCACATTATACTTGCGCCACTTTAATTATGGTAGGAAAACGCATTACAGTTTTCTATTTTTTGGATCGAATAGGTCAGGCGTTCTAATGTGGCGTGTTACGATTAGTCCTTCTTCTTCCTAAGGCAAGACTTTAATCAAAGATTATTATGTATTATGGGTCTAGGATCAACTAAACATTGGTGTTCGATATTATTATTAGTAGTACTCTATATACAATGATTTGAATAATTCTGTAGTAAAAGGAGAGAAAGAAAATAAATAAATAGCCCGCACATAACCGCGGGAAAAGGGTCCCGAAGAAGAGGAAGTTAGCGCACGATCTCAGAGAAGAGCTCCTTGATAAGTAACTCAACATCGCCCTCAGAAGACGGACTGCTGTCACTGGGCACGTCGAGGTCTCTGACCGGCAGAGGGTAATAAAAACCAGCATCAACGTTACCCAAAGGGATGCCCGGATTGCCAAGGTCGTCTCCAGCAGTATCCGGTAGTCCCATATCCTCTAGCTTTGGGGGTACTGTTTCAGACCGTGGAGACTCGACATTGAGAAGGACGTCCTTAAGGATTCGCGTGATAAGTGCAGTGGTAGGAGGTTGTCCCTGCTGTCGGTCTTGCTGCTGCTGACCATAGGTGTCGCACAGCCCATTGTTGAGCCTAGACTTGAGGTTCAGCCATTTTTCAACCTGCACGTACATGGGATAGGCGAGCTCAGCTGAATAGCTATGCTGGCGCACTTTCTGCCACGCACGCTTGATCTGCTCAAACGCTGCCGAGGCATTGGTTTCGACTCGCTCACCAGCGGCCATAACCACCATATTCACTCGTATGAGGCCGCAGACTGCCTGAATGGGCCGGAAGAACATATACTTCGGGAACCTCCACCCCCGGTTGCACATATCGAGGAATATGTCCACGAGATTCCACGCCGACTGGATGATGTTCTGCGCGCACGACATGAGGATATCGCGGGCCTCGCTGTCCTTGTCCAGCCCGTACAGCATGATCTGATTCATGGCGTGCTCGTTCATGAACATCCACAGCTGCTGCATGGTGGTGTCTATCGGCTTCAACCCATTGCCTTCCTTTAGCTCAAATGGAGCAAATTGTTTTGTCTTGGTGAGCTCGTCCTCGAGCCGCGCCTTGGTATCCACCAGGGTCCTTCGTATTTCCTCGGGCGGCAGGATCTTCCCCGTTGTATAGGACTGGAGCTTGCTCATGACCTCTCGCGTGATAAGGGAAAGGCGGATCTGGCACACGGCAATCTTGTCGAGGTCATCTCCACACTCCGTCATCGTGTCAATGATAGGCACGATGCCGGGGACCAGCCCCATGAGGTCGAAGTGGCTGACATTCAGCGTCAGCGCACACAGGCACGCGTAGTAGTGCATGATAATGCGCAGGTGCCAGTGCGACGACTCGAACTCGGGATCCTGGCGGTTCTGTTTCCGCATCACTTTAATATGCTGGTCCGCGGTCTTTTGGAGCGCCAGGCACAAGCATGCCGCGTTGAGTGCGTAGAGCATGATCTTTTTGGGCGGAACGAACTGCACAAACACAAACTGCACAAAAAAAGCCTTGAGCACGTCGTATGTCATGTTCCCTTCGATATAAAGCTTTTCGAGACACGTTCTTTCGAGCAGCTGGGAAAGCCTGAACACATTGGCGTGTTTGGAGACAGTAGCCGCCGCCACGACTGTCGACAGAGCATAGAGCGGCTCGTCTATCATCCACGAGTCGCCCGTGTAGTTCCGATTCACCGGGAAGGTCATGAATATGGACAGGTGGTTAATGAAGTCACAGTGAAACGTGTCAGCCTCTTCTTTCGTCAGCAGCCCCAGATCGATTGCCGCCTGGACATTGTTATCGGACTTCAACGCCTCCATAGGGAACCCACCCCGGCTCTGGACGTCCAGCCAGGGCATGACCCCCGTCCGCCAGTTAGCGCTTTCCGTTGAGTTGGTGCTGTTGGTCTCGGGGAAAGCGCTACTCGGTCCGGCGCTATTAGTGGGGACGCTTTGAACGCTGTCCGGAGATAGATAAGGTGAGCTCATGTGACGCGTGCCTGGAGCAACTCTCGCAGCCACCTGGTAAGCTTCTCCTTTCAGGAAACTGTATTCCATGTGGGCGCTTTCAATGATTGACGCCAGCTCTTTGAGCCGCTTCTGCTTGTCGAACTTTGGAGACGATAGCGCCGTAATTTCTCCGAAGCTCCCGCCGGCGGCATTGGCAGTATCTGTTCCATGCGCACTCCACACAGGACTGTCTTTCTTGTTCGAGAACATTCCCTTGACGACGTCTCGGCAGTCGACTTTGGCTTTCTGGCACCGCAGGCACGGCGCATCTGGAGATTCAAACACACATTTGACTTTGATCCGTCGACATCTTTGGCAGCTCTTACGCTTGCCGGTCCCCAAGTCCAGCTTTAGTGTCGCCATCAGGGGAAATAACGGACATTCACAGCCGCAGCTTGATTAATCGTTGGTATATTGCTTATGTGATCGACCTTTGAGTTGTGCGGCTTTACGCCACTTATAATATTGATCGATGTGACCGGGAGACCGTTGGGATGACGTGGGCGATGACAGGTGAACTCCAACTTATTCCATCCAACGAAGCTACCGTATTAAATGAAGCTAAATGAAGCTAACGGATTGGATTTAATTGAGCTAGTGAAGCTTTTACCGACCCCTGCTGCTTCACAATATGTTGGCTCGGTCCCCCGAGTTACACTAAGTACTGTAGTAATGGAGTTTATTCGAGGCCAGCCCCTCGAGCTTCCTGTACCTTGTAGTTGGGAGTTGTGAGTCGGGAGAATTATTGTGTCCACGTAACAAATTCCCCTTGCAAAGCGTAACTAACTCCCAGCCGAAACTAAGGCGATTCTTGTTACAAACTGTAACAAGATACTAATCTGTTACAAAGGTGGGACAAAACTGTTACAAACTGTAACAACTGTAACAAACCGGCCTTTTAAACTAGCATACTTTAGATGAAAAAACTACGATTCGTTTCAACACTAACTCTATCTAAATTTTCAAAAGTTAAACTTGAGCTCTTCACGAACCGATAGTATTGAGGAGCCTAAATTTTCGAATGCTAAGCTGAGTCGAATGATTGTTAGTAATGTTCAAGGAGAAATGGTGCAAATAACCAATTCCTTTCATCATGATTCGTGCAATATGATACAAGTAACAACAGGTAGGTTAATGATAACTGTAATCTGGAACCACCTCCGAAAAAAGATCCTTCAAAAGACCCTCGACCAGGTCAGACCCGTTTTGAAGCTGGTCAAAGCCATCCGGCTCCGGGACCTGCAGAATATCTCGGATGTCGGTCCGCTGTACCACGCTAGGTGTCCGAGCACCTGCCGTAGTGGGAGATACGTGACCGCCTGGAAGTAGCAGAGAATTGTTGGAGGCCGAAAAGAGGTGCCGATTCTGTGAACCCAGGAATCCCTGAGACTTTTGCGTCTGAGCGCGCTTGTCTGTTTCAATGTCCAGAATGATATCCCTGATAATTTTCTGAAGTAGCGCATTGCTCGGCGCAGAATCGTCGTCGTTGACTTTGAGGGCTCCTGGCTGCATGCGGAGTTGCATCCATCTCTCGACCTTCATAAGCTGGTCGTGCATTCGCTTTCCCGTTATGCTATCGGTCGTAGCTCTCTCCCACGCCTGCTTGACTCGCGCAAACTGCTCATCTACGTCTGTATTGTGCAGCTCAAGACCCTGAGACCACAGCAGTAGCCGGATTCGGATCATGCTTGTAATGGCAAACAGCGGGCGGTAGTACATGAACTTGGGGATAATGTGGTCCTCGAGAGCAACAAACCCGTCAATAAGACCATGGCACAGGCGCAGCATCTCACTGATAAATCCGGTCACGGTGGCACTATTGACCGGCGTTTTCTCGCCATACACCAACTGGTTCATGGCGTTCTCAATGATGGCCAGTGAAATCATCTCGTGCGAAGACCTGAACATCAACAAATGTTGCGTCAGCGACTTGTCCTCGCCGACAAAGAACTCAGCAGCCTCTCTGAGATCGTCTAATTTTCTTCGCTGTTCCGCCAGAGACGCTGCAATGGCGTCGGCTTTCAGATTGTCATCGCTTACGGCAGGCCATATGGGATGGAACTGGTCACCAGTAAGCAGCAGTTGGATTTGGAGCAGCGCAAACTTTTCCGGGAACATGCCTTTTTTCAGCAGCGGCTCGCAGTTATGCGGCGAGTTGGGCAGCAGTTTAAGCAGGTACGGTCGAGACGTATGTATAGCCATGGCAATGACACACTGGTACAGCGACAGGTACGTCTGGATCCGCTCTCGCGGCCCGAATGTCGCTGAATTATCTGGCGGGAGCATGATTAGCACGCTTATGTCCTCCTTCGACCCGAGATCCACGGCGGTGGCCAAAGAGACAGCCGTAAGCAAGTAAATAGGCATTCGCTGTTCCGGCTTGGGCTGGAGATACATGTGGTACAGTATTAATCCCTTGATAACATCCACGGCATTCGGCTGCACCAGCAGCATCTGCTCGGAAATGAGCTTCTCGAGAAACTCCGTCATGACATCTGCCGTCGCCGGCTGAGTTATGGCGCTGCTAGTAATCACCATGCTCAGCGCAAAGATCGGGCGGTCCTTGGCAACGATCTCAATTGGCTTATCGAGATCAATGTAGAACGGCACATACGGAGCCATTTTCTCAATAAACATGCGGTAAAACGATTGCATCTGTGTGAAGTTCATGAGCCCCGTCTCGAGAAACGCTTTTATGCATTCGGGGTGCTCATACAGTATGCTGGGCACTTTGGACGTCTCGCCAGGCGCGTCTCGGGCCTCAAATATGGACCCGTTCTGCAGCTCAGTCCGCAGTTCTGACGCTTCGTCCTGCGCCTCCGCGATGACCTTCTCCAGCTGCTCGAGCTTTAGCAGCTTCTCGTAGTTCGTATTTGCCGCGCGGCGCTCCAGCACGACGTACTGGGCGTTGACCTTCATGGCCCGCTTTTTGTAGACCTTGGGTGCATGCGCAGAGACGACGCACTTGAAGTTGCCTTTAAAGCACCGTCGACACGTCTCATCGCTCGGTTTATCATACTCGCACCTCACCTTATACCGCCGGCACCGGTCGCACGCCCGCCGCCTTCTCCAGTGAGCGGCAAAAGTGTCTCCATTTTCAACCATGGTATTCAACCGTGAGAGGATATATCCTACTTGGAGGTAGAAACCCTCACGGAACGGCTTTACCACCGTCCCAACCAGCCCAATACCTCACCCCACAATTATTGTTACACTTATTTAGCATGTCCTACGCGGCTTCTCGTCTCATGTTGAAGTGATGTCTCTTTTGGCGTTACGCCGCACCCCGCCGCATGAGGCTCTCACCCCGCCTGTAATGCATTCGAGGGCCAGCCCTCGAGTTCCCGTGGTTGGGGGCTCTGCCCCCAAACCCCCGTCTGACAGTCGTCGTATCAACCAGATCTCCGCGTAGCGCAGCCCCAGGGGGTACTTAGGGGGGCTAGTCCCCCCAATTACTACCTAGTACTGTAGTGGCGTCTCCCGTGAGAATCTGTCACAGCGTTACAAAACCTCCCAACAGCGTAACAAAACTTTGTTACAAGTTATTTGCGACAGCGTAACAAATTTGTTATAGCCGATTTCCACCAGCCCTCCGCGAAGCGGAGCTACAGGGGGTTTGGGGGACTGGTCCCCCAAGGTAGGTAACCGGGGGGCAGTGGGGTGTATTGGCCAGCTCCCGTGGCTCCGCGTAGCGGTCAAATAAAATTAATTCATTAAAAAACATGGCGTATCTTACAAAAGCTAGACACCCGAGCGGGTAAAGAGGTTCTTGAGCAGCGATTCAATGTCCTGAGTGATTTGTCCGAGGTTGGCCTCGTCGTTTTGAATGTCAAACCCGCCGTCGCTTGACAGGACGCTCATAATGTCGATCTGCTTGATAGGGGACTTATTAATGAGCTGCTTGCGACTCATTGAGGGCAGGCGGTCGTGATCGCTGTAGAGCCAGCGCTGATTGGCGTTCATGATCTCCGTGTCGACAACGATGCCTCGGAGAATTTTGTGAAGCAGCGTGTGGGCTGAAGGGGCTCTCGAGCGGCGGCGCGTCGCTTTGGATTCTACGCCATTGTTGCCGCCGCCGTTGGCTGAAGGAGAGGGCGGCAGGCCTTGCATTCTGAGCCGCATCAGCTTGTCGATGCGCGATATGCGGTCGTGCTCGAGCTGGAACGTTCGTTGGCTCGCCGATGACCACGTCTCCTTGAACTGGCTGTATATGGAGTCGAGATCGAGGTCAAAGTCCTGCCCGAGACTCCAGTGGGTCAGTCGTAGGCGAATGAGCGTCTCAACAGACGCCAGCGGCAGCATGTAGCTGTACTTTGTAATCACCACGTTGCCCGAGCATATCCGCCCAAAGCTGGCCAGCACCTTGTCAATATGGGTCGTAATGTCGCGGCTGAGGGTTTCAAAGTCGTTGCGCAGCGTATCGTCGTCGAGCACGTTGGCGAAGTCGGCGTCGGTCTCATTGAGCTTATGGAGACTGTACGCAACGTTGAACAGCAGCATCTCGCTCATGCTGGCAAGCATATGCTGGTGGACAACCTCGATGAGCTGCACCATGTGGTAGTTCGTGTTGGCCAGCCGCTCCTTGTCGTCTGACCGCGCCCGGTGGCTCGGACTGAGGCCGCACTCGCTGGCCAGGCTGTTGTATTCGTCTACGAGGCGCCCCAGCTTCTTACGCATCTTGCGGTGGGGCAATGCCTCGTCTATACCGCTTCCCAGGTCGGTCATCATGGTGAACGCAGTCGATAGCAGGTGCGTCAGGTCGTACAGAATCTGGTCAAACTCGCTCTCGTTGTACCGATCCAGCAGGTGCAGAGTATGCGTCACGGGCGGGAGGCTCTTGTAGAGCCGAACTTTGCACCGCGTGATGGCCTGCCACGAGGCGGCGATGTATACGGCGAAATAGGTCTGAATGCGCTCCTGGCAGTACCGGAACTCGTCCGGCGGCGTATTCTTGCGGTCTACGAGTGCTTTGACTTCGTCGACGGATGCAAGATCGAGATAATTGGTCAGCATCACGGCGAGGTGAAGATTTTGCACGTCTTTATCACGCGACCGTGGGTAGAAGAACTGGGTGCCCACGATGATGGCACGGATAGCGTCGAGCCCGAAATTGGCCTCGCCAGGGCTTGTTGGCGTGTCGTCTGAGTCGGCTGAAGAGCAGTACTCAGCGATAGCGCGGTCTACAAGCCGCACGAGAAGCGCCGAAGTCTCAAAGTCGCGATTTGGGGACGCGCAGTGTGCCGCAGTGATGTAACTAAGAGCCAGCAGAGAGTGGTTTTCGGCGAAGCTGGTTAGGCTCGACAAATGCTCCATCTGGAAGAAAAGCGCTGGAGTGTAAGTGCTGAGAAACGTCGAATAAAGCGATTGCGCAGTCTGCTCCGTCACTAACCCGCCCTCAATGGCTACTTTGACCCAGTTAACCGACCAATCTGCGTCAACAAACGCATCCTGGATGACCTGAGGCAGCTGGAGCCCGTGAGACCCAACCACCGCCATATCATACGGCGAATCGATCTGCATGTAGTCCATGGATGGCGGGGGCATCTGGGCTACTTCGTAGCCACGCTCTGGAGGGTACACATTTCGGGCATAAAGCATTCCCTGTAGCCCATAAAGCTCCTCGTTGGCCCGCTCAATGAGATCCTGGAGCTGGATGATCTTGTTCTCCTTCTCCGTCTGGTTCGCCGTAGGGCGCGCCTTGATCTCCTCTAGCCACGCTGTCGCGCTGTCGGCGACCACGATCTGGTTCGTCTCGATATGTGGGAACCCGGCGTAGTCGTAGCTCTGCACCGAGGACTGGCGCGGCGTCGGCATCACGGGGAGTAGTCCCGCTTCGTTTCGGGGTAGGTTCGTCTCGCATACCGAGTCACTCTTGATGCACCGCTGGCACTTATCGTCCTCGGGGCTCGCGAAGAAGCACTTCGTCTTGAGCTTGCGGCACCGGTTGCACGCCTTTCGCTTGCGCCACGTCTCTGCGAAGTCGGCCATCAGGTCAATTTATTAAACGCGTCTTCTCCGGAATAAAACAAACGCGGTCGGAGTCGGCCACCCAATAACTCGAAAAATGAAAAAAACGGAACTACCACTGGTTCTTCTCAAACGGTTCACGCTCTGGAGGATTCTCGATTCAACACTGCTTGGGAACAGCTAAACTACTGGCTCCAATGGATGGGGATTGAAGCTCTCTCTGTCAATTGTGTTTAAGCCTTCTGCAATTGGGAGGTTGACTCTCACCACGATTTGTCCTCACTAACCCAGTGCACTATGGTTATTTGTTGGGTAGACTAGTGAAGTAGTGGCGTAAATGGAGTAGTTGCGTAGTTGATAGTTGCGTAGAGTCCAGTGGAAAATTAAAAAGAAGTGAGCGATGGCCAGTAAATCGCCCGTTTTCAATAATTGGTGGCTGTCATGCGATGAAGGCCTTAGAGGACGTCTGCGCCCGCGAAGGCAGCCAGAAAAGACAAGCGTATTATCACTCGTAGATCTGTTGACAGGTACTATCGCTCGTAGATCCGTTGACAGGTACTATCACTCGTAGATCCGTTGACAGTACATAGAACCCGTTTAGATCTTCTGTAGTTTCATCGTGGACCCATTCCGACTAGTAATTCTTCACTCCGATTGTACCAGGGAAAACCCCAAATATGCTTAGATTCACTGTTAGAAGACAGGCCGTAGGCCCCGCCATGGTCACTTCCCGGCTCTTCTCGGCCTCTGCCGTTGCTCTGGGCAAGAAGACTGCCAAAAAGGGCAACAAGAAGGGCTCTGCCGCTGAAGAGAATGGTGCTGTGGACCCGAACCTTAAAGATTCAAAGCAGTTCACCACCGAAGTGAAGCAGCTCGACGACCGCTTCAAGGACACACTCAAGCAGTTCCTCATCCGGGCCAATGAGGCTAAGCAGGGCAAGGCGAACCTGGCCAAGATCGGCGCTCTTCGAGTGCAATTGTCCTCGGATGAGTCCGCCCAGGAGCTCAAATCACTGGCCAACATCCAGATCAAGAACAACAACAAGACTATCGTACTTACCGTGTTCGACCCCAAGCACGTTAAGTACATCCAAACCGCTGTGCTCGCAGATCTTGGTGTCACTCCGCAGCTCGACATGCGCAATGAGCAGGTCATCACCGTGACCATGCCGACGCGAACTGCCGACGCCAAGAAGGAGCTCTCCCGACAGATCAAGCATGAGTACGAACACTTTAGAAACTCTCCGTCAAGGCACTCTCTGACCTTCATCCGTGAGGACCTCATGAAGCACCTTAAGAAGTCCCATTTCGGCAAGGCCATCACCGACGACGAGTTCAAGACGTTCAACCAGAAGGTCGAAAAGGTCTTCAAGAAGTACTCCGACGAGCTTCTCGACGCCTTCAAGAAGAGTGAACAGTCTCTGTAATTTGTATTATATCTTTCCCACACTCAAGGAGCTACAGCCAGCCCTCAATTACCTGACTCTGTAGACCGTTACAAATTTGTTACGCTGTTGAGAACGTAACAAACTTTTTGTTACGATGTTGGGAGGTTTTGTAACACCGTTACTACATCTCTCTTGGTAATTGGGGGGACTGGTCCCCCAAAGGGGGAAGGGGAGTCTGGCGGGACGAATGGTTAACGGGGGTTTGGGGGCAGAGCCCCCAACTACGGGAGCTCGAGGGCTGGCCCTCAAATCCACTACTGTGCCTTGGGGAGGGAAATATATACATGTAAAAGAAACAAAGTCTACATATTGGAGAGCATTCTTCCGAGAGCGCGTATTCTGCGCCATGGGCCGTGGGCGTAGCCGACCTCGTTGATGGCTTTGACGATCTCCCAGGCCTTCTTGACGTCCGGGATGGGGTAGTCGAGCGGGCGGGGGATCTTGGTGGTGATTAAGGGAAAGCGGTCGAAGCAGATGCTTTTTTCGAGGCAGATGCCGCGTAGACCCTCTTTACCCGAGAACTTACCGTAGCCCGAGCCGTCGACACCGCCAAAGGGTAGCTGGCACAGAGCAAAAGTGGCGAAATCGTTGATGGCGACCATGCCGCAGCGCAGCTTAGCCGCCACGGCATTGAGCGCCTTGTAGTCCGACCCGTACACCGATGCACCGAGCCCAAACTCGGTAGCGTTGGCAATTGCGGTGGCCTCCTCAGCGTCAGCGGCTCTAAACAGCAGCATGATCGGGCCGAACACCTCGTTCTGGGCAATGTCCATCTCGGGAGTGACGTCTACGAGCAGCGTGGGCTGGAAGTAGTGGCCCTGGGGATACTTGGGGTGCGAGTACCGAGAGCCACCGTGCACGAGCGTAGCGCCCTGGGCGACTGCCTGAGCGATCTGGGCCTCGAGAACGTCGAACCGCGCATCACTGATGGTTGCGCCCATGTCAATGTCGTCCTGCTGGTCGATCGACGAGCCCAGCCGCAGCTCCGAGACCGACTTGGACAGGATCTCGACAAGCCGAGGGTACGCCTTGGGGCATGCAATGACGCGCTCAATGCCAATGCAGTTCTGGCCGGATGACTGGAAAGTGCCCCGCATGATGACAGAGGCGACTCCAGGCAGGTCCTTGGTGTCGTCGAGCACGATGAGCGGGTCCTTGCCGCCGAGCTCAGCCACTACGGGGGTCAGTGACTTGGCGGCTGCAGTTGCAACCTTGTGGGCAACCGGTCGTGAGCCAATGAACGTAATGTGGTCGAGACCGGTGTGGGAAGTCAGGAAGTCGGCGTCCTGGGGCCAGCAGGACACCAATTGCACTATCCGGTCGTCAAACCCGTTTACTTTGAGCGCCTGCTTGGCAATCTCCATAAAGAACTGCGAGGACCATACAACGCTCTCCGAGCATTTGACTACGATGCCGCTACCAGTGAACAGAGCAGCTACCACAGGGCCCATGAGGTTGTGCAGAGGGTAGTTCCACGAGACCATAGCAGACACAACGCCCAACGGCTCGTAAACCACCTTAGCGCCCTTGTAGAACATGAGTATGCTCGTCGGGCCCGGACGCTTCGACGGAGCCAGGCATCGCTCACCGTGCTGCACAATCCACTCTATCTTCTCCAGGGTAACCATGATTTCGCCCAAAGAGGCATCAAGCATAGTCTTGCCCGTGTCCCGGCACGCAATTCGCGCGATATCGTCCTGGTGGTCGTAGACGAACTTGGCAATTGTGTTCAGCACCTTCCTCCGCTGGCTGAACGAAGTCTCCTTCCAAGCCAATTGGGCCTCTCGGCACGCGCTGATGGCGTTATCAATGTCCTCCGGCGTGGCTGCCGGAACAGAGCCCAGTGACTGGCCGGTCGCGGGACAGTAGCACTGGATGTTCGCCGGGTCCTCGGGGTTGAAAACCGACACCGGAGAGATGCGCTTGCCCTTCCAATGTGGTAGCGCCTGCTCCGGGACTTGCATCGTGAACGGTACGGCCTGCTCGAGCTTGGCTGATCTCGAAAAATACCGGTAGAGCAGCACGACGGAGGTCACAATGAGAACCGCCACGGCCGTCGAGACCCTGTCGAACTGGATCTTGTCCTCCAGAACAACCATTTTCACCATCGCCAAGTTGGCCCCGTTGAAAAATGGCTGCTTGGTGAAGCTACTGTTGAACATTGGACAGTAAAACTCGGTATGGGACGGGGTTGATTTATCCGTCTTCTGATGGTTGGGACCTAACTATTCCCCCCCCCCCTCTCACACCACCCGTCCGCAATGGTCGAGTCTCATCCCTTTCTTAATTGCCTGATTTATCATATGTCATGAGTTATGACGTTCTTCCTTCTTTGCAATTGATTGGTTTAAATTGTTTGGGAATCGCGTGCTATAGTGTGACGGGTGGGGGTAAAGGTTGATCTACAAGCCGCATAAAGTGCGGCGTGGCAGCTTTAAACGGCACCACTTGCGTCCACCGATACTATGTGGCTTTCTATTGACAGTTGCATGTCATTATCAATGAATACTATGAGTGAGTAAAATCATTAGTAGTGAATTCTACCGGCAGTCTTACGTGCCGAGCATTAGATATATCAATAGAATACTACGGGGATGGAATTCAATGAGCTTCTATACTTTAATTGTGAAACATCAATAGAATGCTATAGGCAATAGGTATGTACTACTTTCATTGTCAGATATCAATAGACCTACTAAAGTTGAGTACAAGTACTACCGGCAACTAAGTAAATGGCAATATAATAACGGTGCTTCCAGAAAGCTATGAGATATCAATAGAATATTATAAGTGCTAGCTAACTACAGTAATACCGTGTATTTTATCGCGCAATTAGTAATACGTCATTCTACCAGGAACATAGTATAACCAAAACTACAACAAATTGGATCTAAGCATCTTGTATAACGTTATGTGTATGCAAATTATTTAACGTTAACGTGAAGGGTCGGGTTTGGACTAGTAACAGCCTCAATGAGCTTCTTAACCACATCGTCCTTGGCCGCCTGAGACTTGGTCTTGATCTCCTCAAGCTGCGACTTGACAGCAGACTCGGCTTCCTTCTCAGCCTGGTCGGCAGTACCAGTGTGCTTCACAAGTGTTAGCAATACAATTCCCCCAAAACAGCACACTCATGAATCATTCAAAGCAATAAAAACTTACCTTGGACTCGCTAGCTCTGAACTCGGCCTCCTTCTGTTTCTTGTATTCCTCGATCTCAGCCGCGGCATCAGTCTTAGCAGCCTTCAGTCTCTGGGCTCGGTCTTAAATCGTTAGTCACCCGGTAACAATAGTAGAAAGTAGCGTATCGCTTACATTGTCGAGCATTCTGGACGATTTCATGGGCTTTTCGCTCAGCCTGGATTGATACCTCGTTAGCTTCCGTCGTGTTTAACATTTAACCAATCAATTACACACCTCCAAAAGGGTCTGAATTCCAGAAGAATTTTGCGCAGAAGACTAAAAAACAAAATTAGCTTACTCCCGTGACAACACCAGTTGCCTTACCATCGTGGATATATCTCAGGTGTCGTTAATAAAGGGGCAAGGATGGCTTCCGGGGGTGTGTGTCAATGGTGATGGGACGTAAGTGAACGGAGGGCCGCTTGCTCGCGCATGCTGGGCAATGAAATTTCCAAACTGTAAGATCGATAAGATCAGACTCATGAATGGCAGATAAGATGGAGCCTCTGGATAATTTGTGCTCATCATGTCATATTCAGAAACCAAAGTACACATGCCCAGCATGCAAGAAAAAGACGTGCTCGATGAAATGCTCGCAGCAGCACAAAGTTGACACTGGATGCAGCGGTACTGTTGATCCGACCAGATATGTAAAAAAAGCTGATCTCGTCGAAACCCCAGAACATCTCAACCGCGATTATTCGTTTCTGCAAAATTTGGGCCGTAAACTACATCTCGGCAAAAGGGCCGGTTCGGAGGCCTCAGGGAGCGCCAAGAAGGCTCGGTACGAGAAGAAGCCTGCTACTCGGAACGGAGTCTATATCAAATCGCTGCCCCACGGCATGCATAGATCCAACATCAACAAATCGGCATGGAATAACAAAAAGAAGACGTTTTACTGGACAGTTGAGTGGACTATTTACTCGAAGGAGGATCAATGGACGTCGGAAACAATAATACGGCCGCAGGTGCCGGATAACCTATCGCTGCAGGAATTAGTAGCGGACGTTTTCAAGAAGAAAGGCCAGGAGGAAGTGCCGGTATATCAAGTGTTCCTTCACAAGGTGGAATCATCGGCAAATAATCGACAGCTTATTCCATTGGATACAGATAAGCTGCTGGGAGACCAGCTGGTCGGCAAGACAGTATTAGAGTTCCCTACTATATACATCGTAGCTGCTGCTGAGGGATTGCCGCCAAAGCATTCGATTGCCGGTGTTGCTGGATCTTCGAGTGAGAGCGAAAGCAGTGAAGATTCATCCAGTGACAGTGATTCCAGTAGTGATGACGATGAAAGTGACGATAACGATGACGATAGCGACAATTCAAATGACAGCGGACCAGAAGAGCTATCAATTGACGACAAGAACGAATAGATATGCATCAAAAATTGTACATTAGGCATGTGTTATATAACTAAATATTTAGACTAGGAAAAATGGCACAGATTTCACACAATATTAAACCTCTGTGATGGTTCACACTAACAGTATCATAATATCGCCATTGGGCAGCTGGTCTGGCATGACTTGGTTCTTATCCGCCTGGCAAAGGAGTTGATAGAACAGGCTAACCTTTTCCGACTTGTTGCTGTTGCGAGAGAGGTCACTGAATAGCGTAGGCTCAATAATCGAATTGAGCATTGAAACTGCAAGCTCCTTGTTGACTACCCCAGGATCGTCATCGAAATCAGGCCCTTCCTCTGTTTCACTATTATAGAAATCCATTGGAACGATGTCATCCCAGTTGGTCCGCCGTGGAGCCAAAGGCGAAGACGAAGGCCTCGGTATATCAAACGAGAAGCGGAACGAAGCTCTAGAGCTTCCAGAAAGATGTTCAATGCTTCCAGCTCTTTGACGCCCAATTTCAACTGAAGCTGGCGTACTAGGAACGACCGGAGCATCATGGACAACGTTTTCGGCAACTGGTAATCTGGCGACGCCATAGTGCGGGAAGGCGTAGATGAAGGGCTCTCCAAGTAACAAACAAGTGTAATCTTGAACCGGTATGTTTTCTCGTCTCTGACTCCGGGGCTGAGCACGCGCCGTGGCCATGTTTTCCAGGTAATTATCATAAAACGCTCGGTATTCAGTGTGGCTGAAGGTTGTCTGATTGTCGAGATCGCCCACAAGTGCGAGTTTTTGGCGTTTCCGAGGCGGTCCCTCTTGTTGAGCGTTGCCTTCAACTGGCTCAGTAACTTCTGGCAACGCACTCAGCTCTCGAGGCACAACATCCTTACCCGTGTTTATAGCCTCAATGTTGTGACTGATATCGCCTTGCTCATCAAAGACGAACTCCATTGGTTCAAAGTCATCAACTCCCACGAAAGCATCCCAGCCTACCTCCCACGTCTCATTTGGCATTTCGGCGGAAATGTCGTCAATTGACGTATTGCGGAGACCCCATGACGAAGCGGGTGGTGGTGACCCATCGAGTAAGGGTAAGTTTGGCATCAGTCGCTCAATGTCGAATTGCGGGTCATTCTCGAGTTGTAGATCCGTCCTGGCATCAAACGGCTTCTCGGCAGTTACTTGAAGCCAGTTCTGTCGCACGATGCTTGATCTTAGGTTAGAAATTTCGTCTCGAAGGTAGCCCACCTGACGGTCGTAAATCAGCACAGTACCATACATAAGGCTCGAAGAAACGCGCAACATGTATGGCGTTGTTTTGGCAATAGAGCTGCAGACCTCAGAGACCCTCAGCCCGAGAATGTCGCGCTTCTTGACTCGTCGATTGGTTCCGGTGCATTTGGATCCAATTGTAGACAGTAGCCAAGCAGTGGAAACTCCACTGTTCTTATGGAGATCAAATTGGAACATTGATCCTCCTATAGGTTAAGGAAAACGCTATTTCTCTAGCCAAAGGGAATCAATGCCTTTTATAGACAGATTATATCGAAGGGCAAAAGTGACCTATCATTTGCATGCCGAATGGCTGGATTTGCGAATATCACCGCTTGAACTACCCGAGAGAGATTCCCGAGGCTTTCACGATTAGAATATTTACAAGATAAATAAGGTCTACAAGTTCTTCTCCCCCCTACTGGCTTGGGGCTTTTATCTACAAGCTCTTCTTCTCCCACTCTTTTGGGGTCTTCGTCTCGAGTTGAAGAGCGTGGACGCCGTTTTCTTTCGACATTTCCTCCTGGCACAGATGGTATACCATGCGGTGACGGGCTGGCTGGTTCTTGCCCTCAAACGCATCAGACACGATGACCAAGCGGAAATGGCTCTCCACAGTATTGGTCGCGCCTCGCATGGCCTGATGGTGCCGGTGCTTGTAGGAGTCGTTATACACCTCCAAAAGAGTCGGCTTCAGCCCGTCGCTGATCTTGCTTCGCAGGATGTCCTCAATAGGCGTGTTGCTCATCGTTGCCATCCGTCGTACAAATTGCCGGAGCATGGCGTAGGGTCGGAGTTTTTCAGTAGACCAATCACCAAAACTCTATTTTTCACCCCACGACATTGCATATCTCCACAGAAGGTTACCAAGCACCGTGCAGAATCGACAGATCACACAAGAAAAGAAATCAGCTTGAGATGGCTTGATTCAGAAACGTGCCTTCGTAAATTAATTAGCTTTTTTCTTCGAAATAGGGAATAAAATGATTGAGCTGTTGTAGGGAAGCCTCGCCTATCTTTTCAAGGGAAATGATTTCTGGTATTGGAACTGTACGAAAGCCGTAGTCAAGCTTCCGCACGCGTTCACCATTGACCTCCGTGACGTATGTGCCATCTGCATCGCACCCCATAAATTCGAATGCAAGCTGGATCTCCAGGGATTGATTATCCCAGTCCACGTCTCTGATCTGGGCCAGCTGAGTCTCGGCGGACGGCATGGACGTTGATCTATCAAGATGTAGGTACTGTATGTTCACCACATCGCCTGAGGCGATTTTGGAGGGCGCATCAATTGGATCGACCTTGGTGTGGGCCACAGGGGTTATATAGTTATAAGGAACGTCTCTATCTTGCCAGGTCAAAGGCTCATATGGGAAAGGCGGCAGGGGGACGACCAAATTGAATGGATTATCGCATTCAATGACATTTCTATTCAGGAATTTTTCAATGGGGTCCGCTTTAAGCTGTTTTTCCTTCCTTCGTTTCTGTTTCTCTCTAAGCTTCAGAACTTGCTTGAGAAGCTTTTTGGCTCTTTCGACTTGCTTAGCTCGTTTCCGGCGCAAGTTTCGAGCAATTGTTGCCCTGGTACCAATAGCCATGATCTGGTGAAGCAGTCTATTATCCTGTTGATCGCTGAAGCGAAAATTAGTGTGGGTGTCGGAACCTCCGATAACCACGCACTATCACCGTTTCAGCTTACTCTGCCTGGGGCGGAGGAAAGCTCATTCAGGATGATAATATTTGTGAACCTGCTCCTATATAAGCTTGTCAGAGCTGCTCAGTTAACAATCATAGATTACGTTAAGTAAAAGACATATAATAAAGCAGTTTGTTTCTGCATGAAAAATATGCGATATCCAATGAGATGAACCTACCAGATGTGATTGGAACATGCTATAAATTCAAATACTTATGAAATAGACCAGTATGCTGCAGACTTACCATATCTAGCTCTTAATTTCATCATAATCAACCTTCGGAGCCGGATATTTCTCCACAACTCGTCCAATCTCTTCATCGGTTAGCTCGGCCATCTGCTTAAACGTCCAATCGTCGCATATCTGAGAGATCCATTTCATCCGCTTTCGAATTGTGGAAGGGTCGTACCCTGCGTCTTGATCGCCCTCTTTTGGAACGGTCTTCTCTCTCAGGGCCTGCCGTAGCTTGGCCATATTGGCAATTGCTCCTTCGACACCCAGCTCATCTACGCGATCCTCAATCATGGTACGAATTCTCCGCGCTAGCCTTGGAGCGCCGCCATTAGTTGACACCATGACCTGCAGGGGCCCCCGGTTGATCATAGACCCAAAGTAGAAGTCGCATTGTTCAGGCATATCCGCGACGTTAACGGGTATCCGCAACGCGTGGCACTTTTCATAAACCTGTCTTGAGACTACTCGGTCGTCTACGGCACTCATTACCATTGCATATTCTTCAGTGATGTCATCCAAACTGAATCCTCGCTTAACGAGCTCCACGTTACTGCTGGGTCGGATATCTTCATCGATCTCTGGAGCAACGACTGTCACCTTGGCACCAGCCCTTTCCAGCGCCTCTATGCGCCCCTTAGCTACCTCTCCGCCGCCAATAACCAGGACTGGTTTGTTTTCCAGCTGCCAGGCCACGATCAGCGAGTTTTTTGTCGACATGGTACCGAGTATTGAGTCAGTTCCGAGCGAACATAACGCATAGGGGTGTTACAGCCGTTGTGAGGACTCGTAACAGCATCGTACGGCTGTAACTAAACTTTCGCCATGACACATTTTCTTCCCGGTGTCAATGGGGGACCAGTCCCCCCAAACCCCCCTGTGGCTCCGCTTCGCGGAGATCTGGTTGATATGATGGAAGACGGGGGTTTGGGGGCAGAGCCCCCAACCACGGGAGCTCGAGGGCTGGCCCTCGAATAAGACTCAGGGAGGAGTAGAATACCGCAAAGTACTACTTGATAGAAAGCCAGGAAACTAATCAATCAACAAATCGTCATCATTAATTATATGCAAATATAAAATAAAAAAGGGGAGAGGGCTTTTATGCGGCTCGGCCAGTCATGCCAGTCTCGTGCACACGAGTGGCCTGTTCGCCGGCTCGAAGAATTCGGTCGCCAGAGGAGTCGGCGACTGGGTTGACGTCGGTCTTTTCGGACTGGGCCCTCTTCCAGACCTCGACCTCGCAGCCGCCTCGAATGACCGCCACTCGCATAGTCGCAAGCAGGTTGTGGGCAGCATTGGAATGAAGGTAGACACCACCGTTGAACACGGCAGTGGCGTCCCTGCCGACAGCAGAAGAGATGAGAGCCTTGCCACCCGGGTGGTGCTCAATGAAGTCGGTGATATCGTGGACGATACCAGAAATGAGGGTAAGAGACCGGGTCTTGGACTGGTCCTTGAAGTCGTCAAACTCAATGACTGGCAGCTGCTCGATTGGAGTGCCCCAGTTGAGTCGCGCTCGCCATCGGTCGAGCTTCTTCTGCTTCTGCTGCACGAGACCCTGCTCAATGGCGTTCTGCGAGAAGGTCTGCAGGTTGTAGGCGAGACCGAGCTGCTTGGAGCACCAGATGAAGATCTTGGTAGGGTCGTACTGGTACCACTTGAGCGCGTTTCGGTAGTCGGATGGGAACTCGTGGTGGAAGTTGTGGTAGCCCTCACCGAGGGTGCACAGAGCCGTCAGGACGTGGTCTCGTGGAGTTCGTCGGTCGTCGAACGGCTGCTCACCAATCCAATGGGCCAGCGAGTTGACGCAGAACGTAGACTGGTGGACAAAGCCGAGTCGAAGGATACCAGCGTAGACATAACCGCCCATCCAGTCGCCCCAGAAGTAGCCGGCCACAACGGTTGGGAACACGTAGCCCATGGCGATAAGGAACCAGATGTAGTGCTTGTGCTGGAATCGCACCAGCGGGTCGGCAATGAGGTCCGAGATGTCGGTTCGCGCCTTGAGCTTCGGGTCCTGCTTGAACATCATCCACCCCATGTGCGAGTAGAAGAAGCCCCGCTTGGCATTGTAAGGGTCCTTATCAGTGTCAGTGTACCGGTGGTGGGTTCGGTGGCCGTTAGACCACCACTTGATTGAGCCCTCTGCGGCTCCAGAGCCGCACAAACACAGGAAGATTTTCAGTGGTAGCGAGCCCGTGTAGGCTCGGTGGGACCACATTCGGTGGTATCCGGCAGTAATACCGAGACCAGTGAGGAAGTAGTAGCCAACAGCCCACACGAAGGTCTTCCATTGCAGCTTAACGAATGGTGCATAGAGCAGACCAACCACTGGAATGATGAAAATGAGTGTGGTGTTCAGCCAGTTGACCTTCTTGTGCCAGTTGGACCATGTGAGTGGCTGGTTCGAGATGTGCACCTTGGTCTTCTCATCAGTCTCGCACTTGGTCTCGAGCTTGCCCTTGCGTCGGTTAATATCGACGTACTTCTCGGCACCGGACGCAATGGCGGCCACCTCGTCGATGCTGACCTGTTCCAGTTCTCCGGCCATGATTTCTCAGTACTGTAGAGAGAGAAAAAGGTGGTGAAAAGAGAGAGAGATAAAGGATGTAGTGGTGTGAAAAAGGCAGGTTGGCCAGTGGCTGCTTTATAAATGTAATCAACCCCCAAGAAGAGATCAGGCGGTAAAAAAATCTATTGGGGGAAAAATCTTTCCGGCATGTACAGTATCTCAGATGTGTGTCTCAAGCCGCCTCTCTATATGGTTAAAGTTCACCGGTTTAATCTCCCTCCGCGGACACGGCATCCATCCTGCTTAGCCTACATCGGTATATGCATCCAACCATCTGGGTCTCCTAGCCTGGACTGGGGTACTCTTTTGACGACGAATTGACCTTGATTTTCCATTTTTTGGCCCTTTTTTTGGCCTTCGGATCTCGAGCCGAAAAGCCTCCTCGGGGTTTATTGCCGTGTCAGCCGTGCCAACGAAAAAAAAATCTGATAAGCCCATCCTCACACTTGTTGAGACCGTCAGCCTCGCCGATTTCCTACTCCTTTCTGACTGATAGTCCCCCAACAAGTGGGTTAGGGGATCGTCATCCCAACGGCCGCTCACCCGAGAATGCCCTGGTGGTATATTTTGTCACGGAAAAATATTTTTCAGCACTGTTAAATTAACAGCATTGCTACTTTTTTTAATATTGTCGACAATGAGTTTGTATCCATACCGTGCAGTAGTGTAATTGAATCAATTGATGTACTACGATGTAATGTGGTGTACTATGATGTAATAGATGTGTATTATTGTACAACTATCACATTGATAACCGTACACTGCCATATAAAGGAGAAGGGGAATTCAATTGATAAGGCTGGATCACTACGTCTCACGGCTTCCCAGCTCACTGGTGTCGCCGATCGAGACTCATTAGTACCCGGTACGTATCCCTAAAGTATTATACGATATTTATTGGCTGTTTCTTTTGACCATCATATATCGAGTAGCTACTGTATATACAAATTAACCCCCTTGCTTAAATCACAATATTCCAGCATTATACCATAGCTCAATTGAGCTAGTAAGGGGGAGGGTGATAGCCGTGCGATGAGCAAAGCTCTCCCGGAACATACATTCTCACATAGCGGACCTATTCAAGGGGTTATTCAAGTCCCCTCAAATCCATAATGAAGCTTGGGAGGCTGTTTGCCCAACAGGTGCACCCAATGTACCTCCAGGGCTACTGGTTTCAGTCCTACAAAGACCGCCAAGAGGAGTTCGTCCAATTGCTCGACACCTACGGCCGCGGAGATTATAAAGAAACCGTGCTAAGACAGTTCATCCGGTGGCTGGAAAAGGCCCACCACGAGCTAGACGAGACGCTGCTCGAGCGGTTCGGCGAATGCCTTGTGGGATCCGGCGGTATGGCTGGCGCCGAAAGAAATCACGTATCGTACTTCCTCGACGCAGAAACCGACAACCTCCAAATCAAATTATACGAGGAGCCCTCGGTCATTGCCCAGCAGGGGTCGACGGGTCACCGAACGTGGGAGGCCGCGCTGGCGCTGACCGACTACATTGTCAAGCACAAGCGCGAATTGACCGCTGACCGATTTGTAGAGTTGGGTGCCGGCACTGGCCTGGTCGGTATTGCTGCGCACCAGTTGGGGGTGGCGTCCGGTGGCATGACTATTCTAACCGATGGGGATGGCATGGTCGTTGCGCAGCTCCAGCAAAACATTGATCTAAATCACCTCGACCCTACCGCCATCCGCCCGGATAAACTTTGGTGGGGCGAGGACAGTCCGCGAGATTTTGTCCCCTGCGGCGCGTCGACCATTGTGGCGTGTGCCGACGTTACCTACGATGACGAGCTCATCCCCGAGTTGGCCCGCTGCTTGAAGGATTTCCTGCTCCTCAAGGAGACGAAATTCGCCCTGCTCTCGGCGACAATGCGCTCCATGCAGACTTTTGATGTTTTCCGCCACACGTGTGTTACAAACAACATTGTACTCACTGAAGTGGCCTCGTATTCCTCGCCGTTCGACACCCTATTTTTTATCCCGCCGAATTCTCCCGATATCATCATCTTCAAGCTCACCCTTAAGTGCTAGCATCCTCGGCATGCACATTGTCCATATTCCTCCGCGAAGCGGAGCTACGGGGGTTTGGGGGCTGGCCCCCAAGTCAATTGAAGCTATGGAGTGTTCATGGGGGGACCAGTCCCCCCAAACCCCCCTGGGGCTCCGCTTCGCGGAGGGGGGTATTAAATAGTATCCAGAGTGGTGTAACGTTGTCCGATCTTTCGCATGAAATATCAAGGCAATTGGATATTTGTTTGTAGCTACTTTGGTAGCCCTTGTATAAATAAAACCGAATTGTCCGTTCGGAAAGCTTGTGGAGCCCTCAGCTAATTGTCTAATCGCAAAAACCATGTAGATGATTGCTCCCTATTCGGTTAAATCGTTCGGAAATAGAGGAAATTCGCTCTTTTCAGAAGATTAACTATTCTTTCTTCTTCTCCTCGCGGAAAGCTTGCTGGACTACGGGGTCCGCCTGCATAGCAGCCTCCACAGCGTACTTCTGACAAACATTCTGCACGCGAGGCGATACACGCTTGTTAGGCATCAGGTACGGCTCGCTCGCCAGACGTATGGCCAGCTTGCTGTTGCTCGCAATGAGTGCAGCATACTTGTGGAGCACTTCGAGCTCCCTAATAAGCACGTCCCCTGCCAGCTCCGCTGGCTCTGCGAGCGCCGAGGCAACGGGCCCTAGCTGGGTGAGCCCCGTGCCAATTGTCCATATAAAATCACGCATGAGCTGGGTCTCCTGGAACGGAAGCAAGTCTAGAAATGGAACGAGTCTAACAGAAGCGTGGGTCGCCACAAGAGCCTCAATGGTGAACCCAGCAGCCAGCATGTAAATACGCCAGTAAGTCCCAGTAGCCCCTAAATTGATCATGTAAAGGATAAACGTGCCGATTAGAGCAGGGCCGTAGAAACTAGTGATTCGGTCCAGCAGCCCGCCCTGAATAACTTGGCGCATTGTCACCACCGCCTCTGAAACGCCGCCATCTTTAGTGGCTGGGGCCGCCAATTGAAAGATTGCAGTGCCAAACCGGTCGTACCCGTAGCGCAGAGTAGGACTTTGCAGAACATCGTAGACATTCTTATAGCCCATCCACCGCTTCGCTCCCTCCTTACCAACCTTATCTGGGTGGTATATGAGGGACATCTTCCTGAATGCCTTCTTGACTGCCTTGAGTGGCGCATCCGGGGCAATCTCAAACAGCTCGTAGAATGTCGCCTCGGCCTCCGTCTTGGGGGTGACAATGCGACTGTACGACTTGTATGTGCAGTAGCACAAGTAGCCAACAATCAGAAGCACATGGATAGTTCGATTGTGGACAATGTATTTAGGCGAGTTCTTCGCTGGGGCCGGACGCTGATTCGAGTACACCAATGAGTATATGCCCGATTGGATGGTGCTCACAATTAGCGGGAAAAAAATCCAAATTAAGAAATCCATCCTTTTTCCTGGACTTGGTGTATTCACCCTCAGGAATGACCTCTAGAAACCCGATCGTGAGAGGCGTGGTATATGGGCTCCGATGATAGCGGTGTGTCAGATCCCGTCGGTTGATGACGCGTGGACAACCCATCGATATTATCCCCCTTTGGTACCTCACATACGACCAGGGTATAGTGGAGATTGCACCAGTCATTATCCCTTGGCACGGATAGATATTTCCCTGTAGTTTTACGGCTAAATCATTAAAGGACAACGGATGACATCGGCGATGGCTGAGGGTGTAGAGGCTGGGGTTGAGGCCTTGACGATTGAAGAAAAGGTAACCCCAGAAGCGACAAGCATAGACAAGAGCGAAAATGACAGCTCGGGTACAGAAGCGACAGAACAAGAGTCACCAGAGGAATGTGAAGTGCTATCAGAGGAGAACATACCACTAGAGAAAGATGAAGTCAGTGAGGAATTGAAAGACGATCAAACAAGCGATAAATCGAAAGACGACCAAGCCAGTAACGAATTAAAAGATACGACATTAGAAGAGAACCAACCTGTCGAGCTGAATGAGGAGCGACTTGAATTGAAGGAGGATCAAGTTGAATTGAATGAAGATCAACCTGAATCGAAAGAGGATCAACTTGAATTGAAAGATCAACCTGAATTGAAAGATCAACCTGAACTGAAAGATCAGCCTGAATTGAAAGACCAACCTGAATTGAAAGATCAACCTGAACTGCAAGACCAACCTGAACTGAAAGACCAACCTGAACTGACAGACCAACCTGAACCGAAAGGGGACCTAGCTACTAATGAATCGAAAGATGAACAAAGCGAATTGGAATACGACGAAAATGACCAGCAAGAGAATGACATAACTGATGAAAGTGACAATGAAGCCTTCGCAAATGACGAAGATGAATTTGGAGAATTTGGAGATAAAAACGAAGAGTTTGATGATGACGACTTTGGCGACTTTGACGACGCTGAATTTGAACAAGCAGAGGAATTCGAAGAATTCGAGCAGCCCATTACTGAACCAAGCACGGCAGTGCCGGTAAAAGCATTGAACGAAACAGACTTTTCCAACTCTGCCAACCTCCAAGCGTCTGTGCTTGAGATTCTCCGAACAAACATCACAGACGACCTGGAAGCACTCTCGGACAATTCCAACACCCCGTCCGGCCCACCAAGCCCCAAAGCATATTTCTCAGAGCGCAGCGCGTCGCTATGGGATCAACTGGCCGTGATTTCCCCGCATATACACCCGCTAGACTGGAAACGAAGCGCGATTCGGCGTCTGCTGCTCATTTCGCTGGGAGTACCATTGGACCTGGACGAGATTCTGCCCAAAAAGAATACTAAACGGCTGATCCTGCCCATGGCCAAGCCATTGAACGAGGGTGACAAGGCCAAGAGCCCGGAGGCGGCTCAGTCGGCTGGTTCAACGACTTCAGCAGCCCGCCAGGACCAGCGAAGGTCTGCGGCTGAGGCTCTGTCGCAGGAAACGGAGGTTTCTCTGGCTAATTGGTACCAAGTGGCGCAGGTGTCTAAAGAGGCTCTGGATAACATGGACGAAGAGGAGCTCGGTGAGCACATGGCCAAGCTAAAGGACGCTCTTCAAGCGGCCGAAATGTTATTGACGCAGTGGACAGACCAGACCGAGGCCGCATCAAAAGATAAAGAAGCATTCGAAGGTGTTATTGAAAGTCTCGTTGATTATGCACAGCGATTAAGGCGCAAGAAGTAGTAATATCTTTTTTTTTGGTCTTAACTATACACATTTGGCATATAAATAATCGTCATTTACGTCATTAGGAAAAGTGGTACAAGTCCTTCCCGGAGAAGTCCATAGCGGAGTATCGTGTAATTAGAAGGTTAGTGTGGCCCAACAATGATGGTTTTGTCGGAAGAGCCAGATGCAATAAGACTATCGGTGAGTGCAATAGCGTTAGGAGAACCGCGGTGTCCAGCAAGTTTATGCAAAATTTGGCGACTATAAGCATCCCATACGATAACTGTGTTGTCTTCACTGCTTCCAGCAGCGATACGGTCGCCACGTGGTGTCCAACGAGCCTTGAGCAGATTCTGGTCTAATCCGTGTCGAGCACCGTCGAACTGCGTTAGAGCTCGCGAACCCGACGCAAACGGCTGGACATCCCACAGTCTAACCCAATTGTCCATGCCAAATGAAAGCAGCTTAGTGCCATCCGGAGATACCTGCAGCGACGTGACAGTTTCGGTATTATGGCCAGGAAGCTTGTACAAAGCCTCCCCCGTTTTCCGCGCGTCCCACGCATATATAGCCGAGTCAATGCCACTTGAGAAGTAGACAGACCCGTTATGACTCGCCGCAACTGCCAGGATGGGATACTGTGTTTCTATACAGTCAACCGCTTCTTTTTCCCGCGGGTCCCAAATACCAATGGACCCATCATCGCTGCCAGATACGATCAATTCGGTGCCCCGCTTGACTGTATCAATGGAATTGACAATTGCTTCGTGTCCCACGTGCTTTCTCGTTCTGCGGCTTGTTTCTGTGTCCCAGGTAGCAACCGTGTGGTCGCTGGAGCACGAATAGAGCCCGCGGCTGTCTCTTGACCAAACCAGATCCAAGACCGCTCCTTTATGGCCGTTGAGTATATCAATGTTTGCAAAGTTTGATGTCCCGTTCCAGAGGTAGATGGACTTGTCTGCTCCTCCGGAGGCCAGGATCTCGCCCTGGGGATCAAATGATACGGCCAACACTTCGCCGTGGTGGCCGCTCAGCTGGACAGCCGAGTTTACGGCAGAAGCTCCTCCATTCAGCTTGGCCAGTTGGCCTGCTGCTGGGCCATCCGTCTTCACGCGCTTAACGACCGACATTGAAGGGCTTATTGAGAAGATTGTCGTCGTTCGATGTCGGCGACATTTTCCCAAATTTTGATCTTTGCACAGCCGCATATGATTGTCGCCAAAAACGATGCGAATGCGACATAACAGTTCGTATTATCCGGTAAAATGACGGAAAAAAAAGTGGAATTACTCGCATTTTCGAGATAAAGTGATGGTCAAATTAAGATGGGTGGCAGTTCTATAATAGCAATTACCAAAATATCCATTGATTTCGCTTAGGATACTACACGGTATCCCAGGCACATAGACGTAATAAAGCTAACCGCCTGATAATTCATTCCACATATCAGTGGATACATGATTATTTTGTAGTTTGCATAAAGTGAATTAGTAATTCTGGGCTTTTAGTAACTGACCATTGTCTGTGTTCAATGACTATTCATCAGTTATGTCCATAGGTCCAATTGAACAAACTTCTCAATTAGGTAATAGTTCTCAATAAGCTCGCATTTCCTAGCACAGACCCCAGGAGAGATTGAAGGAGCGTTACACTCCTTTGCTTCAATTGACATGGGGGCCAGCCCCCAAACCCCCGTAGCTCTGCTTCGCAGAGTTCTCAATTAATTCTCAACGATTTCTAATTAATTGGCTGTTCTACACTTCGATAGCGGGAATAGTTAATAATATATAATATCGCACTATGGAAGGCTATAGTAACTCGGTTTTGGTTAAACAGTCTCGGTGGCATTCTCGTACTCGTCCAAACCGCCCAGTCGCATGTTCTCTGGCGGCTCAACCGATGGAATGAACTCAAGAACGATATAGAGAACACCAATGACTCCGATAATCGAACCAGCGATGATTCGAAGCACGTGATCGTGCAGGATAATAGTTCCAATGAACACATAGACTGTAATACAAAGTTAGCACGAAAAGCCACTCATTGCATACCCAAATAAACATACACAATCCTCTTCCAATAAATGAGAACAAGAAGGAGGCGTATCTTGACGCAATGGTAGGAACTCTAAACTCCATGGCCACAATGCCCAGGCCGAACAAAATCACATAGATCGCAATAATCGTCTATCAAATTTCCCAACGGTCAGTACTCAATTCGCTAAACCCGTTATAATCTTACCGATTGACTAAAATATTAACCCTCAGTTAGCCTTTTATCCATCCTTATCGCCGTCACACACAACTTACAAGGAGACTGGGAAGAACTGAGAGATGCCACCCAGAACTGAGAGCGCGCCAACAGCGAGGTTGACAATGCGGAACACATTGCTGAAATCCATGCCGGAAAGGTGGTCTAAAGCATTCATTTCTCCAGTTTTTGTTACCCTGCGGTCCGTATCTGAATAGGAGGTTTTGGGGTGAGGTGCACGGACGTCATATGTTGATGATAACGGGCCGCGCGAAGTGGCTGGTCGATCCCGCCCCCCCCCCCCCCCCCCCCAGTACTATCCATACTGCCGTAGCCGATTCATCCACAATGGGTACAACCCGAATTGAATACACTGGGGCTCTGCCCCCAGACCTCCGCATCAAACAGCTACAGCATTTCTTAAATATTCACATTATTTCTTCGGTTAGCTTAAGTAACTAGAAACTGAACAAACCCAGGTGTTAAAAATTGGGATAATTACATTTAGGCTTTTAGCTTCATTGATATCAACAGATTTATTTGTAGTAGATTTGCGAACGCAGAGGTCTGGTTGTTTAACAGGGGGTTTGGGGGCAGAGCCCCCAACTACGGGAGCTCGAGGGCTGGCCCTCGAATACGCTCCATCCCCCAGGAATGGGGGGACTGGTCCCCCCAAACCCCCCTGTGGCTCCGCTACGCGGAGAATTCCTACAGAGTTCAATTGATCTCCGCGAAGGGTTACAAGCCTCGCTGGCGTGCCTGAGGGACTGTAACAAAGCTTTGTTACGCTGTTGCAAACTGTAATGAATCTGTTGGGAGGGCTCCGTAACGGGGGGTTTGGGGGCAGAGCCCCCAGCTACGGGAGCTCGAGGGCTGGCCCTCGAAAACCTTTTGCAGAGCCGTAACCAGAATTTCGCGTGACGATGCAATTGGTCTAAAATAGTTGGACCATGGTGGTAATCAGTTGAGCAGGGAGGTATAGCCATATCATATGTATAAACTACGAGTAGTGCAGAAGTATATAAATGAAAAGAGACAATTTTCAAAGCAGACACACCAAGTAGTAACAAGTTAAAAATAAAACGATATTCAGCAATGGGGCAATTGCGTCTATTCATCCTTCTTCTCAGCCGACTCGGCAGCACCGTCGCCCTCACCGGCGGCAGCACCAGCAGAAGCAGCGTTAGAATCAGCAGCGCTGTCCTCTGGCACGGCCTCGGCCATGTCGCCAGTCCACAAGGTAAGGTTGTCCTTGAGGAGCTGCATGATGAGTGTCGAGTCCTTGTAGCTCTCTTCTGACAGCGAGTCGAGCTCGGCAATAGCGTCGTCAAAGGCGAGCTTGGCAAGGTGGCACGCGTGGTCTGGCGAGTTGAGGATCTCGTAGTAGAAGACGGAGAAGTTGAGCGCCAACCCGAGTCGGATTGGGTGAGTTGGCGGCAGCTCCACGTTGGCAATCTCCGAAGCAGCCTTGTAAGCCTCGAGCGAAGCGTCGGCGGCCTCCTGTCGCTGCGAGTCCGTGGCGAACTCGGCCAGGTATCGGTGGTAATCGCCCTTCATCTTGTAGTAGAAGACCTTGGACTCGCCAGACTGCGCGGTTGGAATGAGGTGCTTGGAGAGAACCTCGAGAATGTCCTCGCAGATCTTCTGGAGCTCCGTCTCGATCTTCTTTCGGTACTCCTTGATGAGACCCACCTGGACGTCGTTGCCTTTGCTCTCCTCCTTCTGTTCAATGGAAGACACAATTCGCCACGACGCTCTTCGAGCGCCAATGACGTTCTTGTAAGCGACAGACAAGAGGTTTCGCTCCTCGACAGTGAGTTCCTCGCCGAGAGCAGTGACAGCCTTCATGCTCTCGACCATCTCCTCGTATCGCTCAGCCTGCTCGGCGAGCTTGGCAAGATAGACAGAGTCTTCACGACTAGTGGTAGAAGTGGACATGTTAATTCCTGTGTTGTGAAATCCTACTCGGTTAGCTCTTCGGTAATTCTTCCCGGGTGCAATTGGTGTGTTCGCACGGGTAATCACTGGGGCTGGGCTAATAATCACGCGCCGGTCTCCATTTTAATTATTTGTCGCGTCACAGGCCTGTTTCGCCCATTTAGACATTTGCAGTTGATTTGTCTTCACAAGGCCACCATCCCCCCTCAGGCTGCATACTTGAGCAAAGTAGCCTTGTAGAGCCATTCCGAGGCCCAAACGACGCGCCAAAAAGAACTCTAACACAATGCCAAAGTTCAATCAGCTCATACACGCAACTTTTCAAAATAATTTCCTTCCTGGCTTTAGATAAAACGCCCCTCAAAGGAAAACCCGCTACCCCGTAACTATTCTCCTCTACGCGCACACATGGTGCTCCAACAAAAAACACACACACACACCGACCCAATTGCACCCTCAATTCCTACTATTCGGGGGGTCCCCAGCTACTTACACTTCGCGTCAAAAAATAAAACTATTCGGACTTTGCTAGACCGCAAACACAAATGAAAGTGAGGTGGTGGATTTCGGTGGGTGGGAGGAAAGGGAAAACAAGGTGTCCCTGCTGCGGTTGTTTTGTTGTTGTCACACTTCGCCACACGTCTCCGCTTTTGCGCTATAGAGCATTACTTAACTTAACAGTAGCAAACTTAACGCGCGCGCGGCGCGCCACCCCCGTCCTGCCGGGCTTGCCCTATTCAGGGGTTCACTCGATCGATCCCGTACGGGAGGGAGGGCAGGGGGAGAGAGCGATTCGTAGCCTCAATTGGTGCGATTGGTCTGGTCCCCCTTATTTGCCACCAAAGGGCGAAAAAATGCAAAGCAAAGGAGGCTATTTTTTTTTTTACTGCGGCTGCGGCGGAGGGGGAGCCTGGGGAGCCTGTTGTGGTGATTGTGTCTGCGGCTGCCTGTGAAAGACACGCGGGGGTCGAATCATCTGGCCTCCCGTTGCAGCGTCGAAAACCAGGGTGCGCCCCAACACCGCTCCTGTCGCAGCCATTATGCTCGCTCCCGTAGTGACAGTAGAGTTGGCCGGTGGTGTGGGCAGCGGCGGGATCTTGTTGAGCGCGCTGATGAGCATCTCGCGTTCGCGGAAGAAGCTTGTCTTGAGCCGCGTCGGGATGATGACCCGTCGTTCCAGCGGCGTGGGGATCGATCTGATAACCCCCTGCATGACCTGGTCGAACTCTTCGTCTTCGGTCAGTGGTTTCTCGTTCTCGCCTAGCTGATTGTCGAGCGACTGCTGTTGCCTTGTCGACAATTGAGCCATTTTGAGCTGGTTGCGCTTCTGGTATGCCTGGAGAAGCACGTCGTAGGGCTGGCTACGCCCTGGTACTGCTCGCTTCGCACCCATGGAGTGTGTCTTACAGGTCAATGACCGGGCGCACAGGGCTCCATTGGGCAATGGCACGCCGCACTGCTTTTCCACGTCTACTGGGCCCTTATCGCGTGGCTTGGGAGGTGCCTTGGGCTTCTTGGGCTTCTTCTCTTTCTTCACCCCAGCGCTAGACGGCTTGGGCGTGCCGGGTAGTGCCTTTTTCCGCGGTCGGCCTACGGGCGCTGGGGGCCCATCGGGGTTTTTTCTTTTACGTCCTCTCTTTGTAGGTGTCGTCGACACATCTGTCGACGATGCTGATGCTGATGCTGGCTGGCTGACTAGCTTTGGCATCACTAATCAGTATGAGCTTTTTTTTTGGATTTCGCTAGTTGATTAATAGCGGCCTCGTTATCTCATCAATCTCTCCTTCACGTAATTTTTCCAACTATCTCCTCTCTATATAACTGGCCCCGTCCTCATGTGGCGTGTATACTAGTGATTTCCTCTCTGAGAGGAACAAAAATAAAGACAATGCCTCTCTCGTGTTGGATAGAAACTCCCTAGTGTGCCTGACCGCGTCTATCGGCGTCCTATTCAATGGGGTGCTCCGTATATGACACCCTGTGCACACGCCTGGACCCTTATCGCGCGATAAATATTGTATCGTTTGATATGATCACAGCTCGTGTTTTTCTTAATTATCAAGTTGAGGGCGGCGCCCCCCTTTACTCCCTATCTCGTGGCTTCTATTATGGTTGGGAATGCGGCGCGCCCCACATCACCATAACTTCTGGGGTCATGATTGTTGATGGCACACGCTTACCTGGTAGTACCTGGGGGGACCAGTCCCCCCAGACCCCCCTGGGGCTCCGCTGCGCGGAGTACATTTGCAATTGGGTTTACATTTAGTGCCTGGAGTAACTAATTGAACTAGACCCTTTTCTGGTAATATCATTAGCTCTCATTGAAGCTCGTAGACAAAGTTACTGGATGTACCACCTTGGAACCCTTAAAAAACTACCTACAGTCGTTTAGATTTCTATAATGCCTTTTGCCGTGATGCAAGTAGAAGGAGCGCCAAGTTGCTCGTAGCACATTATAATGGCATTGGCGATCCAGTAATTCTGCGCCCGTGCTATGACATCGCAATTAAAATTTGCCTATCCAATGAAAGCACCGTGAAGACCATTAGAATGCTGGACAGTTCAATTCAGAATACTCTAATACTGGTAATATCCAATTACTTTTCACTTGGCCTTGTTTGATTTGATTGGGCATCAAGACAGTATTTTTTTATATTATGAGAAGTCTCAGTGAAATGGGTACATACCGATAATAATAATTTTAGATATACACTGAATTAACACGATATTACCAGGTATAAATTTGAGCCCAGCAATAAACTTCGAAAACCAACAACCTGTCCGAGGTTTGAAACGTCAATGGCTGTGCCTACTCGGTAATTGAATTTTTTTGGGTGCCTTGAGTGCTAATGCGTTACCCTAGAGTAGATTTGCCAAGATATTTTCATATCACTACAATTAAAATTGTTGACAAGAAAAAAAATTGTGTCAGCGCTATAAAACTTCGCCATTCCAGAGCACTTCGTCAAGTTGTAGCACTTATCTCACATGAATGTGAGCCAAATCACTTACTAGGATAAGCTACCGTTGCATTACAACGACTTTCATCTTCCAAAATTTTATTTGACCATAAATCCAGATTAAGACAAACTCGAAAAAAAAAATGGTAGGTTAACATGCAAGAAGGTACGTTTTCTTTCTATGTCCTCCATGCCGTAATGGACCTATAGAGAGGATAGCTATTGTCAGTGCGATCGGTCTTCTGATGACGAAAACCTAATTTATATGGCACTTTTCCTGACATTTTAGCAAATCTATCCAGCTCTATGCTACGTGTGCTAAGTTTCGTATGAAGAAGGGGAAGATTCTACTCATGGCGTTCCACTGCAGCTGCGGTGAAGAAGTCGATAATGGCTGCTACGCAATCAAACAATGCAAGAGCTGTGCAGAGTTACAGTAGTGCTCCAATGGGGTTTCAGCATGTTCCAGCATGGAAGAACTTTCCTCCTCTCGGTACTTCGGTGTCAGAGTGGTTTAAAATCACCTGTTGCTGCAAGTAGTAGGGAAAAGTAGTTACACCCAAGTCGCAGGATCCAGTGCCTAAAAGGGGCCCAGGATGTCCTCGAAAAGCGGCCACACCCATGAACCCATGAAGCGGCAGCAGCAACAGCAGCCCGTTGTTAAAACGGGTTCAGGACGGCTTCGAAAGTCGCGAACTCTTCTGCCGCAGTCTCATGCTAAAAAAGGTCTAAAAAGGCCTAGAAAATCAGCTATTACCGGTAGTTATACCGGAGTCGGATATAATATTGACAATAGTAGCAGTACGAAACGCAATGGCCGGAAGCGAGTACACCAAGGACAGGCTATGTCCGAGAATCTACAGCCGCAGCGCAAGCGGAGCCGAATTGCTCAGACTGCAGGGGTAATTCCCTTAGTAGAAGCAGAAGAAGCAATTGAAGAATCAGAAACAGAAGCAGGAGAAGAGGAAGGGCAGCAACAACAAGAAGAGGAGGAGTTCAATGTAGCTGCTGATAACAGCACTGCGGATGATGGTGTGGGTCAAAGCAGAAAAGTAGAGCCCGCATTTTCTGAAATGTGTATTGAGAAAATCTTAGCATCAATCAATACACTCGCAGCGGAACAATCATTCAGGCACATTGAGCTTCAACAAGATATTAGAAAGTTGGAAGAACGGACTGCCAAGGTGGAAGGACAGGCCCACAATGGTACTGGTAGTCATCCACTCGGTGGGTACGAATACCAGCAGCAGCTACAGCAGCAGCTGAATAACTACCATCCACAAATCACACCGCAATTGCAACGACAGACATTAGCAGCTCTAGCACTACCATCATCATCACAATTGTTATCGCAGCCAAACCAATTGGCAGATAATCAGGTCAATCTGAGCGGATGGGGTGTAGCAGCAACACCAACAGCAGCAGCACCAACAGCAGCAGCAGCAGTACCACCAGCACCAGCACCACCAGCAGAAGCACCAACAGCAGAGGCACCAACAGCAGAGGCACCAACAGGAGCAGCACCAACAACACCAGAAGCAGCAGCAGCACCATCATCATCATCATCACTATTGTTATCGCAGCCAAATCAATTGGTCGATAATCAGTTCAAACTGAGCAGACGGCATGCGGACCCTTCACGTACATTTAAGATGGACAAAAGATACACCGCCAACCTCAAACTGGCATGCATTGAGTGGTTTCATGGAATTAATGGAAAGCCTTCAGTCATTCAGATGGAAGCGGAGTACGGATCGGCATGGCGGGAAAAAGCTGCTGATGCGCAGTGGTTCTACCAGCGCAAGGTTATCATGGATGAGATTGTTTGGGTTGTTAAACAGGGTGGTAGTGATATTGAATTTGTTGTGGAGTGTACTAAAAGAACGATTGGGAATGGAGTTGGATTGAACGAACTATCAGGAATGATCCAAGATTTCAAGAAGCGTACGAATGGAGGGCATTTACTTGAATTATTATTCGGGTGCATGCGGACGATACACAAGGTTCGTTGACTCTCTATCCCCAGATTGACCGAAGGGGCCTCCGGCGAAAGCAATCCACTGATTCCCGAGGCAGTTACATTGCAGGACGCTTTTATAGAACTCTTTATAAGTTGTTATTGTCAATAATATGACCTACTGAGTTGTCCATGTGCCGGGTACTACTTCAAATGGCAGTGCTAATTCTATATATATATACACACGAACTGCAAAGTTTTATCTTTCGTGTTTAGTATCGTATTCGATCGTTACTGGTCCATCATTCACCAATGCAACATCCATCATGGCTCCGAACACACCATCGCCAATCTTCTTACCGGTAAGCTCCCCAATTCGAGCCAGCACCTTATCGTAGATAGCCTGAGCTTCCTGGCCCTTAGCAGCGCTATGGAAATCAGGCTTGGTGCCCTTTTTCACTTTTGCAAAGAGAGTGAACTGCGAAACGCAAATGATATCGCCGTCAACATCCATGACGCTTCTTCTCCATTGCTGGCTCCCGTCTTCGTTTGGCCATAGCCTTAGCTTGGTCACTTTGTTGGCGAATTTCTCAATATCTGCTTCGGTATCTTCATGTCCGACACCAACTAGCACTAAAAGCCCTCTACCTATTCTATAATAAGTAAAAGAGAAGTTAGCAAACATTTGTCTTCATTCAGAGTGTTAAGCAACAAAAACTACATACGATGATACGACTTGTGAATCCACAGTAACAGAAGCACTTTTCACTCTTTGAATGACGGCCCTCATCTTTCCTTTCGCAAATCAGTGCGTGTGCGTTGATAGAAGATATACAGATCAAGACTGTAAATGAGTAATTTTTCAAATCAGGGGTATAATCACGTGACGCTGGCTAAGATTGTTATTTAAAAAACTGAATATGACCGTGGAAATCAATTGATTATGAGCTACACTCAAATAGCATTTAGCGCAATTGAGACGGCCTGATTGGAGTGGAACCGACGGCACAGCGAATTTAGCCTGCATATGGTAAATAACTACAGGCAAAATACCTACCCACGGCTAGTGACCGACCACTAGTAAACCTTTGCTATCAATATGAAGGGAAGTATAGCAGCATCTTTAAAAAAACTTAATAATTGAAAAGAATTGAGGCCATATAGAAAGCTAAGTTGAACTGATTGGACTGCATTCTTTAGAATAATGCCACTATGCCCCGCGTAATACCTGCGCGTGCATTCGCGAATCGTATAATCCAATGAAATAACGTATCTAATTAACCAACTGTCTATATCGGCCGACTAGTGTAGTGAACAAGTCGCAAAATGCGGAAAGGCAGCTGCTTCAACACGTAGAGCCCTAGAAAAAAATCTCTGCACCACATGTATATACCTTACGATTTTGGCATGCACCCCGGGGAGGCATGCACTGGTCGCAGCCGGCTGAGGACGGTGATGTAGCCATGACACGGTTATTGCAGTCGGCCGACATATGGCTATGCAAGAAGCGAGTCTTTGTCAATGCCTGCAGGCGGTATGCATGAAAAAGCGCGGAGAGAGTGGCAACAATATTCTGGCCAAAACGAGTGGATATAAAGCTCCCCCCAGATATCGCTCCATCTCATAATTCTCTTCATTCCCATAGATCATAGACACCTCATTGAGCCTCACCAGCGGAGTTCCGACCAGCCTATCAGAAGCCGTTGTTCCTCTCCACTGTATAAAACACACGCTTGCCCACTCACTGCTACTACTACACTTGAAAGCACAAGACTATTTAAACAATGATCTCCAGCATTGCACGACGAGCTATTCTTTCCAAGCCAGCATTCAACATGGGTGCTGTGCGAGCTTATACTGAGGGTGCCACTGGCGCCCCACGACCAGAACAAGGCGGTTCTGATGCGTTCAACGTAAGTTTTTGCCCGGGAATTAAGACAAGAGAAAGAGGGAGTTAACATGTTGGTAGAAACGAGAGCGAGCCCAGGAGGACTACTATGTCCGACAGCATGAGGCTGAGAAGCTCAAGGCCCTGCGAGAGGAATTGCAGAAGGCCAAGGAGGAGCGACAGAAGTCTGACGACAACATTGAGAAGTTGAATAAGGAGATGTAAGTACACACGCTGTTAGGGGGGTTTTTGATGGTTAGCTAACTGGTGATGCTTCTAGTGACCAACTCAAGAACGGCAATTAAGACGTATAGCGACTCGCCTGAGCTTATAAGTTTGTAATGTAACTGAAATATCATTAATTGAGAATCATTAACAAAAGCGTCTCTATCTATCTTTATCTCCCTTTTTAAACCATACATCTAATGCATCTACGCGTCCATCTGGTAGTCGTTATCAATGGCCATCTGCTCCGGCTGGACAGACTGGGACTCGGCCTGCTTGACAACCTCGTCAAAGTTGATCTTGCTTGGCTGCACCTCCAGGAAGTTAATACCGTGCATCTTCTTGTTTCGTCGGAAGTTGAGCAGCTCGTTGATGGTTGGATCGGTGATCTCGTACTTAGAGTGGACCCATGGTGGTGGGGCAGACTTGGAGCCGCCCGTCAGTCGCATGACCTCGGAGGAGCCATTGGCCGACTGTGAGGCCGGAATAAGAACAATGGTAGTCATTTCTCGAGCAATGTTGACTGGGGATGCATTTTTCTTAATCTCCTTGTTGGACGGAGTGCCCTTGGCAAAAACATCCAGCGGGATGAACTGGGCGGTCTTGATCTCATGCGGGACGAAGATGTGGTGCTGGACAATCTCAGAAAGACCCAGCTTGGCAGTGTTGAACTCAGACTTGTCCTCAGCAATGTAGGACAGCTTGAATGGGTACACCGAAGTCAAGGCAGCAGACTTGGACAGCAGGTTTCGCGCAGCGTTCACCTTGAGGCCATAAGTGATGGAGTAGTCTCGCGAGTAGATGGTCGGGGCAGCAATAACGTCGTTTGGACCAATGAAGTCCTTGCTTCGGATGATGCCTCGCTTGCCGTCAGTAGCGGCCATTCGAATGTCCACAAGCCACGCCTCGCCCGCCTCCACGGCGAAATCGTCCTGGAAGTCCGTCGACAGCGAGTTCTCCTCGGATTGTACAACGGCTCCCTGGATTCGGGACAGCTCTCGAGCCTCTTCCTTCTGTTCATCCCACACATAACCCTTGAAGTCATTCTCGTTCACAACATGCGACTGGCCCGCCAAGAACCGTCGCACCCGTCGCACTCTGCTCCCTGGGGCAACCTTGACTCGGAAAATAGATGCAATCTTTTCAACCAGCGCCCGGATCTTCTGGCCGGTGATCTGACCCCCAGCAGCCGCAATTGGCACGTCTGGACTCAGAACAACACTCAGCAGAGAGATAACCGCCTCAGTAGCAATATATGCTGCACAAACTGCATCAGCATCAGTCCCCTGCAGCGGGAAGATCTCCTCGGCCGGGTTCTGGTCCTGCTCAGTGTCTCTAATTACGACGGTATGTGAAGCCTGGGCAGTGTAACCGTTAATATGGACACCCAAGCTGATCTTGACAATGTCGCCGACCTTAAGATAGCCACCCTGGAACGTATCATCCTCCTCTGGCGCAACGTTGCTCGCAAAGTTGGCTCGCTCGATCTGCACTGGCAAGGCAATACCCTTCTCCTCAACCTGCTTCTTGAAAGCCGTCGAAGTCGCTCTCAGCAGGAACTTGTCACCGATTCGGCATATTTCGCCAATCGATCTCTCGTCATTGTTGGTAGAAACCAGCGTCGACACCAGTAACAGCGCTGTCTGGGCGATCTGGCCCGCCAATCGGTACTGTTCAAGGACAGACTCGGTCAGTCTGTTCTTATCATTAAGCAGAACCTTCTGCTCGGCACTCAGCTCTAGTTCCATGCCGCTCATGACAGTTTTTTTTTTATTTGTGAGTCTAATCCGTTAGTGATAAGCAGGGGAGCTTGATGAGCCGCTCAAAAAAATTTATCAATTTTTGTCAAAACGCGCGGCGATCTGAGACATGAGGCACGTGACTTCTAAAATACGCCGCACAGATATGCGGCTCAATCTCCCCGACCTGCCACGCCCGTCTTTCTTACACGGCTAGGACTAATTAGCATACACGAGAAAAAATTCGCTGCGTAATAATATAATTTAAGCCTCAATTGCAGAATGAACGTAGGAGAGCCGATTACATTATCAGTTACATAATCTGAGACAAGTGCCTGTAATTGTGAGACGAATTTTGGACTTAGCCGGTACAGTACTAAAAGTCGACCGTTCTAGTACCACCGCGGTAGGAGAGAAGCGATATATGTGTGGAGAAAGTCACTCGGGATGCTGCTGGAGGATTTGCCTAGTGAGATATTGATAGATGTCATATCGCACCTGTCGTCTGAAGATATACTCAACAATGTTTCGCTAGCCAGTAGGCGCCTGTACGAAGTGTCGAGAGATCAAATGCTGTGGAAGAACCGGTGTATGCCGTCTTACAGCGCAATAGGGTTTTCGCCAGAACGAATTGAGTCGATCAAGGACTACCGAAAGGATTACATTCGACAACTTTTTATAGATAGCAAGGTGCGCGAATTATTACTCGACGATGATGATAGTGCCGTCGTTATGATTCCTAACTACGGCGTCCGAGCCAAGGTCCAGATTAAAAGGACAATTAACGAGATACAACAGGCATACGAACGTGCTTGTCTAGGATCGGCCGAGGAAGGGGAGGCGATCCACAGCCTGACTAAAGTATTCTATGCTATGGAAATGTTGGAGGGCCTTAATTCGTGGCCAACAAAATGATTCATTTAATCATACTCCACGGTTTGCACGGGCTGCTGGAGCATTTGCAACGCAAGCCCGAGAGCCCACGAAAGACCATATCCATCTACTTGTTTGGCGATGGTGACATGACGATAGAGAGGGATTCCGTACCCGTAATGGAGCATGGAGAACATGTATGCAAGGTCAAGACACCATTCGGGCCTGTCAACAAGTTCAAACACCGTATCATCGTCGAACTCCTGCCAATAGTCTGCTCCTTTGCACACCTTTTCCGTCAGTAGCTGGAGCTCGACCAGAGGAAACGACTGGGCCATGTTCAAGGGCGAGATCCGGTCGTAGAAGTATGACACGATGTATATGTCCTCGTTAGAGAAAGTTTCCGATAGTGAAGGCTGGTACACTCCATTGAACCCACAGAATCCATCATGACACTCCTTGTCCAAGTTGAGTGATTTTTTGGCGTATTCAATGCACTCGCTGGGTTGGGCCCTGTCAGGACCCATCATTGATAGGCGTATGAGATGCTCAATGTCCAATGCATCAGATATATCCACCTCAACAGTCCGATTTAGACCGACTGATACACATGGATTCAGCAGTACCTGGCCCTGGTGCACGTGCATCTCGCTAGTGAGCTTGTCTCTGCTAATTGCCTCCTCGGTGATTATGCGATGAATGTTCTTCCGTGCCTCCATGAGCCCGTACCCAAGATGCGAGTGCTGGTAGAGCACATGAGTCTGGTTGCCAAACCGAAATTGGTACATGTGGTCTGCCTGGCCCAACGCTCTCCTGGCCACGCTTTCAGGATACACCGCGAGGTTCGGCTCAAACACAATCTGTGTGGAGGCTCCGCCCAGGTCAAACACGGCAGCCGTCCTGCCTCCTGTAGATGCAATATTTTGATTGAGGTTGCCCAGCAGATAATTGACAGTTGTCCACGCATAAACACCTTCGTGCTTGCCGTCGAGAATGCCGACCATGTCGCCGTCGACGACGAACGGGCTCGATTTTCGGAGTCTTGAGTACACTGCTTCCATGATCCGGCTGCCCTGGCTATCTTTAAGCAGCCTAAGCCCAGCGGTTGCTTGAACCGCAATTGGCGTGGAGCTATGGTATTGCTCAGGCACCGCTTTTATGGCGGTCTCGATCAGCGGGTCCAAGCTCCTAGCGGCCTCCTGAGGCGACTCGGCATAGCTCGAGAGCCCCGGAATTACATAGTCAAAAGTCTCCGAGACGAGCTCTGGGTTATCGGATTCGTGGCTGAACTCGTATATGTGGACTCGAGACCCAGCGGACCCGGCATCTATGACGAGAACGTACCTTACATCTTTGGTGTCCTCCTCATTCCTAGTGATGACCGCCCACAGGGCCGCTACCACTATGACTACAAAGCACAGTAACCGTACAATGCCCGCCATCAGCGTCTTCTATGAGGACCCACAGTAATTTCTCCTCTGGCCAGGTCAACCATTTTATGAGTCTATTTTTCCTAAGAGTGCTTGCATGTAATTATGGCGAATGGTACAGCCGTGCGCGGCTAATTTGAGTAGTTCGTCATGCCGATCAGGAGGTACCTCCCTCGCCGGGTGGATTGATTGGTTTTGTACTTCGCTTGTCCAATGGCAGGGTTCAATTCCTAGGGAGAAGGGAGTTACCATGGGTTTCCATGTAGCAGGGGTGTTTTCCCCCGGTTTGGAAGTTCCGTTATTAATCTATTTCCGATTGTTGCGATCATAAAGTCAAGACCTCTTCGTAGGAATACAACATGCATATAGCTCTACTTTCCTATAATATAGACTGAAATCAATCTGTGAGAACGGATAGTCGATAGATGTAAGAATTACAATGCAAAAGAAAATAGTCATATGGCACAGAAAACAAAACTGCATGCTAAAGATCATCATCAGAGAAGTAATAAGTACTGGATCGCGGCTCTTCGGCCGGCTCCTCCTTGGCGGACAAGGAGGCTGGCGATAGCCGCTCAATTTCATCGTCACTGTGCTCTGGAGACGAGACCATCTCCGGGATGTAACTAGCCGGTATTTCATCATCGTCATCGTCGTCATCGTCGACAACTGTTGTCACAATGCTTTTATCATTATCTTTTGATCTTGTACCAGGTTCCTCAATGGAAAAGTCCCCTTCATCGCCTAATTCGTCGTCGCTAGAAAGGTGTACAGTCGAGTTGCGGGACTGGCCATCCCCAAAGTATGCCATGCCATAGGGATCCGACTCTCGGAGGATCTCTAATGCCCTGTTATAGCTGCATTTGTTCTCCCGGCGAATTACTCTTGCCATGATCTCCGGGTATATGACGAGTCTGAGGACGAGAAAACTCGTTGCAAATTTGCCAAGCCACTTCTCTGACATTCTAATTTTGTCAACCATTGTGTCAACGGAGCTTGGTAGTGTGTCCAATATCAGCGCAAATCCTGCCTGCCCATAGTAGCCCAATGGAGGGAACTCCAAGTCTGCCATGACCAGTCTCGGCCGTTTTGAAGACTGCGAAAGCTTTTGTGCCGAATCACGGAACACATGTTTCTCTTTCCGCAGCAAGATATGCTTGATCTCGGGGACAATTGACTTGGAAACCTCTACAATCAGCCGCTCGTTGAGCTTTTCCGGGTACCCCTGTTTCCTTCCTTCCTTTATTATCTCCTCTTTGGACTTGCGTTTTGATCTGGCATCCTCGTCTATTTGCTCCAGCATGGCATCAAAGTCCTCATCCCCATGCTCTTCTAGCAGCTGGTTGGACTGCTCTCTAAAATGATCCAAGGCGGATTGTTCAGAGGCTAGCTTGTCGCGAAACTTCTTCGTTTTGGACTTTCTCTCTTCCTCTTTTTTACGGCGTTGAAGCTCTCGCTCATTTTCTTCTTCTGCGGCCTTGCGGCGTCTTTCCTCCTCGGTGTCTTTGTAGGGCTGGCTGTGGGCCCTTCGGTAGGTCTGCTTGACCCGTGGACCACCGCCATTTATCACAGAACGGCCCCCATTCATTGCTCAACTCTCGAGACGCGTGTATATTTAACTTTTAATTACATGATTACCGTATCCCGCGTCGCAGGTTCCATTCTCATATTTACACTGGCCGGACTGAAGTATACACATTTGAGACCTTACTCCTTGGTGTTTTACGCCAGGAACTTGGTACATTCGATGGGCTACCCCTGAGATTGTTATTTTGTTGTTATAGTATCAATTGCATTGGCTGGAGTCAGATTATCTATCCTTCCCTTTTTTTCGCAAAGCAGAGTCATGGGGGAATGGAGGGGCTGGACCCCGACCACGACACCCGTTGGAGTATTTAGGGCTCTCAAGCCCTCACCGGTAATAGTATACATGACATATATATGCCAATACTCATTCAATTAGTATCATCTTCGCCAATTCTAACTATTCGCGTTCTAAACTAAACAGATTTACTCGCAGTAATACTCAGCACGATAAATATTCCAGTCCGGCAACGAGGGGGGGCAATCTTGCCACTACAAATTTTTCCCGCATCTAAAAAAGACAACCACTTCCCCCCAGCGACACCCGACGAGGAAAACAGTCGATAGTAAAGACGTACCTGAACCGTCTAGTTACGATTAGGTACTAATACAGGATACATCCTCGTATATTCCGATAGCATCCAGAGTTTTTTTTTGAAATTTTTTTATACTTACCTGTCTTTTAATTGAAAAGAGATAGAAAATACCGACAGTTCCGTTCCCCAGTGTGTGGCCAGTCATCGTATTTTTGTAAGGGGACAGAAGAGAGGCTCTCGATCGTAAGCTGTAAATCGCGTAAAGAAAAGGGAAAAGGTGTATTTTTTTCCCCATTTTTGAAGGCCTAGTATTCGTTCTTTAATCATAGTACTACATTTTTCAAAATGTCGAATCCAATTGATGAGTTCGTGGCGTCGCTGCAGGCGTTGTTGAACGTTAAACCGCCAGGCGTGTCGGGTTCCAAAATCAGGAAGCTCACGGAGATTGCCATGCGGAACGTCCAGTCGGAGTCGGTGCTCATTCAGAAGCTGTACACGCACTTCAAGAAGACCCCTGCGTCCCATAAGCTCGGTGCTATTTACGCCGTGGATGCGGTCGTGCGAGGGTACCAGGATGAAGCCAAAAAGGCCGGGCAGGAAATCGGGCCGGATGCGCCAGAAGGCACTGCTGCGGCTGCTGTGTACAGAGTCTCAGAGCTATTCGAGACGTTGATGGCCGACATCTTTGCCAATCCAATTCCAGCTGAACAGAAGGTAAGTGGTCAGTTTTTGGAAGATTCGAATTGTACTAACAAGCTGCTACAGGAGAAAATTAGGAAGCTCGTTGACATCTGGGAAAGAGCGGAGACTTTTGACCATGCCAAGCTTGAGGCAGTTCGTGAGAAGTACTTCCAGCCTGAGAAGTCTACTACTCCTTCCGGAGAACCCCCTAGTCATGCCATTGAGGCGTTTGAGGCTGCCAAGGAGGAAGCTAAGAATAACAAGAGTGCTGGCAGTGGAGCTGCTGCTGTCCCAGACACTGCATCGATCCTACAGGCGCTGGCCAGCATTGCTAAACAGAAGCCTGCCGATGGTCAATCCAGTACTCCTCCTCCTCCACCGTCGCTAGCACTGGGTGGTGCCCAGCTCCCTCAGCCGCCATTCCCTTCTAATAGTGGTCCGAATGGCAGCAGCAGCAACACTAACGCACCAAATATCATGCAGTATCTGAGCTCAATGAACCAGAACCAGGGAGCTCCAACTTCTGCGGCTGCTGTAACGGGCCAGCCATGGAATCTCGGCGGCCAGGCGGCACCACCACCGCCACCGATTGATCCACGAGGAAGAGACCATCGTGGGGGAGACTACAGAGGAGGCGAGAGACGACGATCACAGTCCCCTGGGAGACGCCCAAGCTATTCTCCAGGTGGCCGCCGGGGCTCTGCCAGGGACCGTTCGAGAAGCCCTCCTCGGCGAAGATATGACTCTCCTCCAACTAACAGCATGATGAGCCCGCCGCTACAAGAAGGCCAGTACGGAGAGAGAAATGTTAGCTATGACAATTCCCTTCCACCTGGCACGGTCCGGGTGCTAAGCAGAACGCTCTTTATTGGCGGCGTTCCTCCATTCATGACTGAAGAGGAGCTTGCCAACGTATTCAAACCCTTCGCGAGGGTCCAGAGCATGGTATTCCACAAGGAAAAGAAGCATGCGTTTGTAAAGGTGTTCACTCGTAAGGACGCTGAGTATGCCAAAGAAAGGTTTGAGGAGATGAGCAGAAATGGCTCGCTGACCTTGCGGGCCCGATGGGGTGTTGGCTTTGGCCCTCGAGACTGTAGTGATTACCAGACCGGTGTTAGCATAATTCCAATTGCTAGACTGACTGATGCTGACAGACGATGGATCGTGAGTGCCGAGTACGGCGGCACCGGCGGACGGCCGCTTGTACCTGGTATTGTGATTGAAGAGCCGGATATTGAGATTGGCTCTGGCGTTTCCTCCAAGGCTATTAGTCGACGAATGCCAACCAATAGCTCCAGGAATGGCCCTCGTTCCTCGAGAGGGGACAGCCACCACAGCGGTGGTGAGCGTGAGCGCCATCGGTACAACAGCCATTCTTCTGACTACCGAAAGAACTCCAACGCTCCAAGCTCCATTCCTCCTGAGCTTGCTAGTCTGATTAGCGGTATTAGCAACAAAACGCAGCACCAGCCATCGCAGTCACCGCCACCACAGCACGACAATGGTAACTTCATGCCCAACTTCCAGCAGAATAGCGGTGCGGGCCAGATGCCTAGCTTCCCCCCTCCCCCTAACCAGAGTGGACAAATGCCGAACTTCCCATTCCCTCCACAGATGGCTGCTTTCCTTCAGCAACACCAGCAGCAACAGAATCAGCAACCTCCACAGTGATAATGACTTGTATAATATTGAATTGATACGCCAGTCTTCCGGCTCTATCCAGCATCAATAAGGTTTCGGTAAAATGTAGTAGTGTGTGCGATTTATATATATATAGCTTATTTGATTTGAATGTTTAATGTATTATGGCTAAATGAAAGCGCTGCTAGATGAGCTGCTAATAATTGTATTTCTGTACGTTTCCGAAGGCAACCATAGCAAAGACTGCTGGCTATGGAGAACGCGGATGGTGTGCAGAGACTACTACCGAGTGGCCTCGAGTCTCATATGGAAGAAGGTCGAGTTCCACCATTATCAACGGAATAGCGGGGTTGCTGCAATGCGGGAATCTGCCTACCTAGAATTCGTCGAGGATACCCAAGAAGAGAGATCTGCTGACCCTCTGTACAACATTCTACGGTGGAAATTGCGAGAGGATAAAGTTGCTGAAGATGAGTTTGTCAGGGACGCTATAAGGGCCGTAATCCGGCATAATATCGACGAACGCTTTGAAGTAGCACACAACCTTAGTGAGGCTATCTGTTGTAAAAAAGAGAGATACCCAACAGCTGCGGCAGTTCAGCTGCGGCGGTCATTAATGCGATTGATTGGAAAGGATGCAGGAGCTAACAACCAGCTACTCCGAGAAGTCGTCGCATCTTTAAGGACGCCGTTTACTGGGAAGAGCTCTGTCTTACCCCAAGGGTTTTATAACACTACTGTCACTCCTAAGAATGCCAGGCAAAGCCTTGCTATTATTGCGGTTAATAGACACCGCATAAAGGAGCTGGAGATTAGGCTTCACCAGTGGAGAGACGACATTTGTCACGAAGTGAGCCAGCAGCTCATGGTAGGTTGCGAGTTTGAGAGAACCTACATTTACTTCCATGCCATGTTTGAAGAACGGTTTATCCAATTTGTTGAGTTCCTTCGTACAATGAGACTGCTGAGGACGGGGCAATTGCGGATTCAAGCCACACTGCCGCAAAGTCTAGAGAGTTTCTACTCTACGGAACTTTTTGCTGAATTTAATGGGCTGAACCGAGTTAACTTCTTTGACGTGCGAGTCGGCTCTCGAGAAGAATACCCTAATAACCCACCTGGGTTATTACTCGGCCCTTCATTGCGCTCATTTGACCTTAAACTCTCACAAATAGTGTACCCTGGATGGATTGCCGAGTTTCTGCAGTCCAGCCCGACTCTTTCACATTTTGGGCTCGAAGTTTACGGCATTGACTTTAGCAATTACGACATCCTTACCTTGCCCGACAATATCAAGCATTTCACCATGAAACGACACCCTTCGCTGGAGGTCGAGGGGGTTACGTGGGGAATAATCTACGGCTCAGCAGTTACCTGCCTGGAGGTTCTCGGGACAGCTACGCTTTTCTACATTACATTTCAGTTTCCTAAACTTGAGAGGTTGGTGGTCGATGATGACAAATACGAGTTCCACTGCGTCAGCAGTCCATCGCTTGACCAGACCTGCCACTTTATAAAGCAGCTTCAGCATTTGGTCTGCTATTCAGTCTCCCCTGATCTAACCGCCAACATACTATCAAATTGCTGCCCGAGCCAATCACTCACGCTGCAAGGCGTTAAGTATTTTTCACCTGCTGGCTGCACCAGGGGATTTCTTAGTCTATCGAGTTTCCAGCAGATAGCTGAGATCAAGCCTCTCCCGCCAAAAGTATTACTGGACCCTGGTGCGTATATGAACCACGCGAAGACATGGACCATTGCGTGTTTTTTTCTCAACAATCCCTGTGTAAAGAGGCTATTTCTTCCGTACGAGTTCTTCAAACTGTCTCCTGAGTGTACTTTTCATCCGTTGACGGTTGAGGTTGCGGATAGAAGGAGCACAAGGTCGTTTCCATTTGGCGAAATATACGCTACTACATTCTTTAGAGCAAATAGAGTACTAAATAGAAGACTGCGACGCTACATAATTTCAATTGACCACCCACACAGGCACCAGGCACACATGCCGAGTATAAATCTAAACGTGCCTCTTAAACATGGAAGATAATAGTTACCACTTCAGCAAATCATGAATTATAAAAAAATTATCTCTTTTTAATACATATAAACAATTATTCATAAACATCTGTTATATCATTCCGGTAATTGGCTTGTTAGCACGGGATTCCTTCTACTCTGTACCTGGTACAGTGGTACAGTACCGTTAAGGTCCACTAATGCCGTGCGTGCGCGGCGACATCGAAAATCATTCGGTGATGGGTACTAACCGAGCACACTCACTACGCGATCGATAAGGACACTCTTTTATTGCTAATTTGGCTTAATAAAAAGAATTTAACATAGACTGTTATGTCGCATAATCGAGACAGCCGGAGGAGGGACCGGCCAATTGCTCTCCAAGCATCAGTAAACAGTGACTCGGCGGCAGAGTACTTCAGCACATACCGTGCGACTACGTACCGGGACCTTTACGTCAGCGGCCAGAACATTAAGAATGTCGAATGGAATTGCTTAGGAAATCGCATCGCTTGTTCGCAGAATGACCGGAACATTCGAATATGGACAGCCGATAGGCCAGAACTGAAGACGTCACTAGAGATCAGAAACGCCCATATCAGCCCCATTGAGAGCATATGCTGGCACCCGGTGTTCTACGACCGACTTGCCTCGGCCTCAGCCAGTGAGCGGTTCATAAACATATGGGAGGTCAAGACCAGAAAGGTCCTTCAGCGGATAGACATTGTAAACGAGCCCGCGGATCTGGTCAAGGTCCGATTCTCGCGGGACGGGGAGTATATTGCTGCTGTGTTTAAAGACAATCGCATACAGATATACCGCCTGAGCGACGGACAGCTTTCTCACGAGATTATCGAGTCGAATACTAACATATGCGATGTTTCTTGGTCCAACTCGTCTAGTTATATTGCGTACTCTTCAGAAGATGGAAGCATCAGCCTTGTACAGTTAGGAGAGTCGCCTGAGCCTGCTCAGGTAGTGAACACAATTCGTGGCCACCGATCAGCTGTCAGCTGTCTTGAGTTTGACCCCCGGGGAGTTTATCTAGCTACCGGATCTAATGAAGGAGTTGTGTGCTTGTGGGATCTGTCGACTTGGATCTGCGTTCGAAGCTTCGCCAAGTCGGATAATGCTATTTCATCTATTAGTTTCAGCCACGATGGTGCGTTTATTGCCATTGCGTCTGAAAACAACCAGCCCATTATCATTGCAGACACAGAGACAGGAGAATACCCGCATGTTTTCAATCGAACGAACTATGCGCCGAAACCAGTTGTGTCCTGGAGCCCGGTTATCTACAGCCTAGCAGGATCGGGAGACCCATATGGCATGTGTGTGTGGTCGCGCTAAAAGCACCTGGCTTCTTTCTTAGATTATAGCTATCTGCAGATCCCCAAAGGTATGTGCTTCGCGGAGTTTTTTTAACTGTACATGGTGCTATTTAGCTATTTACAAACGGGAAACTATTTATGTAATTATTGGTTGCTGAGAACTGGCTCGAGCACCTTATAGTACTTCGGGGCGAACTTGTCACCCAGCTCTTCCTTGGTGAGCCATGCAAAATCAACCTTCTTGTCCTGCGGCGTGAACTGGCCGTGAATGATGTGGCTCTTGACAAAGAAGTCTCTGGCAGGGTCTCGACGGAACATCGCCGCAGGCGTGTTGGACACTGTCCAGGTATGCATGTTTGGCCCGCCCAGCTCTCGCAGCCCTCGTTCCGCGGCAATGTGCAGCGGCTCCTTGGCCAACAGGTCGAATGTTGGGAAAGCCCATTCGTTTTCTTTCTTAATTGCCAGGTAGAGAGTCCTGTCGAGTTGTCTGATTAGTGATTTAGTGTCGTTCTTTTCATCGGCCTCGGTCTTTCGCGAGTTTGGAGCAATCGGTCGCGTGAAAGAGCTCTCGCTACCTTCGTCACCGCCTTCTTTTGGCACGACAATCTCCTGCTTGAATCGTCGCTCTCGATTGAACTTGATATCAGGCAAACCCTGCTCGTAGATCACGCCTGGGTGCCTGACCACTGGACCCCGCTGGTGCGCAACAAAACGTCGCTCCGACAGAGAACCTTTCTTGTAATAGAAGTATTGTGGGAAGGTCCACATGAGCCGTCGCTCCAGCTCATCCTGATATTTGTAGTAGGCCTTTTCAAAGTCGGTCAGATCTGGGGTCACAATTGGGCGTCGCGACAGGATGAGGCCGGCATAGACGTTCTCTGGAGCCGCCTTTGGGGTTGGCGGAGGCTGCTCAGTAACGGAAACGCTCTCGGTAGCATACCCTCGAACCGCCCGGATCGCTCCAGACTGTCGTAACAGCGTCCTTCGAATCATTTTCTATAGGTAAAACTGCGGCCAAAGGTCGGTTCGTCGCTTCTCTTTCCGAAGTTTTGAATAATTTTTTACCCAACCGGAAAAAAACTTAACTACTTGACTTTGAAAAATTACTTAACCAAAATCTCAGCCGTACGTTTTATTAATCGATGACTTCTATGTTACCTGTACTTGGATAGCTGTAAGGCATTTCGGGGTGCGTTAATCCGTATAGTACCCTAGTTCAGCTATTTATTAGATGGAGGCATTATGGAACGATCTGGAATGACTTCGAATGAGTCAAGAGCAGTATTACCAGTAGGCAATTCAATCAGTCTGTATTACGGTAGATAGGAAATTTGACGTGTTAATTTGAAATGTATTTTATATTTTTGGTCCTTTATCAATTTACTTCCCCGGAGCCGAGCTAGAGGGCGTGTAGCTGGCCCGAGGTATATTGAAAGAGAGGGCGTTGACACTTCCCCTTGCTTGTCGTGCCATTTATGCTACCACAGGACACTAAATACAACACACAAAAGCTTGCCCCCGAAAGAAGGCTGCTATAGCCCAGAGATAAGTCATAGATGCTGCACCTTCGGAGCTACTCAGTGCTATTAAAGATTGGGGTTCTCTTTGGCATACTCATTATCGTCCTCCTATATTATGGCAGGAGATGAAAGGAAGTTGCTTAGAGCCAGCAATTATTGTTATACCACCGTTTATCAATATAGCGATCCACAAATGATGAAGAATGCTTACACAGTTTTTATATGCTATTAAAAGAATAATTCAATTTAAGCAAGTTAGTTCCTAGCTACGAAAAATTGGTTAATTGGTCAATCGCTCAGTAAGGTTAATACCATAGGTCAACATAGAGATCCACAGACCAAGATTAATGACCACGGAGATACCGTGCAACTTGCCAAACTGCTTGTTGAGCTTCTTCATGGTCTCGCTGGCAGTTGGATCCTTGTGCGACTTGCCCTCTGCCTCGACCTGCTCGTTTCGAGCGACAATGAGCTTATTGGACTTTGGACCGAGGACAAGGCTGTTGACAAGCCCCGAGAAAAAGGCAATTGCCAGCGTCGTCTTGGCCGTGCAGTCGAGAGGAGTTGGCGACGACACGTAGAGGAATGCCGCAGCAATTGTCTGGAAGGCAAAGTACGGTGGGAAGATCTTGTGCTGCAACATGGAGAACTCCTTATATGGCAGTACTCGGTAGGCCATGAGGCCGGAAAAGAACGACTGGTACGTAGTCGCGCCGAACATTAGCGAGTACGCCAGGACATGGTACGGAGCAATGGTTCCCAGGGTAGAAATTAAGCCCATCTTGTTCAATACTTCTAGGTTGAAATATACGGTAAAGAAGTTTATGTCGAAATTGTTGTGACGATGGCCTGATTATGTGTGCCGTTGTGTTCCGACATTTGTGACCCACCTTGGCGGGGCTTGGCTCAAGGGGTGGGGGAAGTCCCTACTTGTTCAGCTATTGTATGACATACACGAAGGCAATTGAATGAAGTCCAAATCTAATTACGTAGTCTAGCCTGTACTTGTCTCTTTAGGTTAACTTGGACTTTTATAACAGCCCATGACCCCATCGCAGCATGAGACGACACACTTTCTTCGCAGAGGCGAAATGTCGCAATGTCGCCATTTTTTCGTGATGTTTTCGCGCGCGCAGAAACTCCCAACTGCCACGCCCTACGATGTCCATTCAAAAACCAGGGGGAGCAGAGAAGCGCATGTGGTGGACGCTGTAGATCAGGAGGATGAGTTTGGTCTGGTGGATGCAAAAAGGTCTAGCAGCGGCCAAGGACCCTGGATATTCGAAATATGCAGCAGCATTGTTGTGGCTCTTTGACCTGGCCCTCTGTGCCGCAATCATTCTCAGGGTTCCATATACGGAGATAGATTGGACCGCTTATATGGAACAGATCAACCTAATCGTTCAAGGCGAAAGGGACTATACTCAGATCTACGGCGGAACAGGGCCTTTGGTATATCCAGCGGGCCATGTTTTTATCTTTTCAATTCTCTATGATCTAACGGATCAAGGAGCTGATATCGCCAAGGCCCAATGGATCTTCATGGGGGTTTATTTGGTGACCCTGGCAGTTGTATTCGCTGTGTACGTGAAAGCGAGACTCCCGCCTTACATTTTGCCATTGGTAGTTCTATCAAAACGGCTGCATAGCATCTACCTGTTGAGAATGTTCAATGATTGTTTTGCTACTCTGTTTGCAGTTCTGGCCGTTTATCTCCTTCAATTGTGCCCTCAGCCAACTGCCCCGAGGCAATTGCCTTCGATTTCAAAGATACTACTACTCTCCCTGTCAATGAGTCTATTTAGTATGGCAGTGTCTGTTAAGATGTCTGCTCTTTTGTACCTTCCGGGTGCAGCAATTGTGTACCTTTCGCAGCTCCACAATGTCTGGTCCTGTGCTGCACTTCTCTCACTCCCATTCCTCATCCCGCAAGTCCTGTTTGCACTTCCATTCCTTTACGAATTCCCTATTGAATACTTCGTCCGGGCGTTTGAGTTTTCAAGGGTGTTCCTCTACCAGTGGACGGTAAATTGGAGATTTCTTGACCTGGAAACGTTTTTGTCGGTACGATTCGCATATACCCTCCTTATCACTCACTTGACCATCTTAGTTCTCTTTGCACTGGTGCCAGGTGAGCGGTTCCTGCAGCCATTCCGAGCTGAATCACTCGTCTCTCTGTTCAAGTCAATTTTTACTTCGGGGCCGCAGTCTCAGCCCGTGGCAAACTACCCGCGATATGTCGTCACCACTATTGCACTGAGCAATCTCATTGGAATGCTTTGCGCTAGGTCACTACACTACCAGTTCTATTCCTGGTTCTACTGGTCTATCCCATTGCTTCTACACACTTCTTCTATGCCTCTTGTTGTTCAGCTTTTGGTGTGGGGCATGCAAGAGTACGCTTGGAATGTGTTTCCCAGTACGAATGTTTCTAGCTCGATGGTGGTGGTGTCGTTGGTATTTATTATCACGAACAATTGGCTATAGTTTCAATGGGTCAATACAGAGCTAATATTGTATCATACATATAACAGTCAATGCTACACTTTAATTTATATACCGCGTTAGTACGTACTCCATTCTTTTGTTCATAAGCGTGTCTTACAGGATAGTCTCTTGATATCTCTCGAGTTAATAACAGCACCGGTATAACTGAGCTGATAACAATAAAATAAATAATTAGTAACAATGTTAAATAAAAATCAATAGCGCATCATATGCAACCGACATTACACGGCCTACCGCTCTTAGTTCTATCAGTACCACTTCGAGGGGCGTCAAAATTTTGCAACTGGTTCACTGAATGGGCGCACTTGTTTATAGTCTGCACTAGCAGTTCTGGGTTAAACGGCTTAGAAAGGCACTCATCCATCTGGGCCTGCATGCATCGCTCCCGGTCTTCCAACAAAGCATGGCCAATAAGAGCGACAATTGGCGTGCGAGTTCGCACAGTAATGTTCTGCTTCTCCCACTCTCTAATTCGAGCAGTAGCCTCGAATCCACCCATAACTGGCATCTGGACGTCCATAAGCACGACATCGTACTTCTTGCGCTTGACAGCCTCGAACGCCTCGGAGCCGTTTTCAACCACCTCGACCCGGTGCTTGTACTTCTCTAGGATGCGTACTGCCAGCTTCTGATTGACGACATTGTCCTCGGCAAGCAGGATATGGAACTGCTTGGCCCCGTCGGAATTCAGAGGAGCAGCGCGGCTCTCCAGCGCGGGCCGAAGTACGTTGCCAATATCGTGTACTGAGCATGGGGTATTACCATAAGATGTGATTCCAAGGTCAAGACAGAGCTTGAGGTTGACTTGGGGGATGCATGGGTTGAGCAGAACCAGTGGGATGTACTTAAGATGGTTCAGCATCCGCAGCTTGGTGGCAACTTCGAGAGTGTCTACAATTATGGTGTCAAACTTGGGGCCAGTTCCAGATCGCTCGGGAAGCGGTGCTTCTTCGACGGAGTGCACGACCCAGCAGTTAAGATACAATCGCGCCATATTGGCAACCAGTTCCTCTGTAACATGTTTCTCGTGGACGGTGTCGATAAACAGCACATTGTGATCTCGGAATGGAGCAATTATTTCAAGTAGCTGATTGAGACCGGCGTCAGCTGGCTGGACGGCCAGTGTAAAGTGGAACTGGGAGCCCTCACCGTACACGCTCTTGACCCAAACTTCACCGCCCATTAGATTGATGAGACGCTTGGAAATAGACAGGCCGAGACCGATTGTCGAACCGTCGGCCTGGCGGGAGATGTCAAAGATGCCATCGAGCTTGTCTCCCTGGATACCGATTCCGGTATCGGATACGCAGAACTCAATTATCATCTTCTCGGGGCTGCCCCTGGACTGATCATCGGCCTTGCGGATACTAAACGCAACTTCACCTTTCTTGGTGAACTTGATAGCATTGCTGACCAAGTTTAGGATGACGTGACGCAGTCTGAAAGAATCTCCGACAAGATTGTCTGGGAAGGTATTGTCGACCGTATACACGAGATCGAGCGACTTCTCGTGTGCCTTAACGGCCAACGTCTTGAGAGCATCAAACACAGTGCCTCGGAGCCCTAACTCGACTCCTTTGCCTTCGTCAGCTGCCATTTATGGGTGCCATATATCTTTTTACCCTGCCAGCTGATATTTTGGGTGATGGATCTATGTGGGGTGTCCCAAACACTTTCCGTTGAGATAAGATATGCGCCATGAAGTACACGGTAATTCTCATAGAGAGTCATTCAGCATGCAAGCCTGACGAGGGCTGAATTTAGGGTAATGCTCGAAATAATCCTTACAGAACATAATTGTAATGGTGAAATGGTTTTCTATAGAATATACTGTAGTATTATGATTAGGCGGGTTAGTAACGCACTGCAGATCTCAGGGGTAATTCGTTCCTTGGGGCATTCTCAATTCGAGGTTGGAAGTGTAATATTAATTTTGCCGGTAGAATATCAACACAAGTGATATATCCAAGGGCTCTAATAGTACTATTTATCGTGAATACCTAGATAACTTAATCTTCATAGAATTCACTACCAATTAAGCAAATCGAAGCTAATAGTGAATATCAAACCAGAAGGTTGGCTATTATTGTAGGGTAGTGCACTTCTCTCGCTCCTATTTTTCATTTTTCAAGTCCCGTTTGCCATTCCTTTACGGATTCCCTCTTGAATAGCGTCCGGGAGTTTGATTTTTCGAGGGTGTTCATCTACCAATGGACAGTTTGTTGGCGACTCATCAACGTTTGTAAATCATCTGGAGTGTTATTTTTTCATGGGCGTGTCTTATACCATAGTCTTGCCTACGTTATTTCTCAGGACAAGAATAGTATGAATACGCATAAACCAATGAGCAAAATGAACGGGTTCCGCTAATTGAATCACTAAAGGTAGCACGCTGGAAACAGGCTATCCAAGGATGAACGGGCTACACATTCCTAGTAATAACAGAACAAACGAACAAATCAGCATTATACTGCTATACGACTGATAACAGTAAAAAAAAATAAACAATAAAAAATAATAGCTCGGAGTCATATCTCATCATGTACAATCGTCATCACACGGCCTACCCGCTCTTAGTTCTATGAGTGCCACTGCGCGGGGCATCGTCCTGGTTGTCCTTCTCATCTAAAGTGGTCAATGCTGAGACAGACCTGTCCAATTGCGGCCTCATTCCACCAGAGTTCGTGCTTGGGGAGCTACCTCCTGTCGCTCGGATTGCCAGGGAGGGGAGGACTGACACAGGCGAGGGTGTTGAGTTCAAGCCCGCGGAATTACCGCTGCTCGGATTGTTATTCGCGACATTGTTTGTAGTAACTGATGCCGAGGCGACAGCACTGTTGTTGTTGTTTCCTCCAGGGTTATTTCCAGAGAGCGAGTTCGTTTTGCCTGCTTTGCCATACCCACCACCGGTCGTCGGACCCAATGCCAGATTTCGCAATTGATTCACCGAGTGGACGCACTTGTTTATAGTCTGCACCAGCAGTGCCGGCTTAAGCGGCTTAGAAAGGTATTCATCCATCTGCGCCTGCATGCATCGCTCCCGGTCGCCCAGCATAGCATGAGCTGTAAGAGCGACAATTGGCGTACGAGTTCGCACAGTAATGTTCTGCTTCTCCCACTCTCTAATTCGAGCAGTAGCCTCGAATCCACCCATAACTGGCATCTGGACGTCCATAAGCACGACATCGTACTTCTTGCGCTTGACAGCCTCGAACGCCTCGGAGCCGTTTTCAACCACCTCGACCCGGTGCTTGTACTTCTCTAGGATGCGTACTGCCAGCTTCTGATTGACGACATTGTCCTCGGCAAGCAGGATATGGAACTGCTTGGCCCCGTCGGAATTCAGAGGAGCAGCGCGGCTCTCCAGCGCGGGCCGAAGTACGTTGCCAATATCGTGTACTGAGCATGGGGTATTACCATAAGATGTGATTCCAAGGTCAAGACAGAGCTTGAGGTTGACTTGGGGGATGCATGGGTTGAGCAGAACCAGTGGGATGTACTTAAGATGGTTCAGCATCCGCAGCTTGGTGGCAACTTCGAGAGTGTCTACAATTATGGTGTCAAACTTGGGGCCAGTTCCAGATCGCTCGGGAAGCGGTGCTTCTTCGACGGAGTGCACGACCCAGCAGTTAAGATACAATCGCGCCATATTGGCAACCAGTTCCTCTGTAACATGTTTCTCGTGGACGGTGTCGATAAACAGCACATTGTGATCTCGGAATGGAGCAATGCTTTCAAGGAGCTGATTGAGACCGGCGTCAGCTGGTTGAACGGCCAGTGTGAAGTAGAACTGGGAGCCCTTACCGTACACGCTCTTGACCCAAATGTCACCACCCATGAGGTTGATGAGACGCTTGGAAATAGACAGGCCGAGACCGGTACCACCAAACTTACGGGTTGTCGAACCGTCGGCCTGGCGGAAGGTGTCAAATATGACATCAAGCTTGTCTCCCTGGATACCGATTCCGGTATCGGATACGCAGAACTCAATCATCATCTCCTCGGGGCTGCCCTTGGATTGGTCGTCAGCCTTGCGGACACTAAGGGCGACTTCTCCGCTCTCGGTGAACTTGATAGCATTGCCGACCAAGTTGAGTATGACCTGACGCAGTCTGAAAGAATCTCCGACGAGACTGTCTGGGAAGGTATTGTCGACCTTGTAGACGAGATCGAGCGGCTTCTCGTTTGCCTTAACGGCCAGTGTCTTGAGCGCGCCAAACACAGTGCCTCGCAGCGAGAAGGCGATCTTCTCAATTGTCATTCGGTTAGCTTCAATCTTGGAGATATCGAGGATATCATCGATAATCGTCAGCAGCGAGTTGGCCAAGTTGTGGACAATGGACAACATTTCACGCTGGTACTGAGTCAGCTCGGTGTCCAGAGTCAGCTGGGTCATGCCAATGATACCGTTCATTGGAGTTCTGATTTCATGAGACATATTGGCCAGGAACTCTGACTTAGCGCGGTTGGCAAGCTCGGCAGCCTCTCGAGCAGCTGTGTTCCTCTGGATGGACTCTCGAAGGTTGAGGACCATCTGATTAATCTTCGTCTTGAGGGCGTCCATCTCACCGGAAGCCTCGACAGTGATGAACCGGGTAAAGTCACCGTCGGTAGCGGCGGCCGTAATCTGGGCAAACGCTCGCACCTGGGTTGTAAGATTAGAAGCCATAGTATTGACGTTCGTCGTGATCTCCTTCCACAGTCCGTCAACATCGGAAACCTGGGCCTGGACACCGAGCTTACCATCGATACCGACATCCTTGGCGACCCGGGTGACTTCTGAAGCGAACAGCTGAAGGCGGTCCACCATCTTATTAATAGTCGATTTCAAAGCCAGCATTTCTCCCTGGGCGTGGACGTCAATCTTTTGACTCAGGTCACCCTCGGCTACGGCGGTGGTAACATGGGCGATGGACCGCACCTGGGTTGTGAGATTGCTGGCCATGACGTTGACGTTCTCGGTGATTTCCTTCCATGCACCTTCTACGTCTTCGACCTTGGCCTGCCCGCCGAGTATACCTTCGGTACCCACGGAGCGGGCCAGAGTGGTAACTTCGGTAGCAAAGTTTTGCAGCCGGTCCACCATCTTATTGATAGTCTGTTTCAAGTCGAGAATCTCGCCTTTACAGTTTGCAGAGACTTTCTGACTCAAGTCGCCTCTGGCGACCGCTGTGGTAACATTTGCGATATTTCTCACTTGGTCTGTGAGGTTACTCGCCATAGCGTTTACTATATATTCAATTGTTAGCCCCCACCATCTGTCTTCCGCAATTCAGGAATTAAGGAAACTTACCATTATCCGTTAGTTCACGCCAAATACCCTTGACATCGTCGATCTTGGCCTGTCCACCGAGCCGTCCTTCTACACCCGTTTCGCGAGCCACTCGCGTGACCTCAAACGCAAAAGTCCGCAGCTGGTCCACCATTGTGTTGATAGTCTTTTGCAGCTCTAAAATCTCTCCCTGCGCATGAACGTTAATCTTCCTACTGAGATCACCCTGCGCTACAGCACGCGTTACATCAGCAATCTCTCGCACCTGGTTCGTCAAATTGCTCGCCATAACATTGACGTTGTCAGTCAGCTCTCTCCAGACACCCACGGTGCCGTCGCCCTCGGCCTGGCCACCGAGCGTGCCTCCAGCGACTTCGGTGGCGACCCTCGTGACCTCGGACGCGAACCGCTGGAGCTGGTCCATCATAGTATTGATGGTCTCCTTGAACTTGACGATCTCTGGGTCCATTTCCTGCGCATGGATGGTTACTTTCTTGCTGAGATCGCCCTGCGCCACGGCAATGACGACCTCGCCAATCTCACGCAGCGCCTTCTGGAACGCCTTGTTGGCATTCTGCGACTTGGTCAACTCGCGATCGAGCAGGTCTGTGTCAACAATGCGCTTCTGATCGGGCTGGATTGACTCCGTGAACGCAGACACGAGCGCTCGCGCGTGGAACAGGTCATTCTCGAGCCCTAGCACCGTCTGGCGCTGCGACTCAATCTCCAGTTCCTGGGCACGTACCTTGGCGCTGAGCGTCTCAAGGTCCCCTCCCGTGACTTTAGTGGTCGCCAGATCCTCTTTAGACGAAGGGGGCGTCGAGAACACGGGCACCACCCTGGTAGGTGGCTTCTTCAGTGCATTCAGCTTTTGCATCAGCACGGCCTTAGCCGCGGTGTCTTCACCAGGAAGGGAATACCCATGGGCCGGCGACGACGATGACGATAGTATCTCTGCGACGGCCAGGTAGGCCTCGTCGTACTGCGACATCGCCATAGTAGTATATACCCCTGTCGCCATTCACCAAATAAAAATAAAAAAAAGGTCCAACTATCCGCTATTCCGCTCTTGATAGAAGTAGGACGTCAAAAATTTTTACCACCAAACTCAACGATAGGTAAATAATGCGTTTAACAGGGTATTAATACCAAAACCACCGCGCGACTACGAGTACTACGATCCTTAATAAAATCTCCTCCTCTTAATTTTCCCCAAGTTTCTTTCTGGGTAGCCGTATTTAGTCCGTCTGTTCGTTCGTCTCCTGTAGCCTCTCTTCCCTGTAGCAAACAGAGAAAAGTCAGGTCCGGATCGGTTAGAATGAAGTGAACGGGGGATGCACTCCAGCAGTGTGTCCGTTTGACACACCCAAAGGCAGGCACATACATACGTTACGCACTCCCGTGCGGTGGTGGCTGCCGGGTAATTAAAGGGGGCATCCCCCGGCACCGCTTTACACGTGGACGCACGCGTATTTCTCAGCACCGTGCGGAGAACCGCTCTATTGCTCGTCTTTCTATTCTTGGGGGGCCAGCCCCCCAAACCCCCCGTAGCTCCGCTTCGCGGAGAATACCTGCTGATGTTCAATCCCTCCGCGTAAGCGGAGAGCCACGGGGGGTTTGGGGGGCTGGCCCCCCAAGTAGCAGGTTTGGTGAAGGTGGGCGTAATTCGAGGGCCAGGGGTAAATGGTTGACGGGCGCCGCGTTGACGTCATGATACCGGGCCCGGTAACCCAACTGCCCGCCGCCGGCTTATGCCGCACTTCTGCCCCTCCATGCCGCTATTGTACACCCCATTACACACATCAAAGAACCTAATGGTGTAGTACACCAGAGGTAGTAGTGCAGGTACACAAGAATTGCATGCCCCATCGGTATCAGGGCCTTGTTTTCCCCTTGGCATTTACAACAGGCTCCCCTTACACCCATACATAGCACAAAATGTACGCATAAAAAGTGTACTCACAAACGTAATTAACGCACAGCCGATAACTGTAGGCCTATAATGTGTAGCTACAATGGTTGGGAACCCGGCTTTATTTTTGGCGTGTTTTGGAAAATGGCGAGCCGCATCTCAGCCATCTACCGCCGAGTGAGACATCTACGAGCAGAGCCCTTATTGGCTATTTTTAGGTTCAGCCACCCCTGACGGAAACCCACCGCCTACGACTGGTCGGGCCCGCTTAGTCCATTGCAAGGGCTCTGCAACAAAAACAACACAGTGTACGTCTGAAATCAGTTACGTGTGTGTTTATATATAAGGAGGCGTGCATTTCGCAGATTCTTTTTCTTCATTTCTCCCTTTCGTTGGTTTTGTTTTTCCCTTCGTTTCTGTTCCTGTTCGTTACAGTTTGTTGGTGTGATTTGTCGTAAACAACATCCAGTAAACACACCGCATCAAAACCGTGAAATTTTATTTTTTGACTCTTTTCCTACCAACTACCCCTCATAATAATTTGTGTATAATAATAAGCCATGACTACTTCTGATATAACAGAGATCAGAGAGCGGTACGAGAAGGCCGGCCAGGGCCACGTGTTCCGGTTCTGGGACTCTCTCACCGAGGACGAGAAGACCCAGCTGCTAACGCAGCTAAACCTCGTAGACGTCGAGCAGGTGACGACTATTGCTCAGGAAACCCTGGAAAAGGCCAAACGTGAGAGCTCCCCGGGTGAGAGCACCATTACGCCACTTCCCAGTACCAGCACTGCGTCTCTTCTCGATGCTTCGCCAGAGGAGGCCGAGCAGTGGTACGACGCCGGTATGCGGCTTATTGAGCAGAACAAGGTCGGTGTTGTTTTGCTGGCGGGTGGCCAGGGTACGCGACTCGGTTCTTCTGCGCCTAAGGGCTGCTACGACGTTGGTCTGCCGTCGCGAAAGTCGCTGTTCCAGCTGCAAGCCGAGCGGATCAAGAAGCTCAGCGAACTCGCCGGTGGGGCCACCATTCCGTGGTATATTATGACCTCGGGTCCCACCCGAAAGCCCACCGTCAAGTTCTTTGCCGATAACGGCTACTTTGGGCTTGATCCGGCCAATATCACCTTCTTTGAGCAGGGCGTTCTGCCATGCTTGACTCCCGAGGGTAAGATCATTCTCGCTAATAAGAGCACTGTTGCATTTGCGCCAGACGGTAACGGTGGCATCTACAACGCGCTCAATCGGTCGGGTGTACTGGCTGATATTGCTAAGCGAGGCATTGAGCATATCCACACATACTGCGTGGACAACTCGTTGGTACGAATCGCTGACCCGAGCTTCATTGGCTTCTCGGCCCAGCGAGGCGTCGATATTGCCACCAAGGTGGTGCGAAAGCGTGATGCGACCGAATCTGTCGGTCTTATTGTGTCCAAGAACGACGCCCCGGCCGTCATTGAGTACTCTGAAATCTCGCCAGAACTGGCCAGCGCCACTGTCGAGGGCAACCCAGGTCTGCTCAAGCTGCGGGCCGCCAACATTGTCAACCACTACTATTCGGCCAAGTTCCTGCTCAACATCCCCAACTGGACGTCCTCGTACCTGCCGTTCCACATTGCCAGCAAGAAGATCCCGTACATTGATCTCGAGAGTGGCGAGGTTGTTGCCAAGCCATCTAAGCCGAATGGCATCAAGCTGGAGCAGTTTGTGTTTGACGTGTTCCCGCGGCTCTCCTTTGATAAGTTTGCATCTCTTGAAGTGTCTCGAAAAGACGAGTTTTCGCCTCTCAAGAACGGCCCTGGCGCCAAGGACGACTGTCCGGAGACCTCGCGCCGTGACTTGCTTGCCCAGAGCAAGCGGTGGCTTGAAAAAGCCGGCGCCATTGTCGAGGTCGACGAGGTCGAGGTCTCTCCACTCACTTCGTACGGTGGTGAGGGCCTCGGCGAGTTCAAGGGCCAAAAGATTACTTCTGCATCGCTGTAATTTATTACACTATTAAATTATTAATCGATTCTCCATCTTTTATTTATTAATTGCTAATATTTCCATTGTGAAGATTTCAACCATCGTACCATTAGTAGTCTTCGAGGGCCAGCCCTCGAGCTCCCGTAGCTCCGCTTCGCGGAGAACTCTCCTTAGATATAGCCAATTGATCCATGGCAACAAGTTATCTCCGCGAAGCGGAGCCCCAGGGGGGGGGGGGTTGGGGGGACTGGTCCCCCCATTAAGTGCTAGCAGCGGAATGTATTCGAGGGCCAGCCCTCGAGCTGCCGTAGCTCCGCTTCGCGGAGAATAGATATATCCAATTGATTCAGCAATTATCTCCGCGAAGCGGAGCCCCAGGGGGGTTTGGGGGGACTGGTTCCCCCATTAGTGCTAGCAGTGGAATGTATTCGAGGGCCAGCCCTCGAGCTCCCGTAGCTCCCCCTTCGCGGAGGGCTTCAATCCACGCCTTAACGGTGATCTGAAACCAAGCTGCTATTTGTGCGGACTGTTGCTCTCTCTCTATAATTGAGTGAATCAGTTGAACCTTAACTCTCTCTCGCTAGATGATGAAGCATAGTAACTCTTTTCTTAGTTAAGGTTCGATGCTTCGGTAGATGGGGCGAATAGAAACATTCACGACTCAATAATATATTCATCGCCTTATGAATGACCATAAATATCGTTTCTATGACCGTGGTAAGCTTATGGCAAGCAATTGCTAGATATCTGGCTGTGTAATGATGAAGTATCCTAGAAGACATCGTCGTAGTACTACCGGTACTTAATGGCATAGCATTGAGTGTCTCACTCGCCTAGAAAATGAATTATTTTTGGGTTAAGTGCAGTTGGTAGATTCCTATAAGAATTGGAGTGTTTTATACATGATGTGATTATGTACCGTGAAATCGGAATTCTCGACGTCGTTGCCAAGAAAAAACGGTGCCTTTGAAGTAGCCTTAATTATATTGTACTGTATATGCGCATGTAATGCGTTCCAGTATCTAACGGCGGCTGATAATTTCTTATAATCCAATCATATTGTCCCGTTTTCGTATATTGACCCAAATGAGTTACAGATGGTACCAGGCAGTGCCGATAATACCAGTACTGTTAATTGCGTAACAATTTTACCCTGTTGGCTAATGGTCTATTGCACCAAGTACATTGAAATAGTCTCATTACAGCTATGGAGAGTGGCTCTGAAAATCTCTTGTGGATGTAATTGGCCGAGCATGCAGAACTTAACAAGATCCATCTATACATTATAAACTCCATAATCATTTATTTATTTTATCTTCTCAGGATTTTGATATAGCCAAAAAAAAGCCATAATCTAATTTCTTCGCTACCAATCAATTTAACGCTCCAATCTCTTTTCGGCAGCACTCTTGAGGCTCTGTCGCACGTCGTTCACCTCATCCCTAGAAGCATTGTACTTGACACTTGCCTGGTTGAATGGGTTCTCTGGAGACCTTTCAAACTCCTTTCGGATAAGATCCTTATACTGGTTGAGACGCATGCCTGGCCGCTCCTCCTTGATTTCCGGCAGCCGGTCAGCCTCAAAAGCAGCATACGCGGCCTTAAATCGTCTCTCCGGGTGTCGCTCGATATCAGACGCCTTCTTACCGCCTTTGGTGATCTCCAATGCATCTAGCGCATCATCAATACCAGACGCATACAGAGCAGACTCCTTGCCGTTACCCGTGCCAATGAAGTCATCAATCTTGCCTGCCCGACGGTTGGCCACCTTCTCCTGTCCTCGCTGCTTGGACTTGAGCGGCTTGGTCGGAAGGCTGGCCTCCTCCTCGGCCAGCAGGGCATCACGCTCCGCCTTCTTTCGGTCAGCCTCGGCCTTCTTCGCTGCTTCACGGTCCTTCTTGGACAAGTCTTTGGACCCGCCGGCCCACTTGGCGTCTTCTTGAGCGGCTTCACGGGCCTCTTCTTCTTGCCGCTTTCGCTCTGCCGCTTCGGCTTTGCGGGCGTTTCCCGCCGCCTGGCCTCGTAGTTAGCTAAAAGTCCAAACAAATGCTAATTCCGACTCACCTTCCTTGAGTTTGTGTCTGCACCTCTAGTCTTACCCATCTTTAATCCCGTATGGACAACAGTGATGCGATGGTCGCGATGGTCACGATGAGAGGTGGTGTGCCCTGCATATTGGTACCGTCAGGGTAAGTTTTTACTGGCACTTGCCTAATGCGGAAAAAATCACTGGCCACTTTAAAATGCCATATGCTCGACTGACGTCGACCGGCGTAGACTGGCTTCGGCTGGCTTTTTGGGTGGATTGAACAAGAATGATGGAGACCAAAAGCTCCCTCCCTGCTTTTCTTCTCAATGTTCTTGGGGCCAGGGCCTAAACGCCGTAGTTCCGCTTCATGGTAGTTGAGGTTTCCCCAAACCCCTCCTACGAATGCATTCTATAGCTATGAGGTGAATCCTGGTGCTTTATTGCGTTTTATTTCATTTTAATTTGTTGTATTGATTGAATTCTATATTAATTTTGTGTAATCTTTCGAACTCTCGTCATATTGTAATTGTTGGCAGTAGCGGATGAATGTGTGTCTGTATCACGGCATTGTTACTTCTGAATCTAAAATCTCGCTGTGGAAACTGTAATTGACAGTATCATTACAACTCTTCCATATGGTTGTCATGATAGGCTGTATGTAAAGCATAGCGGAGTGATATTCCGGTTATCGTCATGTTACCAGTTAGCAAGGTTACATCGCTCGCCGTCACGCTTTTGATTCCAGATTCCGATAATATCCAAACGAGATTGCAGAACTTAAAAGTGAAGCAGCGCAGTTATTCTGTCCAATTTTGTTATTAGTGGTAAAGTCCTTGCAGTTATTCATCGTGCTTAATGTGTCGGTATAGGAATCTGCTGTCCCTACTATAGCCACCCCTATCTTGTGGTAGCCACCCGTAGCATCTCTCAACTGGTTGCTGAAAGTGTCATAAATGAGCAGTGCAGCCCCTATTTAGCCTCTTTCACAAGATGAGCGTCATTGGCCACTGCTCCTTTGATATCAAGGATAGCCATCATTGAGGTCCACTTTTCACCTGATGAGCGTCATTGGTCACAATTCTTTTGACTTCAAGGATAGCCATCCATGACGTCCACTGTAACAATATTGCGATCATAAACAAGACACTGAATAATATGCAGTATGCGTATATCCGTCGAATACGGACTGAATCAGTGACGTTCATGGTTACCTATTGTCTGTTGAGTTTTCGTAGAATATCTACTACCTAATCCTTATGTACTGACAGTACAACGTTTGCCTCCACTGGACAAAATGCGCTAGAGCGTGAACAGGTGCGTAGTAATATCAAAACGTAGTGAGCTTCAAAGAATAGATGGGCAAACGGCCTATATCTCCCTTATGTGTTGCTGAACAAACAGGCAGTAATATCGAAGTGTTCACAATAGAAACAGTGAAGAAAAAGGAAAAGAAAAAATGCGAGGGAATGGTGGTCTTATAAGCTGACTTCAGAGAGTGGAAGGACAGCTACTGTATAATACACTGTACTACTGTGGTATGACGACGACGCGAAGGTGCAACAGCACTACTGGATTAATTAGACAAAGCCATGCATGTACACCAGTTCAAACGGCAACACTAGGTATGAAGCAATAATGGTTTATGTAAGGCCATAAACATGGGGATAAGCCACGCGTCTATCCATTCGCCGACGGATGACCCGAACCTTGGGTCTCCAAGACGCCCCAAACCATCAGCGAAGCGCTTGCCCAGTCCACATTCATTAAGGACAAGATTGCCAGACACCAGGGGAGCTATTCGACCCCAATTATACCGCAACCGACAAGCTTACGAAGGGAGTACATCCGATAATTCATAAGTTGGACCTTATGCAGGCAGAGGTGCATGACCTAAGGGAGGGCAATACTGGCGTCGGCAAACGATGGAAGGTTAAACGAGGGGGTTTTGACGGATCCCAGGCAAGGAAATTAATGGCCGAAAAGGGTGTGGTTGAGGAGGAAAGACACGTCGAGGAAGAAAACGAGAGGTCATCAATGCGGCGTCGGACGGGTCTGCGGCACTGTGGCATCTGTCGCATACCAATTCGCGACGTGGTGGCAGCCCTTAACCGCCAAAATACCGTGTCTCCGCATCGGATGCGTCCTCCGCGAAGCGACAGTTATACAATGGCCACCTATGGGTGGCATCACGTACCCGTCGCCGGCGTTACAGCAGATCGCCGTCACCCAGGTTACCAGGTTGGATACTCTTTGGCCTGCCAACTCGATCGGAGTCCGTAACTACCAACCTAGACCGAATGATGCCTACCTAAAAGCCTATCTCATCAAAGTTGTAGAAATCGCAGTCCTGGATACCGTACTTCGCCCAGATATTCTGCACCAGTCGGAACCATGGCTCGATGATCTTCGCAATGGCCCCTCTGGTAGCCATAAACGTGATATACGGTTAGCCGACCCTGGGCTTCGTTGACTGAAGCGACCTGTCTTGTCATTCCCGACACGTCGTATCTCGCGACTCGCAAGCAGGACATTGGTCATATCTGCCACATTTGCATGACGGGATGGAAACCCTCGCGCATCCTGTTGTATAGTTTACTAGTACCCGATGTGTAACACTAATTGCCGGTAACACTTTCAACCATTAACATGTAAAGTTTAAATCTAGTACCAGGGTAGTCGAAGAACGGCAGTTGAACTAAATTCGCGTGAATGGATTTGGTGACCATAGTTTTGTTTCACTGGAAGGGTAGGATGGATGTACTTATAGAACTACAGCCACTATAATTGGCGAAGACGGGCTCAGGGAGTTTGAGGGGCTGGCCTCTCAAGAATCGTCAACTCAGTAGCGTATGGAATCGCCGAGCCCCATGAGCCGCATCTCGGAGTTTGGTAAAAGCCGTTGGACGTAGCCGGGCTGCCGATCACGCTGGTTCCTGATTTACCTAACGGCCCATTACGTCGCCGTACACCACAGACCAAGTCCGACCTCGGCTCCGGCTAAAATAAAGAAAGAGTGACAGGGGAGAGCCCTGTCACTATAGTGTACTACTGTGGTACAGTGTACAGCACGGTACTATGGAGAGGGATTGGTGAGTCTAATTATGAAATTTGGCAGCCGGAGACAGATTGACGGGTGGGTGTTGTATACGGTATGCATTTCATATATCTCACACATTAGTGCCCCGTATGCCAAAACCATCCCCCCGCCTTAATCGACAAAAAAAAAATTATTTCTTTATACATACCGCGTATTGTACGAGTAGTGTGGCTATACCGCCGTTGCCATAGCTTTCTCTTTCTACGCCTCAGATAACGTGGGTACATTCACTGAGGGGGGTTTACAAGCAAAACGTGCATCGCCCCCTGTTTCTCGATCTCGGAGCGAATGAAAGGTCCCACCGCCACCCAAACGGCTTGTAATCTCCCAACGCTTGCGCAGGCGGCTCAGACCTCCCAAAACCCCCCCTCCTCCTCCTCCAAACAGCAGACGTTCTGCGTGCGCATTGGAGGAGGAGGAGGAGGGGGGGGGGGGGCGGAAATAATCCACACCACCCACATTAGACCCGGCGGCACATTACACTGCGGAGTAATTTTTTTTCCTCGAAAAAGGGCAGGAAGGGAGGAAAAAAATTTACTCGGATATACTCGAGGGGCTAATTTTTACCCAAGGACTTTTTGTCATCAAGTTCCGGCTAGGCTTTCCGCCTTTCGTCTACTGTTTTTTTTTTATTTTTCGCCCGTGTCGGCTTAGGTTTTCCTGCGCACATTTTACCCTCCCTTGCGCACGCGAGGCGTGAAGAACCATCCAACCCCCTCCTCCTCTCACCTTCTCGCAACCCCGAACGAAAGCAGCTGAGTGGAAGGAGTGTTCCATTACCTGTCATCATCCCGGTCAGGACCGCACCAAGTCTTGGAGAGAGAGAGAGACGAAGAAGCAAATCCGCACGGATTTTAGGAACTTGTGTTGAACTGGGACACGCTTTTTCCTCGTTAAAAGCCACGGTTAGGGAGTTGTGTAGACGGCTGGACCAGAGGACGGTTGAAACGACAGTTGGCTTTTTTTTTATTTATTTGTTGGGACGCTCGAGAAAACGAAAACCCGCATCGCGAGTCTGCTCTTACTTTCGAGCCTCGGTCGCTTTTCTACCACTTTTAACGTTGTTGCATCTTTGCTTTGGTACCCCCCCCCCCCTTTTGAGATCAAAAGAGAGAGAGAGAGCTAGCAAAAGTTGCGAGGATAAAGCCTAATTTTTTTTTTAAAAAAAAAGATCTGGGTCGCAATTGATTTGAGAGAAGACGGTTTATTTCTTCCTTCAATTTTTACTGGTGAAAACACGTTACAGTGCGCGACGTTTTGAAGACCATGAACGTCGATGCTCAGAGCCATAACATGAGCGTACCGCACCCGGGAAGCCAACACCACCAACCGGGGCAGCCGGGACAGCAGCCCCAGCCACCACAGCAGATGGGACAGCAGAAGAACGATAAGGACCTGCTCCACTCGTACATATATGACTACCTGGTCAAGCACAACCTCGTAGAGTCGGCCAAGGCATTCCATAAGGAGACATCTGGGTCGCGGACAGCGTCGCCAGGTGCCAACGGCCAGGGCCCCAAGGTAGAACCTGTCAATGGCATGCACGACACCAAGCACGACGAGGATCTACCGAAGCCCATCGTGCCCATCGACGCACCCCAGGGCTTCCTCTACGAATGGTGGCTGCTATTCTGGGACATGTACACCGCTCGCGGCGGTAAGGGTGGCGGTACGCCGCACGCTCAGCAATACGCTGGGGCTACGATGCGACTTCGCCAGGACACTGCGAACCGCGTAACGCACCTCCAGAACAATGCCATGGCCAACGCGGGACTGATACCGCAGGGGCCCGTCATGAACCAGCAGCAGGCGGCTTTGTTCCGGCAGCGCCAGGCGGCCGCCATGAACGCCGCAGCCGCCGCAGGGCTCCAGCCGCAGCAACAGCAGCAGCAGCCTCAACAGCCGCAGCAGCCGCAGCAACAGCAACAGCATTTTGAGAACCTTAGCGAGGCTGAGAAGCGAAACCTGGCGCACCGTGCGGCGCTCAACTCGTCAAATCGGCGCGGTATGCCGACCCAGGCGATTCCGGTGCAAATGCAAATGCTCAAACAGCAGCAGATGCTCCAACAGCAACAGCAAGCAGCCCAGGCTCAGCAACAGGCCCAGCAGCAGGCCGCCCAGCACCAACAGAACCCCCAGGCCGCCGACGACGGCTCAGGAGGCGCGTCACACTCGCCGACTCCCCAGAACTCGTCGCCGGCCAAGCGCCAACGCCTGTCGCCCGATGGGGCATACCAGCCGGGCCAGCAGCCCCAGAACGGCCAGCAAATGTACAATGGCCAGCCATTTAATCCACAGATGATGCAGCAGTTCAAGGCCCAGGGTGGTGCGCCGATGCCCATGACCCAGCAGCGAATGATGATGAACCCTAATATGGCAGCAGCCGCAGCCGCTGCGGCGAAGGTGCCTCAGCCGCAGCAGCCGCAGCAGCAGGACGGGGCCGGCCAGCCGTTGTTCCAAGTGGAAGGGTACCCGGGCCGCCAGCAGCCGCAGGGCCCTGGAGGCCCGCCAAACGCCGCGTCGGTTGCGGCTCAGGGCAATGCGCTACAGGACTACCAAATGCAGCTGATGCTACTGGAGCAGCAGAACAAGAAGCGTCTCATGGTTGCCCGAGAGCAGCACGGCGAGAACGGCGCTCAACCGGGCCAGCAGCCGCCAGGACAACAGCAGCAACAAGGCAACCAGCCGCCAGGCGGGCCTCAGCGCACAATGTCGGCCGGATCTGCCCAGTTCCAGCAGCAAAAGATGGGCAACATGCAGCAGACGGCGAGCTCGCCTTCTTCGCAGAACGACATGGCGCGACGGGGCACCCCCAAGCTGGGGAACCAGCCAGCGCCGCAGTCACCAATGCCAGGCCAGTCTCCACACGTGGGCAACGCGCAGTTCAACAATGTCGATTTTAACGTTATGGTGAGCGGACCCAATGGCCAGATGATGCGGCAGCCATCACAGGGCCAGCAGCCCCCGCAACCACAACAGATGATGAACCGCCAGGGCCAGATGATGTGGAACCAGAACCAGCAGCAGCCGAACCAGCCCCAGCAGCCGCAACAGCGCGCCGGAGCGGCGGGCCAGATGCCCCCGCCCCAGGGGCCGGTCAATGCGGCGGGCAACCGTACCCAGCCTGCGTCTCCGAGCTTACAGAACCCGCCGACGCCCAAGATGGCGGCCAAGAAGAAGGAAGCCGCTGGGGCCGCCGGGGGTAAAGGCAAGCGAGGAAAGAAGGCCGGCGCTGGGCAGCCTGCTACTCCCGTTACTTCGGAGCCGCCGACGCCTACTACGCCCGTGACGCCGCACAACCCGAGCGGATCCTTCTCCTCGATGACTACGGGGGCGGATAATAACACTAATGACAAGAACAATACTAATAACCCTGGCGGGTCGCTTCTGTCGCAGGCGGCGAACTTCTCGGTGAACCAGCATATCAACCAGGCGAACAAGGCGGCCCCCACTGCGACTCCAGCGACTGCTACGGCCAGCAATAATAACAGTACCAACACGACGAGCAACACCAACAACAATGCTACTAATAACGCGAGCTCGGGCTCGGGAGACGCCACCAAGGGCGACGTCAATGGGTCCTTTTTGGACAACGACGCGTCGTCCTTCTTTAATGAGTTTACGACTGCCAACGATGGGGATACCGGCGATATTGACTTTGACTTTAACAGTTTCTTGAACACTGATGAAGGATCAGGGTTGCCATTTGATGCTAATGGAGGATTTAACTGGAGTGAAAGTGTAGAAGCCACGGATTGATATCTGATAATCTTGGTGTAAAAATGTTATTGTTTTTTTATTAATAATAATATTTATTGTGCATTGGCTACACCTATTTTTGTACTAAGTTCCCACCAGCGATCTTACTGTCCGTTGAAGTAGCACGGGGAATGGTTCTTCTTACGTTCAAATGCCGCTCTTCCTGGGGCGCTGCCCCAGACCCCGTAGTTGGGGGCTCTGCCCCCAAACCCCCAGCATTCTCCTCTCTAGTATGTTCTCCCTCGTAGTAAGAATCCAGCTGGAAATTATAGTACCGGTAATTGAATATTGAGCATATTCGAAACGAATAGAGATACATAGTTCCGATCAGTTGCTTCTCAATCTCACTTCAATTCCTCCTCAATTTCTTTCCAGGGAGTAGCCCAGGTAATTTTGTCTAATTGGGTGAGTGAAGTTTGTTAGAGTGAGTCCAAGTCAGCAGTCGAACGGGATGGTGCCGTCTTGATTATTGGTATACGCATATCTCCAGCAATTCTACAAAGTACTGTATCATACAGCTATTATCGTTTTTTTATCAGTTATCTATTGCTACAATTATAATCATACGCTAATATCTGTTAGCATAAACCGAGATTTATTCGCGACACTGACATTGTATGTCAGAGAAGTGCATTGTGCCTTGCACCACAGTCTATAACGCATTGTACTGTATACAGAGAATAAAGGAGGGGAACAATTCCACAATAGTAATGGTAGTTAAGGGCGTCGGTATGTAGTTATCGTCTGGAATGTACCATCAACATCACGGTTATATCCACCCCAGCATACTCCAGTTACAAGCTACATTCAAAATAACCAATTCATTGAAGAATATTGTCAATACAATATAAAAGAAATACAGAAGAATATCATGTCAATTGCACATGCGTTGCGGGGATGGCCTGATCACAAGCCTTACTCTCAGGGGCTCCCTGGAAGGCGTATTCCAACATGCGGCACCGAGCTTTTCCGATGGAGGGGGAAAATATGCACAACTTAACCGAGGATTATCCTCAACCACGTCCTTCCTCTATCATAAAAGAGCTGAATCGAAGCCATTTTTTAATTTATCGTGGAAATATTATTCTTCCGACATAAATATTTTGAAAAATCTTTAGCGGGGAAAACTACCCCTGAACATATATTGCACAAGCCGACGTTTAACGGAGATGGACGACAACGTCGTCTTCGAGAACACGCCACTGGCAGAGTACCTCGAGGACGAAGATGAAGCGTTCCTGTCCAACTGGGGGATCGAACCAGAGACGCGACGGCAGTTCTCAGGGTTCGGTACGCTGCCGCTCATGCTCAATGCCGAGTCCGGCAAGGCGAGGCTGCGACGAGACCGCTTCCGTAACCTCGTGAGGAAAGCCCTCCAGGCCACGCTCTCGGAGGCGGAGACAGCCCAGTTCCTGGAGCGGTTCAGATACGCCATTGTCAGCAGCGAGCTGCTAGACGGGCGGGTCTCGATCCACCACCATCAATTACACAATACCCATGCCAAGGCTATTACTACTACTAACGATTTTGACGACACGAACAATACTAACAAACACACTAATTCATCTAATTCAACTAACCATACTAATAATGAGCGAACCAATATTCTGCTTGGCGAAGACGGCCCCTGGTCCATCATTAAAATGCAAAAAAAGCAGCACTGGGTAGGCGGAGGCGGCTGTATTGTCGTCATTGTGGCTTTGCTCTCGTGGGGGGTGAAGCGCAAGACCCTCAATGCCAGTTCTACCACTACGGTACTCGTCGTGCTACTGTGTATGTCGCTCTATCTTTTTGCCCACTCGCGCAGACGCACTGTGAGATTACTACGGGCCAAGGCCGTGGCCTATGCGTCGCATTTCGTGGCGAACAACAAGCAATTCGACCATGCCGTAGGCCGCTGTCTCAGCCTCATTCTCGAGGTCGAGCTGCTCTCCCAGGGATATCGCGCCGAATTGAGCCCTGCCGTGGGTTCGGGAATTGATTCTCGCGCAATGGCCAAGCATTTACGGTCAAGCTTATCGGCGGCACTCTATCTCATTCTCACGTCGTATCTCGAAGGAATCAACGAGATCCTCCCTCACTGTGTGACATTGGATCTCATGCGATATTTGGATATCTACGACGTAGATGCGTCCGAGCTAGGATTTGACCGACAGACCGTTTCGCTTGAGATCTCGCGGGACGACTTCTACGGCGTACATGGTGCCAACGTGCCAATTGCACATTTACGGGCTGAATTCAATAAGCTTCATTTATTGCGGCGGTTCTACATGTGCTGTCTGCTCTCGCTTACCAGTCGCGATGATTTTGCGGGTGAAATCGCGTGCTGGAGTTGTGCCGTGCACCAACTGCGCGACATTTCCGACCTCGTCCTCCAGCTGAGCCGGACTATTCTCAATAGTCGCCACGTCCTTAACGAAGCCAATGCTGCGAAGAAGACTAGTCTCCCGGTTCGCCGCGATACAGACTGGCGGGGGCACTTCCGTTCTCTTAATGAGATAAGCTGTACTCTACAGCACATTGAGGCGAGACTCCAGGTACTCAGCGATACAGACGACAGTGCTGACTACTACCAGAACTATGAGATGGTGGGCACTGAAATCCAGCACCTTGCAGCCACCTGGGAGCGCGGGTTCAAGGATCTTTCGAAACCAGAACCGCCGCCGTGTGAGCCCGCTGTTGTTGCGGATCCTCCTCCTCAGCATTCTCGTACGTTTTCAATGGACTCGGATTCAACGATGGGGCCATTTTCAAGCGGTACGACGCTTGCAGACGGGGAGTCAATGTTGCGACCGTTTAGCCCCCGCATGGATATGATGATGATGGAGCGGCTCGGGCACCGCCGAACAGACACTACGAGCACGGCATCGAGTATGACGATCTTCCAGGGCATCGCCGAGGACGACAAGTTAGGCCCTTCGGGGAGAAATAGCCGCATGAGCCGCACCGATCGCATCAAGATGATGCATCAAGCTCGCGAGGCAGAGGCCACTCGCAAAGCTCAGCAGATGACGCGCCAGAACTTTGTCAATGAGCTTGATAGTGTTCTACGGCACCGCTAACTATATTTATTTGTACTTTTAATAATATTTTGTATTTCCTGCTTCTACTTTTGTCTTATACAATGGTACAAGTACAATTGAGAAAATAATATAAAAAGAGGGATAAGCATTTATTCATAGGTTTCAAGCAGTCAAGATAAGTCAAGAGGGATTCGGAATCTGACGTCTAAAGATGAAGAGTGGCGGGGTATTTGGGAGCGGCCGATCTCAGGGGTAGTTACCCTGCAGAATTGTGACAGAATGATAGACACCATCTCAGGGTGCTACTGCTGACATTGTAGTATGGTTAACTTATTCCTATAGCTGATTCTGGAAAATGCATATATAAATGAGAGTGTCAGAGATGCTTAGCGAGACAATATTATCATCATCATGCACTAGCCAGAAGCTCAATCGGCATGAGTATCATGTCAAGTATCACTGGCATATACCCTTGATACAGTGTATTATTATACCTTTCTTAGGTAATTGGTTCTGCTACCTGATAAAAAAAATAGTAATTATCGTATCATTATATGTAATAATTGGTCATGACAAGGTACAGAAGGCTACTGATCTGGAAAGGGACAAAATAAGGACAGCAATCTGTGCCGGCCAGCATTAAAAAGTGAAGTTGTATTACAATATCGAGGAATACTGAGGATGGTGTATCAGACAATACATACTGTTTAGTCAATCTTGATAGAAGAGTAGATCCTCCTGACAAAGAAAAAGGCGGTGAGAAGGCCAATGGAGCCCGTCAGCACAAATACCAGGATGGAAAAGATTAACGAGTACCCAAGGTAGAGCACATTAGAAATGAACCCGCCAAGAGAGAGCTTGCTGAGCAAATAAAGCAGCGCATTGAGCCAAATGTAAATGGCACACGAGCCACCAAACAGGAAGGCCCGCCACTGCCAGTGGTAGTTCTCGCTCGTGAGCGAAAAGTAGGTCATAAGCACCGTCACGGCCGACGAAGTCGTGATCATGAGACCGTAGCACACAAACAAGAAGCCAAACATGTAGTAGAGCCGGTGCGACCAGATCGAGTTCATAATGAAGTAGAGCTCGACAGAAATGGCAAAGAATGGGAACAGTCCAGCCAGGAACATGGCTGGCACCCGCTGCAGGTACCGTGGCTGAGGAGGGATCTGGCGCGGGATCTGGTTAGTTCGCACCGGGAAGGAAATTGGCTTCCTGCTGGCACCAAAGATGTATCCACCGCACGAAAGAGGCACCGAGAAAGCGAACCAGATAGCAGTAAGTGCCAGCATAGTACCGAACGGCACAGCCCCAGAAGACCCAGCAAAGACGAGGAAGAAATTGAGGGCCACAAAGATGGCAAACACAACTCCTGGTACTACCAGAGGCGTCAGGATCATATTGAGCTTCCATTGCTCACCACCCAAAGTCTTATAAGCCCTCGCAGACACATAGCCTCCTGCAAACCCGAATACCGTGTAAAACAGAATCATCATGGTTGACAGGGACCCGCGGTTAGATGGGGAAAGGAAACCAAGAAGTGCAAAGAAAAGCGTCACAGCGGCCATTACAAAGAGCTGGATACCGCTACCCAGCAGAATCGACAAGGCCATGCGGTACTTGGGCGCTCTAAACACGTCGCCGTGGACCAGCTTCCACCCCGAGTCTTCCTGTACTGCGTCTTCGCTCAAGTCAATCTCGTTGTATCGAGCAATGTCGCGGTGCAGGGCCCGGGTAAGAACCGTAGCCACCAGTCCTACGAGGAAAACAACTACGATTACCGAGTTGACGAGCGAGAACCAGTGGATCTTGGGATCGTACACATGAAGATACTTGTCCCACCGGGTGCCCCAGCTCGTCGGGCTCGGAACCCATGTCACCGAATACGTATACATCACCGTCGTTTCCTTGGCATCGTTCAAAATAACCATATCCTCGGTCTCCGAACAGTCCACGTTGCCGTCCTTTTCGGTCGTCTGTCGCGAAGACGGACGCACAATGACGCCCACTACGCGGAGCTTCTTTCCTCGCGTCTCGTGATACTCAATGGTGATATCGTAGTGGTTATTAAGAGCAGCACTGCTCTCAGAGGTCTCTGCGGAGCCCAACGGGAACCCTGGTGCGTAGAAAGTCGAGTTCGTGTCCGGGTCCTCCATCTCCTGGGCCGCAGGCAGGCCGTCAACAATCCAATTGTGGTTGTATCCCTGCATGATTCGCCGCGACACAAACTTAGCATCCCGCGGCGTGTATTTCGCCGTACACAGCTTCTTGCACGTCTCGTTCTTGCGCATGAGGAGCTCAAACGGCGAGTCAAAGATACGGTCGCCAAACAGGATCGAGCCCAGCGACTCCGACTGCTTCTTGGGCCCGCCCTTCGGCGCGCAGAAATTGAATGCACGGAAGTAGTAGTCGTATGAGATAACGCTACCGCTTGTCCCGTAGTCGTTGCCTGGCGTTAGGCTGTTAACGAGCAACGGCACGCGTTCGTCTTGGTCGTAGTCCGTTGGCGCCACGCCCGGCAGGTAGAATGCCTGGCACACGCCCAGCACCGACACGAGAAGGTAGAACAGTACTCGCATCACCCCCACCATCACTCCAGTTCGTCTCGTCCGTCAAAGGGTGGTTTTATATCGGGTTCGATTTCAATGTGGTCGTCGGTATATGCGGGCGCGCCTGCCACTTGGTGATTTCCCGGGCCGTTGTGGACACGCGTGTCCCTCGCGCGCGCAACATGCCACTCAGCATCGCCCCTGTCCATCGCGGGCGTATTTATAGATGGATTGATATATTTTGTAAAGCTGGACTATGCTCCTCCAGAATGCTTCCAGAGAGCTGAAATTGGTTTCTTTAGGTCCATGGACGAGTGTTCTGAGAGTTGTTCCCAAGTCAAATGGTTACTATCCGGCTTTCAGCTACCAGCTACTATCTGCTTGTATGTAACGGGGCTAACCACTTTCCGCAGCAGCATAGCCCAGTTTTTGCATACACCAATTACACCTGTCGACCCCCTGCGCAGTGCCAAGGCACTCTCCTGCTGTCTGTTAGGGAGATACACACGTTACGCCAACGTGCTTGGTCCCTGCGTCGCACTTGGTCGTTACAGCCGTGCGCCGTGCGGCGGTCCGTGCTCACCATGTCTCACTTTCGCACCACAGACACAGCATTTCAGCTGAGACATGTCACCAGCATACAGAATAGCGGATCTATGGAAGCTCGAGCTAGACAAAATACTCTTCAGCATTACTTATGGGGGGACCAGTCCCCCCAAACCCCCCTGGGGCTCCGCTCCGCGGAGAATCGTTGCGAACTGGGCAATTTCCTCCGCGAAGCGGAGCCACGGGGGTTTGGGGGCTGGCCCCAGGTCAATTGAAGCTGTAGTTCATGGGCGAGACCAGTCTCCAGGGGGGGCTCCGTTCAGCCGAGAGTTTGTCGTAGAAGCAAAATTCTGCGCGATGTGTCTAAGCGTGAGTCGTGAACGGTGTCGAGTGGCTCACTTGGTTAAAGCGTGTCAAGCTTGGAATCAGCTGTCAACTAAGTTAGACCTGGATGGAACTGGGGGGAATTGTAATATGCGGAAGGCAAATCTAAATCTGAGTATTTCAAGGAACCAACCGAGCAATTTTCCCAGGATAAGAGCACATAAAATGCAGAATAGCACACCAGGACGGGGGGGAAGGGGGAGGGAGGCAGGGACTCTACTTGAGAACGGTGTCTCATTAAATCTATGCGGCAAATAGGACACGAAGATGCAAACAAACAGGCCAATCGCATCACCTTCGAGTACTATGCCCCTCCGTGTTGCCGGTGATAACAGTTCTCCATTGGGGCACTGGATGTTTGAACAATCTACATTTACCACATTCATGCGCAAACCATCTGTTATTGATACATGGGAGATCCATTTTATGCCTGGCATTTAGGTGAATATACACCGGTTAGTGTTTGGAATTCCAAAATTAGAGTTTAAACGAACGAATGGAACTTGTTGTAGAAAATGTTAGGACACCGGTGAGTGTTTGGAATTCCATAATTAGTGCTTAAACGAACGAATGGAACTTGTTGTAGAAAAATGATAAGACAGTCAATTATCGGACATGGATACAGCAAAGACTCTGAAGCTCCTAGGTCGTAGATGACATTTATTCAAAGGAATTGAGGACATGCAAACCAATGGTAGTATTCGTAAAACAGTGACCAATTATTTTTCAAGTCTTGTTACAGTCCTAAAGAATAGCACACAACCATTCTACTCAATTTAACACGTATCTATTGAATTACCATACCTACTACCTGCTACAGTAATATGGCACTTTTATTCGGAATAATGACTCGGCAAGGTCCCATCATGGAATTGTGGAGAATCCCACCCTTCAAAAGCTGTCTGGCCCTCTATTCTATGTTGAATAGCCACTTGGACTACTATTTCACCAAAACCCCAACATATATCTTGGTCCAAAATAGAATCTTCTACCTCGGTTCGCAACATCGCCGATCAAAATGTGGGAACGCTCACTTGTCCACCTTGAAGATGCAGAATTCAATCGTCGCTCCTAGATTCGATCTTCAAAAGCTTCACCTGCGGGGGAGGGGCTAACGCGTTGATCAATTACCGTTTCCCCTAACTTTTGCACTCTTTGATCCGGGAAACCATGCCCGTATCAGATAAGAATGACAGCCAATTATGTGATTAAAATAAAGAGTCGCACTAACGTTATAGCATAACGACAATAAATGATCTAGACTGGTCCTAGTCGCCCCATCTCAAAAATCAGTCGAATGGCCGGTCAAAAAAACTCCAATTTTGAGAGCGCCCGTCCAACATACAACGTGTCCACTACCCCCCGGCCAAACATTTTGCCATTTCGCACTTCATTACACCGTCGCCAAGCGGGCTTGGTAGCACAGAATAGGATATGCCGTTCAATGTCTGACACAAGCATATATACTTGTATCTGTAACCCCGGCAGTTATATGTACGATCCACTTTATAAATTCGTGCTTATACAACCATAAAATGTGGAGTATCAAGCCCCTAGATCTCCGGTAATGCTGAAACCTATTCACAAAGGAGGAGAAAAATAACTTCAAGTGAACGTCGGTCTCCGCATTGAGCAGACGATAATTATCGTGAAATACCAACGAGACAATGATCATTGAAAGACATACACGTACCGCGTCTTCCTTGCGAAGTGCAAAAAAGTCGGAAGGCACTGTAGATCAATTATATGGTGTTACATCTACTACGTCTAACAAGACAATGCTAGATACTACGTACTGTACAGTAATAGAATGCCAGCTGGTGCAGATGCGCTGACGGCCTTTAGAGTAGGCGTCGTCTCTGTCAAATTAAGCCCATCCTCCCCCTCCCCCCCACAGGTCTTCACATCCCGGCCAGTAGCCGACGCAAAAACATAAGGCTCAGTCCATATCGATTACTACTATAGATCAAGCATTCATAGCTATATGCATCACAGAGGATCCTTGGTTCAAAATGCAGGTCATAGCTAACATTTCACCCAAAGCTACATTTTATTTGGTGCGCCTGAGGGGTTCGGACAGATAAGCCGTGCCGTCCACCCTACTGTATATTGTCGATCCCCGAGCAGCACGGAGATCCAGCCCCCAGGTATAAACGGTGGGCAGGAGCACCACCACGGATCGATGTGGGGTACGGTAACTCAGGAAATAACGGCGACTTGCTAACAAGTCGTCGCCATTGGCGCAGTGCTAAGGTGGATAAGCGGAGGGGGAGCTGGCTGCGGCGAAAGAAAAAAATAAGGACGAAAGGAATCCAAATTCCCAGGTCAAATTTGTTCTATTATAGATTTACAGATATAACTATAAAAACGCAATAATAATAGATCACCTATTAATCTCTGAGGTCAAAAGGTATATATACGTATTTCCTCTGTGATATCGAAGATGAAATGTTGAGCTTGTAAGCCGAGGATCTCTCCACTTTTAACTTCCGAAGCGGAATTTAGAAACTTGGACCCCAAATTTGAACCATTTGACGCATGCATCCCGTGGATCAACCTTCTTTGCATCATCAGTTGTCTCGAACGCCTCCAAACGTTTACGACAGCAATGGTTAAATCGTGGAGAAGGAGGGGGGGGAGACAATGGGTATGTCTAAATGGCGGAGAAGGAGGGGGCAATGGGTATATAAACCAGCTGAGAGGTCGACCCCAGATTTTCAAAATCAAACAGGATTACAATGTCCAAGGTAGAGATCAAACATGAAATTTTGCACGTAGAGTCCGATGGTGGTGTACAAGCGCCTCGAGATCCGCTCGAACAGCTCATCCTCGAATCTCAATGGGCTCCTCAATGGGTTCAGAGTTTTCATCGCCTGCGAGACAACCTCTACCTCGACTGCTTTTTTGCTGAGGCCGCCGGGTCCTTCATTTTCCTCTACTTTTTGCTCATGTCCATTGGAGGCTTCGTAGTAACGGACGGTGCGGAAGGATCCTTTGGATGGGCCATGTACGCGCTCGGTTTCGCCGTCGTTCTTGCTGTCTACATAATTGTTCCGATTTCTGGCGCCCATATTTCTCCACCAATGACCCTTAATGCGATAATCTACCGGAAGTTCCCTATTAAGAAAGCTGGAATTTATATTGCCGGCCAGGCGGTTGGTGCACTACTTGCCACCATCTTAACCTTTGCAAATGTTGAAGCTCAGTTTAATGCCAATGGTGCCATCCCACGTCCTGCCGGCGCCCCAGACATCTATGTTCCTGTATTCAACCCCAAGGCACCAATTGGCACTGCCATCATGAATGAGTTAATTGGTGATACCATCTTTGTTTTCATCACCACAGCTATTACTGACCTTCGAAACCCCCACGTTATTCCGCAGTTTGCACCGGTGCTTATCGGCATCAACCTCTTCATTTGCGCCAATGCCTTTGGGTGGTGCTACTGGGTCCTGAATCCACTTCGTGATGTTATTCCCAGAGCATACATCAGCCAAAAATACGGTGGCCTATATGAGAATGGATACTGGTGTGTCACATTGTTCGTTCCTTTCCTGGGTCACCTTCTCGGTGTTTTCGTATATGAGGTGTTTTTCGCCAAGGTTTTCAAGCCGGATTCTGCTGAATCGTCTCAATCATCCCGAGTAGAAGAGATCGACTCTGTCTAAACGGTGATTGGCCATAGTGGATTTCCGATTTTTAGTTTTTTATATTTATTTAGGTATATTTTTTTGCTTTTTGTTATTCTTCAACAGGTAAACCTCTAGCTATTCCATGAATGGTATGGGGTATTGTAAGATACAGCTTGGTGTACTGTAGATGGGTTCTAGGTATTTCAGCCGTGTCGTGCGGCTGGCACAGTGTCTCACTGATATACCCCTGAAAGTTTGATAAAATACCACCGCCTGTTTCTCCATATAATTCTAGTGGGCGAAAGGACGACGGGACTTTAACTCTGTGCTTGGTAGTATTTGGACATTGGGTGCCTGGGCGTTTTTAATTCATAAAGATATCGGCCAGACGTGAAGCTTGGCTACAAATAATGCTTTTTCTGCAGTACAATACCCGCAACATTGCGTTTAAGCTTACTTGATGGTAGCCGGAGATAGTACCAGTATTCTCAACACCACAGTTAGGAAAATGCCCCTCTGCGCGCTCATCATAAATGAGGGCGTCGTCTTAGCTCTTACACAGCCTTTACTACTTGCATAAAAGTTGGGGGTAAGCTGATCCAATGTTACATGATTGCAGGGAGTACATTTGCCGTAGTATAGGGACATTGAAGCCATACGAAATGCCGTTTAATAAATGTTCTTCCCCATTGGGGAAAGCAGTCTTAAGGAGATACGGATTTCGGAGATAAGAAGGATCGCCCACGATTTACATGTCGGTCTCCACATATCCCGAGGCGTAACGGTCAAATCGCCGGTACTCCTTTAACTGACGTCGACACTAAAGACGTAATCTAAATTATGTACCTTTTATAATGTAAGTACCTATTTTAAGTTCGCGTACTATTGTCGCACACGTCCAACACTCTGCATGGTAGCTCAAGAGGGTTTCGGGATGTTATATAAAACAAAATCATTCCATATCTAAGTCCCATATCTGTACAGCATTAGCGTCGTGAGAATTGGTTACCCTCCGTGGGCCCGGGAATCAGTTCTCCTAGGAGGTTAAATACCGGACATCCTTCAACTTTAAGATTGACGATGTGCGCTAGCGGGTTAGTCCGGTCTCTTGGGCGACGGGCCTCGTTGAGAAATTGGGCGCTTTTCACGCGAAACTGGCGAAACCAACCGCCGATTGGCAAGTGTCCCGAACGAAATCAATCCGGCTAAGTACGTAGGAACTACTACCTGAAAAGTGCTTTGTCAACTGTAAAACACACAGCTTGATGGTGCACTTTGTTGACGCAACTTGGTTGAACCCTGTGCGGTCAGCGTCATCTTGCCAATGCTGGAGAACCGCCCGGCGGATTTGGGTCCGCAGCGACTGGTTCGCGGAGCCCGCCCAGTCTTGACCTGCCTTCTCATCCCACGGCGGAGACCGCCGCGGCATGTCGGGCCAAGGATCTATCGCGTCGAAAGAGTCCAGCCTCTTCACCACCCACTTTACCGACGGGTTGAGTGGCTGGCCGTAGGTTCTCTCCCAAGCTGGCGTAAGGACTTGTCATCTGCCATGCGATAAATGATTCTGGCAGCTTTAAGCCGCCGTAGTTGCGCCTGCTATGGTCGATAGGCATGATTCCACTCTCAATATGTTAAACCTGTTGTCCCGCGGGCAAAGTTGCAGGTATTCCCCAGATTTCAAAGTCATACTCTATAACCGAGTGCACGGTGATGTAAAGCTGTCGCATACTCGAGCCGGGGACTCCGAAGAAGTATCGGCCTGTTCTCCACATTTGGCCTATAGTCTGCTCCACCTTCATAGTCAGGCGTTCTATGTGCCGAACTTAAAGCTATCCGCCTAGCCAGATGCCCAATAATTTCACCTCTTCGAAGGCGTGGCGTTCACTGCCGTCTGGTAGACGGAGGGCCCTTCCGGTGCCTTACCTTTTATATATATCTCTTATTTTTCGGTAAAGAGTGCTATCACCATCAATAGCTTGATGTAATGAAGAGATATAAAATTTAAACTGGTAATTGAGCATGAGACGTTAAATTGCACGCAATAGAGCACCTGTAATTGATATGCAGTTCGTATTGTTACCCCACCATTTCTCCTGTTTCGAAAAGAAAAGTAAGTCTCCGGTAACTCATATATAAGCATTTACTTCAGTAGCCGCTGTACAGAATTGATAGAGAGAAATCGATACCAATGAAATTTGTTAACAGTATTGGATACATTGGCTTAACCGCCTGGGTAGGTCATGTTTTGGCCACGGAGTCTAATTCGACTTCAATTGAGTCCCCACTGCAGGACGATTTCTACAAAGCTCCGTCCGGATATGAGAATAAACAACCCGGCGAGATTTTGAAAAAGCGACAGGTATCCAATAATCTTCCAGGGTACCACAACGTCGACAAGGTGTACCAATTGATGTACCGGACCACCAATTCCCTTGGCAAAGCAACGTATGCCATTACATCGTTGATTGTGCCAAACGGCGCCTCGAACGACAAGTTGCTGTCATACCAAATTCCAGAAGACGCGCAGTACATTGTCTGTGCCCCGTCGTACACTATTCGGAACAAGGGTGGCTACAGGAGCTCAATTGACCTAGCTCTCAACAACAGCATCATTATCAACACTCCTGACTACGAAGGACCCAATTCGGCATACACTGCTGGTATCATTTCTGGTCATGCTACTCTGGATTCACTGAGAGCAGCCCTTAACTCTGACATCATTGATAAGGACGCAACGCTCGCTATGTGGGGTTACTCCGGCGGCTCAATTGCCACGGGATGGGCCAATCAACTCCAGCCGGATTATGCGCCGGAATTGAAAATCGCTGGTGCTGCTGTAGGAGGTTTCGTTGCAAACCTCACAGCTGTGGCACTATATGTCAACGATCAAGTAGACAGTGGATTGATTCCTGGAAGCATGCTTGGATTGGCGACTGAGTACCCAGAACTAAACTCATTCCTTATGGAAGAACTGTTTCCCCAAAACAAATCAACTTTTTTGAATGTTCGGAAGCAGTGCGTAGACAGCGCGATGGTCGAATTTGCGAGCCAGGACATTTATTCCTATTTCAAGGATAACGAGAGAATTTTGTACAGTCCGGCAGTCGAGCCTATTCTGAAGAACTTGACTATGGGCAACTCCGCTCCCGGAGCCCCAATGCTTGTGTACGAAGGCATGAAAGATGAAATAGTGCCTATTAAAGTTGCAGACACCGTGGTGAGTGACTATTGTGCGTTTGATAATGTTGATATATTGTACGTCAAGGATCCAGACACGACGCACACGGAGACAGAAGACGCGGGCGATAACCTTGCGTTTGCTTGGCTAATGGACCGCCTCGATGGGACAAAGGTTTCTAAGGGCTGCTCTACGGTTACGACCGTACTCAGCCCGTTGGAGACCACTTACCCAGGGGGATCATCTAACATGGGTAATGTGTCTGCTAGTACTTCAGCAGCCGCTTCAGCAACGACAAGCGCTTCACCGAGCGAGGTATCAAGTGGTGCAGCTCAATTCATTAATATTGGATCTGGAGCAGTGGCGGTAATCGCCGCTGCAGTGGCTCTGATCTAATCTCGCCTGTTGCCTGACGAAACCCCATATGAACCAGTCATTTACCAACAATTCGATTCACCTAGGTATGCTATGGAGTTACCGTTACATACTAAATTAAACATCATAGAACAAATTAAATATTATAGAACTAAATGTTTTGAACACAGGCAGTATGAATAGACTGTTCTACCAAAGATCAATGCCCCGTCATCGCTAGGATACGCAGAATTTACCGCTGTTCAGCTGGGCGGTCAGATCTTTTACTGTAACCACCAGGGTACGCCATTAGGGTATCTCATTTTATTCCACAAAAATCTGCGTTTACCTATAAGTATATTTATAGTGCATTTATGGCTTGCTAATTGGCCCACCACCCTCATTCATTCGTATCCTTTTTCTATCCTTTTCAAGGTCTCTAAAACCATGGAGCACTGAGGCAAATACAGACAGTTACCAGTAACTTCCGCATATCGATGATATCGGAACTGGAACGGAGTTCAGAACACTACTTAGAGAATCCAACTCAGCTCCCACATGCTCCTCAAGAATCACCTCTTTGGTATCTGAACTGTTCATAGGAAGCCGATATTCAAGGGGGGGTAGGAAGTCGGGGTTTCGAGTCGGGATTAAACACATCACCACCGCTACCGGTAAAAGACACACTATCCTCCATTACTTTATTTGACGACTTGATAGACGGGAATCCCAGTTTTTTGGAGGCAAAAATAACTAAAATCTGCTAGCTTGCATTCCATCAAGCTGACTATTCATATGGATCCGTTATCGGCCACGAGGACTCTGATTGGCAGAGCATTTGTGCCCCATGTATCGGTCCTAAATACCGACGATGCCGACGAACTGGCGGTCAAAATTTCTGGACGGGGTGTGCTGGACCTCCTGAGGCCACTGGGGGATAGAGTTGTTGGTAGAATAAATGCCAGAGACTCTCAGGGCGCCAGCTTGTCGTTTGATGACTTTGCTGTGCGGTTCCAGAAGTGGGCAACGGGACAACCGACACAGACCCACTCTGAGGCGTCCAGTACGACATCTCTGAATATCCACTCGCAGCTATTTGATCAAGATGACATCGAGAGTCGTCTGAAAAATTGCCTCCGCGACACACCGGATCAATTACATTCTGAGATTGTGCGTGGTGTGCTGAGTACGTTCCCCGAAGCGTCCTTTGAGACGTTTAGCCACCCTGTGGCGTGCTTGCTAGTTGTTTCTAGTTCGAATGAGGATCCAATTGATGCTCTGTCGGAACTTTACAAGCAGACAATGGAGCAGCCGAGTTACATGAGCCGTGAGTTTGTACGGTATTATGTTCTGCTGCACGACGAAGCGACCGGAGACCTGGAGCGATCAATTTCACTGTTTGAGAAGATGAAACGGCATTTTGGAGTGCATTGTAACATGGTTCGGGTCAACAAGGCCGCAGAAGACGCCGGGGCGGACAAGGTTGTCTGTACTTCCGAATGGGTGCCTGAATTGTCAGTGACTCTTTCAGAGCCAGACGAGCAGGCATTGCGCCAACTAGTGCGTGAGCTCACTGCTCAAAGCATAATTCCGTTTATGGAGAGATGCGTTGCGACATGGAACGACCAGGTTGCTTCCAACCGCCGAGGTATCACAAGCCGGTTCTTTTCCGTGTCGAAGCGGTACTTCAGCCAGTCTCCCTCGCTCTCGACATCGAGTCTCACCTCGCCAGGCTATTCGGGTCACTATACCCATTCGTCCCCGGAGGCGCAAATCCGCAAGCTTGCCGATTATGCGTTCATGATGCGGGACTACCGGTTCGCAGCGTCTACCTACGAATTGCTGCGCAAAGACTTCCACCACGATAAGGCGTGGGCCTACCTTGCTGCCGCACAGGAAATGACTGTTATTAGCACTCTATTGGGGTCTGGAGGATCCTCGCTGCTCAGAACGAAGGACTTTTCAGTATTAGACTCGACGCTCGATTCCGTGGCGTACACATACATTTCACGAAGCACTTTACCTACCTATGCATTACGGGCCCTACTATTGAGCAGCGACCTCCTGGCGCTCAAGTCTTCGGAGGCGACCCCTGCCGGGTTTGATTCGGCCGTGCGATGGATCACGAAGGCGCTAGATGAGCGTCTCGTTGGCCGTCTCGGGTATGCATTGCTCATGGAGCGAGCTTCCAGGTACGAGTCTCTGCGCCATTCGTCCAACTCACGACGGCCTGGAGCGCGTAAGAGCGCTTTCTGGCTGCTTCTCGCGGCACGGGAGTGGAACGACTCCAGCGAGCTCAATGAGTGTCGCTTGTGCCTCGACCAGGCCAACGAAATCGCCTACAAACCTTTGAAGTGGACGGAGTCGCCTACGCATCTCTTTGGCAGGCTCTACGAGGCCACCAACAGCCTCCCGGACCTGCGATAACCCACTAGCAACTTTGCGATAACCCATTCCGAACGGCCTTGAGGAATTAAAATAATAATCAATCCTGGGAAATCGAGCGCCGCTCACCCTGCGGCTCGCGGAAAGCCCCACCCCGCCGGGTAAGGTTACCCGGCCCCGCGCGGAGAAGAGCGGGAACTGCCCTGCCGGCGCACGCGAAACTCCCAACCACCGCCTCCTCCGGGGATCCCCTCTCAAAAGGCGCATTTCTGCGTCTCGGGGCGAAAAACGACAGGCTTGTTGGCAAAAGTTTGAGGATCAGGGAGGAAACCGTCTTTTCTCTTGGAACTCTGGGGGTTGATTTTAAGAAGGGGATTGTGTGTGAGTGTTGAACGAAGACTCGCGTGAATTGTTGATCGAGGACGAAAGGGGTGAATAGTAATCCATGATGCTCAAGAGAACGTGCTTCAAGTGCGGCAACATTGGCCATTTCGCGGACGTCTGCGTCTACTCGGAGCGACTGTGCTACAATTGCAAGCAGCCGGGCCATGAGTCGACGGCGTGCCCTCTGCCAAAGTCGTCCGAGGCGAAGCAGTGCTACCGATGCCACGGGATCGGCCATATCCAGTCTGAGTGCCCCGTCAACGCTCCTCAACAGCGGCCGTCAGCCTGCTACAACTGCGGCCAGGTCGGCCACCTGGCCCGGGACTGCACTGAGCAGCCTTCCGAGTCTCAGGCGGCTGACGCGGCTGATGCGGCTGTCTCTACCGACGCCGCCACCACCACCGCCACCGCCCAGCCACAGAGGTTCTCGCCGCGACGGCCATTCAAGCCGAAGCGACAGAACTCTGTACCGCGGGTGACTACGTGCTACAAGTGTGGAGGGCCAAACCACTTTGCCCGTGACTGTCAGGCTCATGCCGTCAAGTGCTATGCTTGCGGAAAGAACGGCCACATCTCTCGGGATTGTAACGTCGTTTCCACCGACGGCGAGGGGAATGCGAAGATTTGCTACAAGTGTGGCCAGCAGGGTCACATTTCCAAGGAGTGCCCGAAGGAGGATGCTGTGTCTGACGAGGAGGTGAAGGAGGAGGTCAATGGCAATGGATCGGCTTAAAAGTCTTGATTTTGAAATGGTTTAAACAGGAATAGATTATTATCCCATTACTTGTATATATATATATATATATTCCGTGCTCTATTGGTTTGTTAGTCGTCTGGCTGATGTCGAAATGTTGATTAGTTAATAGCCGGTAGTACCAGTAATTGACTAATTACAATCTCACTCTTCCAAGCACTCCAATTCCGATCTTGTCGTCTATGTCGTGTGTAACTTAATCCTTTGCACTTTTCATAACTAACAAGGGGTAGGCTGTGGACGATGTAATGAGATGGCTGAAATCCTGATGGAAGTCTTAAATTAATTATAATTTTCGGTTGAGCCGCACCCAGCCGCATCGTATACCTGTACTTAGAGTTCACTATATATATATATTGCCTTACAGCGACCAATTCAGAATACATAAAGAGTAGAGTATATTTGGTGTAGATCAAATATTTGAGATCATTGAGATCATTGAGAGATCTAACACCATTTTCCATGAGGCGGAACTACTGAGAATCTGACGGATCCTACCCGTGAACAACTACCGGTAGGCTATGACTTTATACCAAGGTGAAAATCGTCAATTATTTTAGATTATTGAGATTCTCCGCGAAGCGGAGCTACGGGGAGTTTGAGGGGCTGGCCCCTCAATAGTTCCACCGATAAATCGCCAAGCCGTAGTCTTATGGCTCAAATACTGGAATGGAATGGTTAGCAGATACTTAAAAAAAAATTATGTCACAATCTGTCGGAACTTTTCGTCGTCCTGAGTTCTGATGAACTCAAGAGTCCGTTCAAAGTGCTTTCGAGGTGAGTCGCTGATCCCGCCTTCTGCATTGTTCTCCAAGTTCGTCTTGATCAGGTCAATGAGCCCGTTGATGTACTTGACGGTGACCGCGGTCGAACCTCGGTCGTAGTAGTAGACATAGCGGTTGAGAATCTCAACAAACAGCTCGACGCTGACGGCGACATCCATGCATGCATCAGCAACCCTCAGCGCTCTTTGCAGACACTCCAGCACTCGCTTATCGTCCCTAAATAGCGGCGAATTACCGGAATCGTCCTCCTCCTCTCCCCGGGCGGGGATTTCTACGGCCCACCACAGGTGGCTGCACAGATACACTGCACGGCACTGGTCTGGCTTCTTGAGCAGCTTGGATGCGTGCAGAGCGCACTTGGACACCAGTGTGTCGTAGTTCTCCGCCGTGAAGTTACGCGTGCTCTGGAGAGCCCCGGCAATGATGCATATGGCCTGGTACTGGTTCCGCGAGTCGCTGATCGCCTCTTCGTAGATGGTGAACGCCTGGGCGAAGAACTCGTAGCTGGCCTCCTCTGCTCCTACCTGGTCCGCGACCTTGGCACAGCTGACATAGAGCCGGTGGGACTGGTCGACGGCGCCCGACTGGTAGAGCTCGTCGAGAACGCGCTGGATGAACTTGAACGTCGACCCAATCTTCTCCGTCTTGTCGTCGGCACTGAGTTTGGAATAGCGCCGCACCAGCTTGAGCGCATTTGTGACTAGCGCCGGATAAGTGTACTTGATGCGAGCGCCACCGTCGCTCAATGCCTTACGCGCAGTGCTGAGCAGCCGCGCTTGGATGTCGCAGTCCTCGTTGAAGAGCATATGGACCAGCTTCGCCAGGCGCGATTGATCAGCTACCACTGCGTCGCTATCTGTCGGAGACTCGTCTCGTGCAGTGGAGACGCCTCCAGGGACGCCACTGCCGCCTTCTGAGGCTGCTCCGCTGCCTTCTTTGATTACAATTGCTACGAGGCCAAAAAGGCCGTTTGCGTCGTCGACAGAGGCGATCTTTGCGTCGCCAGTAAGGATGTTGTCGAGAACAGAGCTGGCAATGGCTTTCTGCGTTGAAACGGGCTGCGCATTGAGCAGCGGCAGGTAGTGCGGAATGGAAAGCACCGTCAGTAGGGAATCGGAGTAAAAGTCCACCAGAGTTAGCAGCAGGTCCTGGACTGCGGCAATGGCCTCTCGCGACAGCATCTCACCCGAAGAAGCCTCCTTGCATTTGGTGGTTGCAAACTCGAGGATCTGGTCCAGGTTCTCCTTATCATCTGGGTAACAGCTGAGGGAGAGCTTGGTGATGCCCCCTGCGATGGCAATGACGTCTTGGAGCGGAATATCCGGGCGCGCTTTGATCATCTCATCTACGTGCTTCCAGAACACCGCAAATAGGTTCATTGGAGCTGGCGTTGGTACGTCCTTGTCTTCCGGAGAGGCCTCCTTGGCTTCTTTATCATCGGCTTCTTCTGTGGTTTGCTCCTCAACGGGTGCTTCTTCTTCGGCATCTGCTTCGCTCTGTTCTTCATCCTGCTCACCTTGTTCTGCATGTTCAGCTTGTTGAGTTCTGTCGCGGAGGAGGTCGCTGGCGCCGTGGATGGTGGAACCAATGGTCGCCTCGTCCTGCTCAAGAGCCTCTCTATCTCGAGACTCGGCAAGAGTCGCCTCTTTGAGGGCATCTACGAGGGCACTGCTGCCGCTCTCTCGCTCCGCATAGTCGGCGAGACGGCCCACCAACGTCAGCATGATCTTCTTAATGCTGACATTGGGGTTCAATTTCGTCGTGGCATCCAAGAAAAGGTCCAAAGTATACAAATGGAACTCGTCCGGGAACACCTGGACGATTACATCCAGCAAATACTCCTGCGCCAGCACATCCCGGCACTGAACAACCTGCTCGAGAATGGCCGGCAAAATGGTCTGTCGATAGTACTGCTTGCCAATTCCTTCCAGTTGCGACAATCTTACCAGGTTCGACCCCACTAGGATCTGAAGCTCCTGCCTCTCCCGGGTTCTCTTATCCCGCTCCCGGCTGTGACCCTGGTGCTGCAATCGCACCCACAGCTTGTTCATCTCAATGAAATTGGTAATGGTGAACTGAATTGAGTCCTGGAGGTTACCCTCGGGCCCATCCGAGCTGCCAATGGGCAAATAATCCTTGCACCGCTGCGACAGATAGTACCGCAAGAACAGCCCGCGGATTGGGTGCTGCACTCCGCGGCACATCTCCATCATATCGCGCATGATCTCCTTCACGGGGGCCTCCGGAATAGACATATACACCGTGCCCACCGTGATCATGAGGTACAGCCGTGGTACAATGTTGCCGGCGTACTGGACGAGCTCGTATATGTCGGCCAGATGGTGTGTCGGATGACCCTCCTTGAGATACGACCCCAGGTACGCCAGCGCATCAAACACGGCAATGTACAGCTCATAGTACTGCTTCGGACTCAGCGCAGAGGTCCGCAGCTCCGCCAGCAGCGTCGAAGCGTGCTTGATGGCGTCCAGCAGCTTGCCCTTCGACTCCAGGCATTTGCGCATCAGCGCCTCCTGCTGCCGGATGAAGTGCAGCGACTCGTCCAATTGCTTCGCCAGGTCCTCCCCGGGCGATCGTTCGTGGCTCATGGCTTTCCCTTGACCTCGCTAACCTTCGTAACCCTCCGGTGTTTAAAGCTCGTGTGAGGCACTGTTGCGGGTGGAGCAGTCGGTGCCACCTCCGCCCCCAATAAACCCCAAAGTCACGTGATACATGAGCCGCATGCGGCGCTTTTCACCCTTCGCCGCACCGTCTAAGAATCTCTGCGATACGGGGGTCCCTCTTCAATTGTAGTACTAGCAGTGAAGTGTATTCGAGGGCCAGCCCTCGAGCTCCCGTAGTTGGGGGGCGTGCCCCCCAAACCCCCCCTTTTATACCTCCCCGGATCTTGCGTCCCAGCCAACATCATTGGAGACTATCACTCTGTGGATCCGATCCACAAGAGCCTTTCCATGTGCTACGCAACGAGGAATAACCAACACAGATGGTGGAACATAGTCTCCGTAGATCACTACGATACCTCCGCGAAGCGGAGCTGCGGGGGTTTGGGGGCTGGCCCCCAAGTCAATTGAAGCAGCACAAGTATTGTGAGTCAGTCAGTCAGTTAGTTAGTTAGTAAGTTAGTTGGCTATGTACATTGAAAATATTCGCTTGTGGAGATGAAGAATGCGGGAGCTAGGTAGAGAAAGTCCGTCGAATTGACAGCTCGTATAATCCGCTGGGACCTTGGAGCATTGATCTGCACAGGTCTGCTACTGCAGAAGTCCCGTACCTATTGTACACAGCACCAATGACCAAATAGAGCGAGTCTACAGAGTGATCCATTCTTTTCCGCTCTTCCACTGGCCCCCGGCACCGAATCGATCGATCGATCTTCCTAGCCTCGACAAACTTGGCCAAGTTGCGCTTCGACGTAAGCGGCTCCATCTCTCCGCCCACTAAGAATTCAAAGTTTTTCCCGGCAATGGTGGCTTTCGCCCGGGTCGGCAAGCCCACTTGGAACATCCTCCCCTGGATATCCAGCATCTGCCTCCCGGTTTCTCTCAAATTACGGTAGTGGTTGCTCCCACGTATTAAACTCGGCGTGGTGACCTCTCCGACAACCTTATCGTCAAGCTTGTAGGGCCCTAGCAGACTGACTAACGGATCTGATGGTGGTAGCGGCGTGATCTGGGCAGATATGCGGGACTGTTTAGCGCTAACTCGGCCCGCTCGCTTTGCCAAGTCGTCATAAAACCACTTCTGATGATTCGGCCTGCACAGTACCCTGCTATTTAGCCGTCTGAGCAATATCATATCATATTAAACTGATCTGGGGTGTGTGGTTGAATAGACGGAAAATTTGGGACAGATTCATATCTGCACACCACCTTCACTTAAATTTTTCAGCGACCGGCGATTAGGCGTTTTGGGAGCGATAGAAGTGGTAGAGTGTGTTTGGTGGAATGGGACCTCGAGGAACGGCGAACTTGAACAGCCCGGCTGCATCCAAGGCCAAAAAGGCCAAAACCCCGGCAGATACGCCTTCAAAGAGCAGTAGTAATGGTGCTAGTGAGCAGCCGGTCAAGGCTAAGCCTGATTCGAGACAGTCGTTTGTAATCAGGCCGGCAGCAGCGACCAATTTCAAGTCAGCCATGAAGGTCTACATGAATCTGGAGACCCTGCGTGGCCTGGGACTAGCCTCTGGGGACCCTGTAGTCGTGGCTAAGCGGGGCGAGAGAGGCATTGTAGGGCTTATAACGCCGTCAGCGACCTCGATCAAGCAGGATACGGTCGAATTGCCTCGGGTACTGCGCAAACTCGGCGGATTTTTGCTTGGAGACCGGGTTACTGTAGCGAAAAACTCCAAAAGACCAGACTTTGCTCTCAGAGTAGTGGTCGGATCGAAACACGAGATTCAACAGCACAGTGAAAAAATCAAGTCTATCCTGGATGATATTGGCATTGTTTGCCCGGGTATTCGATTCGATGTGGATGAGGGGATCGAGGTTGTGGTCACTGATGTTGAAGGCATGCCTCGACTGGATAAGCTCAGCCTGGATGGGCCAAATGAAGATGACGTGATTTCCCAGCCAATGACTTTTGATAAGTCCAGAACCGAGCTTGAGCTCTCGCATTCTACAAGCATCAAAGCCCAAGGGCTTCCAAGAGTGTCCGGTTACAGCGCAATTGGCGGACTGTCCAAGGTCATTAACAAGCTTAAGGCCGCCATTGAACTACCGCTGCACCACCCGAACCTGTTTGGCCGTTTTAATTCGACCCCGGAGCGAGGCTTCCTGCTCCACGGCCCGCCTGGGACCGGTAAGACTATGCTTCTGCGGGCAGTAGCTCAGGAGTCGGAGGCCCATGTATTGACGATTAATGGCCCATCAATTGTGTCTAAGTACCTTGGAGAGACCGAAGAAGCCCTGCGTAACATCTTCGAAGAGGCGCGGTCTTACCAGCCGTCGATTATTTTCATTGATGAGATAGATTCGCTTGTGCCCAAGCGGGATAGCGACGACTCGGGTGAAGCAGAGAGCCGAGTAGTCTCCACTATGCTCACCCTCATGGACGGCATGGGCTCGGCAGGCAAGGTTTGCGTCGTTGGTGCTACGAACCGCCCGAACCAAATCGATCCAGCCCTGCGACGCCCGGGGCGGTTCGGTACCGAGTTTGAGATTGGCATCCCAGACGTGGCTGCGCGGTTAGACATTCTGCAGCTCCAGCTAAGCGGTCAGCCCCACAAGCTTTCCGAGGAATATATCCAGTCCCTGGCAAGCCGTACTCATGGTTACGTGGGCTCCGACATTAACGCACTGTGGAGAGACGCTGTCATGCGAACAATCCAACGTGGGCTAGCCAATAGCACGCCCGAGAACGATATCTTTGTAGAAACAGACGATCTTGAAAAGGCTCTCATAGATATCCGCCCCAGTGCCATGCGAGAGGTTGTTCTGGAAACTCCAAAGGTCTTCTGGACGGACATTGGTGGCCAGGAGGATGCCAAGAAAGCCCTGTTTGAAGCAATTGAGCTGCCCATGTCGAAGCCAGAGACGTTCAAGCGACTGGGCATTCAAGCACCACGAGGCATTCTTCTTTACGGTCCACCTGGATGCTCGAAGACGCTCATTGCAAAAGCGCTGGCTACCGAGGCTGGTCTCAACTTCCTGGCTGTTAAGGGACCGGAGATCTTCAACAAGTTCGTCGGCGAGTCCGAGCGAGCCATTCGAGAGGTATTCCGCAAGGCTCGGGCGGCTGCCCCAAGCATTATCTTTTTTGACGAGATTGACGCATTGAGTGCGGCTCGGGGCCACGGCGAAGCAGGCGGTGACCGTGTCCTGACCTCTCTTCTTAACGAAATGGACGGTATTGAAGCTCTTAATGGCGTAACTGTGTTGGCAGCAACAAACGTCCCTGATGTCATTGACAACGCGCTCATGCGACCAGGTCGTCTGGACCGACTTGTCTATGTCGCACCTCCTGATTTGGAATCGCGAAAGATGATTCTCGAAATCAGGTTCCGCAAGATGAGCATAAACTCGGACGTTTCGGTCGACGATCTGGCGGCTCGGACCGAGGGCTGCTCCGGCGCTGAAGTCGTTTCCCTCTGCCAGGAAGCCGGTCTAGCGGCAATGAGTGAAGACTTTGACATCGGCTCGATTTCCCAGCGCCATTTCGAGGTCGCCTTGAGTAAGATTAAGAAGGCAATCACGCCGGAAATGCTGCAGTACTACGAAGAGTTTTCCAAGCAGGGCAAGCTGTAAACAATGATTGTCTATTTATCTACAGTTGTTTAATAATATTTATCGTTTAATAATATTTATCTACAACTGCCAGAAGTCTCTACAATTGACTGTAATATCTACAACTGTCTCTAGGTCATAAATGGGACACAAAAATGACTGTCGGTCCATGCTAATAGAAAATGCATCATATATAATTTATTAATCGTTCTTATTGTTGAAATAAAACAAATACAAACTTACATTAATTGTCCTCCGGGACATTTCGGTAGATAGCATCAGCCATCTTGACCACCTCCACCATCTCCTTCACGTCGTGAACCCGCACGATATCAGCGCCGCCGGCAATAAGCGATGTTACGGCGACAGCAGTGCCCAATACTCGCTCGGATGGCTCCTTCTTGCCAGTGATGGTACCAATAAACCGCTTCCGGCTCGGCCCCACGAGGTTCGTGAGCCCGCTAAATGCCTCGCGCTTACACAAAAACTCGTGATACCGTCGAATAATGGTCAGATTGTGGCTCTTGTTCTTAGCAAACCCAAGGCCCGGGTCGAGGATGATCGCCCACCGGGGGATGCCAGCCTCAGTCGCAGCATTGACGCGCTCCTCAAGCTCCTGCGTGACCACCTCTAAAACCGCCTCCTCACTGTCATCGGCCACGGCCTTTTCACCGTCCATAACACGATAGTGCGCCAGGGAGTTCATTTCTTGAGGTGTGCCCCGGGTGTGGTTAAGAATAATAGGAACCTTGAGCCGAGCAGCGACCTCAAACATCTTATCGTCGAGCCGGCCAGCGCTAATGTCATTGATGATATCAGCTCCCGCTTTGATAGCCGCCTCAGCAACACCGCTTTGATAGGTGTCTACAGAAATGGGGATCTTGGCCAGCTTGGGCGATGCTCGTAGGGCCTTGATTGCAGGAATAACCCGCTGCATCTCAACGTCTGAGCCCGGGTCAACTGACTTGGGGTTCGAGGAAGCGCCTCCAACGTCGAGGATCGTGGCACCCTGGGCGACAAACTGCTCCGCCGTCTCAACAACATTGTCTAGATTGACTTTGCCGGCATCGGAGAACGAGTCGGGCGTAACGTTGATGATGGCCATGATCTGCGTAGGGACAGTGCGTGTGCAAGGGTCGAGAGCCAGCCGTCTGCCCTCGGGCAAAGGAATCAACGTCCGCAGGGCAGAGCTTGCCTGGATGGTTGGGTCAGTCCCCTGGGCCAACAGCTCCTCCAGGTGCTGATGGTATGACTCAGCAGTCAGCGGGTGTACCTGCGAGCTCGGCACGATATCAGTGAGCGGTTTGAGCACAAATGTCCTCGACAGCATGCCAATGTGCGGGATGTTGAGCCGTGGGTGGTTCATAACAAGGTCATCGTAAAGCAAAATATCGAGATCGATGCTACGGGGGCCCTTCTCCACGACCTTGACCCGTTTGAGAGTGTTCGACTCAATGTCTTTTAGCTCATCAAGCAGGGCTAGTGGGTCCAGCGTAGTTTCGGCCTTCACGACACCATTAAGGAACCGGTCCTGATCAGTCACGTACATGGGCTCGGATTCATACAGAGACGACGTAGCCAAAATCTTGATATTTCGCGAATTGAGCTCGTCAAGTGCACGTCTAACATTAGCCACGGAATCACCCATATTGCTTCCAAACGCAATGTACACAGTATGAACGCCGCCAGAGAGCTCCATCCCAGACTGTGGGAAGAGCGGCGTCGAAGTGCCCGAGACTGCCTGGGTAGGCGTAGCAATACCAGGGGACATGGGCTCCGAGTAGACATTCTTATTCTCCTCAAAGAAGTCCCGGGTTCGCGTGATCTCTACACCCGCGGCATCGGCAAATGTGATTGCGCTGGGCTTCTCAGCCCTCACCGTGACCTTCCAGACGCCCAATTGGGCCACGACCTCTGCCACAGAAGTGACAAATGCCTCTACAGTCTTGTACGTCGAGTTCTCTACGTGGTTCGACACGGCATCGACACACGCCCGAAAGTCGTAGGTCCTGTTGAACGGGCCCTCCTCGACATCGTTAGGCGGCTTGTGCAGAATAAGGTCAATCACAATGTTCTGCTTGTGCATGCGCTCAATGGTGTTGACACCAATGATGGTTACCAATTGCAGCTTCTGGATAATCACCGAGTCGACCGTGCCTTCTGGCTTGACAATCACATAGTCTTTGCCGCTGACGGCGTTCTTCTCGGCCTTCTGCTTCTGCCGCGCAATGATGATTTCAGCCGCCCCTGCCCGGAGCAGAGCCCGGGGCTTCTTGACGTGGACCTTGCACCACTGGTTCGGGGCCGCGTCCTTGAGCACTGCGTCCGCTACGTGCTCAGCAACGTCCTCGAGACTGCGGAACTTGCCGCTCTCAACGGTCCGGGTAACCTTCCGCGAGATGACGTCGTAGTTCAGCGAGTACATGAGGTGATCCGTCGTACCGGCCCTGGCGACGCTCGTCTGGAGCCAGATTGAGATAGACAGCGGTTGGGGCCTCGGGCGGTGCCAGGCGTCGACACCGGTCAATGCCTTGACAAAGAGCTCCCGGACGAACACTAGATCCTGTTTCTCGGAGTTGTGCGTGTCCATCGCCGTCCTTGTATCCTCTCCGCTACTTCAATCACCATCATCATGTTAGTTACAATTCCATAGGGGCTTTCCAGACATACAAAGAATGAATTCCCTTCATCATCATGGTGCCTGCTACTCCTCGGTATCCTGACGCTACCAATTTCCCCGGTCTCTGGCTAACTACTCTTGAAACTATGCTGGATCCCCTCCCACAGCTTGCAAGAGCTCTCAACAGTGGTCGCAGTATTTCGAAAGAGTTCCCGAATACGCAGAGAATGGCGCTATCTTTTATAGCGCTCGAAACAGGGGGTCTGGAGGGCCTCTAAAGCAAAGGCGTTATAAGGTTTTGGCAGTTTGAAACTTTCACTTCCCAACCCCGGCTTGGTATAACACATGCAATAGTCATTGCCGGTTATTACGGATTGATGCAGGCCGTTACTCATACATAATATCAATATTTCTATTGGTTATTATTCATTAATAGATGTTATGAAGGCGTAAAGGGTTAATAGTTTAGGAATTGTCTATAAAGGGCGGTGATTCTTTAACATGGTGGTGGATGACACATTCTAGGCTACCCCATGAAATATTTCCTACATATCAGTGCCAATGCACATGTTTTCAGGGATTGGTAATTCAGGACACAAAAATCAAATTAATGCTAACGATTTCCCGGTAGTTGTTGCAAAATCGGAATTGGAGACTACCTGTATTAATGTAATTGGACTGAGTTATACTTTGTAGCCGTGCTGCATACATTGGAATTCATTACCGTACTACCGGTACTAGGCAAAAGAATCTCACTGCTGGACTGTTCACAATTCTTAGGAATAGATCCCAAGAACAGCGTGATTGATTGATTTGAAAGGAATCCATGAATAACTAATTCTTTGGTATAGTCTCCCAGGTATTCTCAGGTGCATCGCATAGTCCTCTTCTCACTTTTAATTTCCGCCCGCCCTTGTATATGTCTCCTGGCCAGACTTCAAGCCAATCTTTTGCTTGCTCATTTTCCCACAATTGTCCGCGTATATCACTGATAACATAAAAATCCGCCACAATAGGCCACGCGAAGAGATCTCGTACCAATAACCATATGCGTGGCTGATAGTCTACAGTGATAGTTGAAGGACATGCATCAAGCATTTTGTCCAAGCATTTATGGTATATTCGGCGGTTGCGCATTTCATCGAGAGCATATTCAAGGTTACTCAAGATAACAGACTCGGTTGGCTCGAAATATTCCATGAATTCCGCAATTTGTTCTAAATGACAAGAATTGAGCTCCAGATGCTTCAGTTGGCCAAATCTGAAACTCTGCGGGATATGGACATCGCAAACGTCAGATTCATTCAAATAATCACCGTACACCGTTAACCATTCGAGCTTAGGGAAGTCGAGACACAAGGCTGAGATGAGAGTTTCAGAAACGAGGCATCCACCAGCAAGGGACAGTCTTGTCACGCCCTGGCCAGTGATAGTTACAGCGGGAACATCCCCACTGCCAAAAACTCTAAGAAGGAAGCTCTCTACCGTGGGTGGGAGGTCAAGCCTTTTACCAGGTGTACAACAATGTTAACCGTAGCAGCTTTTAGTGAACGGCAGGGCTCAAACGAATCTCTGAACCATTCAATATTGTGAATCATTTCGCTGTCTTCGTAGAACTTAAAGGTAGGGAACTGAAGGGGAACGGTCAGTGGACAACCTTGATCAGGTATAAAATTCAGCATTAGTTCAAGCGCCGGAGAGTGCTCAAACTGTCGCATCACTGATTCCACTTCGCGGATGACCCAATTATACTTGCCTTCGGAGTCAGTGGAGCTATCTGCCTCGTACCAAAGAGAACCCTCCTCTTCCTTGTCGTCGTCACAACATAGAGCAACAGATGAAACTTTTGGGGTATTTGCAAACATCGGCAGTAGTTTCAAGATCACCTCGCCTATTGCCATAAGATCAATGCGCTGCAGATTGGAGCAATTGTCTGCGATAATCTGGAAAATAGGGACAGGGTCAAACGCCTTCTCATGTTCGTACCTGCGATGATATGTCACAGATCTTACATGATGCGCGTTCTTTTGAAAGATTTGGATGGTGATTTCCTGTTGCCGTTCTAGTTGTCCTTCCATAATCTGGGCAGAATAATACGCTCTTTCAGAATATATGTACCCCGTGAACTCAGAGCACAAGGCATCATGGAGTTCGTCTAGTGCGTTATCGTCCAGCCGAGTCCCGGGCACAAACCACCTCCGCACTGTTGGATACTTTTCCGGGAACACGCACGCTGCCCACGCATTGTGGACAATCTCAAACGATCCTTTCACTTTGAAGTTTTCCATCGCATGTTGCACCCCTAGACAGATATCGGCAGGCCTGTGTAGGAGGTAAGGTTAGACCGTAACATATACCGGTACTCCAAGTTATTTTACCGGTAGTACGTACATCTATCATGAATGGATAGCAACTTTATTTGCCAGAGATGAGTTACTAGTAGTAAATAGAGATTGTATCTGATAATTGTGGATGTTTTCCGATACCGGTACTCCAAGGAATGAAGTTGCTCGATAAAAGAGCCATAGTCATTTCACAGTATATATTACGGTTAATCATTCAATTTCTAATTTCAGCAACATATCAGGTCCTTTAAGACCAAATCATTACGCAGCTACTAATTGAATTCAAAAGCGCTCATTTGTAAACTAAGACCCAGAATTCCTATTCTTCCCGGTAACGACTTTGTGTTATCACGTTCGCTCCAGATAGTCTCGGTTTAATCATGGGGGGTTTGGGGGGCTAGCCCCCCAACTTCGGGGTCTGGGGCAGGGCCCCAGTGCACCAGTGTCACTGTCGCGACGGGATCTCATAGCATTCTGTCCTGTCAATGGATAGCAATAACAGATTGAAGTAGTTCAGTTATGTCTCATAAATCATTAGCCATTACCACTATACAAATTATAAACGGTACACAGCGAAGCCCAATAAAATTAATGAATGGAAAAGGTTAAAATATCCCTGTCAATGTGAGTGCTGTTAACGAACTGTCGACACAGCGCAATCAAACAACCCGGAAAGAAAATTAGAATCGATCCGGGAAGAGGACTGGTGCAACAAGCGTCCATCCGTAGAGCGCGAAACAGATCCACGCACTGACAATCTTCGTCCACGAAGAGAAGTACGTCCGTCCGACCGGAGCAAAGTCACCATCGGGCTCTTCCTGGACGTTCATAGTCAGAAGCGTCGCCGTCCATTGTGTCGCAAGCAAAAATACCAAATGGAACAGCACATAATTGTATCGTGTCGAATTCTTCTCATCGTCCAATCCCGAGTCCTCCTCAGAATCAGAGTCGTCCCAGCCCGCCTCGGTCAGCGCTGAAGCTGGCAGCGACCCGCTTTCTACGGCGGCCCTGATAGCCTCGGCACGCATCTCCGACCGTGAGGGCTCCTGCGTAACCAAACTGTGTCCTGCGTCTACCGCCTCGTACTCATGAATCCGCGAGGTCTGGGTAGCAGCCCGGGTCGTCGTGTATGCAATGGCGAGGAAGGTGAAAATGGCGCCGAGCACAATGCTGGCTGTTCGTGTGCCTCTGGACCGCACGAGCGGGTTGCAATTCTTGTCGTCAGGCTCCGCTGCCACCGCGCTCATCGTAAGATACGCGCAGTAAATAGACACCATTGCTGACTGCGCCAACCCCGCCTGCGGATTGTACTCCTGCACCTTGGGGTTCACTGATAGAACGGAAACGATAACCGACAGGACAAGGTTGATGGTGATGGCAGCCTGGTTCATGCTGCACCCGGACGCGGCGAAGAAGACGTACATGAGCACCGTAAGCACAATCGACCCGACGTACATGCCGACAGTCGAGCCGACCAGAATTACGCGCCACACCGTCGAATCGTCATCCTCTACATGCTCGAGGCACGTCTCAGCCCACGAGTGGGCAAAGTCGACCAGCAGCACGAGTCCAATGAGAATGAACACAATTGACCCCGCCAGAGCAAAGTAGTTGCCCCACACAACGAAAAACGCATCGGGGATGAGGAAGGTGATTACTATGAGCGCCAGCCAGCCAAAAATCTTGAGCCCCCAGTAGCCGTTCTGGATGCCCGCCCGGGGGTTACGAGTGGAGCGCACGCCCACAAGAAGCAGCGCCAGAATGAGGTGGAACAGCCCCAGAGCAAAGTTGATGCGGTGCACCGCGACAAAGCCGTAGCACTCCTGGCCGAGGCACTTAATTTGCATGTAGTCGAGCGTCAGGTGCTCGAGCTTCTTGACGGCCCAGTTCGTCTGCATGATCCATGACAGGATCGAGTTGACCAGGAAAAGCACGGCGTAGCCGATTCTGGTGGCGATGGAGGAGGAGCACTTGCCGCATGCTGAGCAGATGGCCGAGAAGGCCGCAGCACCGCAGCAGCTGGCTATCCACGACCCGGCCATGCCTATTGCTGGTGTCACTGCCAGTGGAATTGATAGCAGAGCACCCATTATTTAATGTTTTCTCGTTTCGTTAGTTGACGTTTCTTGGTGGTTCTTTCGTCTCGCTACTGTCGTTCTTCTTTCTGTTATTTTTGTCTCGCTAGCTGTTTCGTCTTGCTATGTTATTCGTCTCGCTAGAGTTGTGCGCCTTGCTGATGTCGTTGGTGGTGGTCGTCGGGCACTGTGACGTGAGGCGATTCATGCACCCCGCCTCCGATTATTTCATCAAATGTTGCACTTGATCGATACTGGTACTACTGGTAGTTGATAAATATGGCGCTTTCAAGTGCTGTGAGGCGTAGAAATGGTTTGCAGTTGTTTGTGGTATTTGAAGTAGAATAGCGAAATTATCAATCCGTTGTTGGTAAAGGTTTGGTTAAATATCGGTTGATGACAGATTTTTTCTACCTGGTACATCGATCGTATCCTATAATACCAGCGGCCTTTGCTTGGACTAAGCTGAACTCAATTGAATAGGCATTAAGCAGAAACCATAAAAAAAAGCTTCTAATAATTATCATTTATTCTTCAACTACGGTATTGGTAGTAAATTATGCCTAGTACCGGCTGTACCTGGCTGTACCTGGCTGTACCTGGCTGTACCTGGCTGTACCTGCTGGTATTGCAGGACTCTTGGCTATGGCTAAGCAATAGCAATGGTTCAGTACCATTTGGTATTTTACATATTCAGTGAAATCCATGAGGGAACAAATATCTGTTCAAATTGGTTTGAATGTCAATGATATTACCGGTATGCTAATAGAGCTAATTGAGCTTGAATAGCATCAAATGCTTCATTACATTATCATTACCGTAAATATTTGATTAACAATATGGCATCAGCGATACTCCCCTGATGTAGTTATCACAGCTTCACATCTTTTGCTGAATTGTCCGCAATGTGAAGATTCAGTAATGATTCCGTGAATGGATGCTAAGTCGTTCCGGTTGGAGACTTGTCTTTTTGCATAGCATTCATCTATGTGCTACTATACTATAGACATATTTCAGTTAGAGAATGACAAAAAAGTTGGAAATTTGTTGTTCACAGCACTTCATCCTTTTAGTTAGGAGGGCCAACAGCCACGGAGATAAGATAATGATAGTAATACAGATCACCGTTTGAGCCAAAAAAATTACCCATTGTAGCTTGGATGAAGAACCTACGAACAGAGGAACTACGGAATCTCTATGGAATTCTCACCTACAACATATCTTATAACTTTCTTCCATATTAATACTAGTAACAGACGGAAATAAGGTTCCAATCCAGCTGGTTGAATAACATGGGCTGATTTAACGATAGTGCGTCGTGAAAAATCTGAAAATCACCTTATACACCCCGACGAGTTGCGACAAGTTGGACGTAGAAAAGCCATGTTTGTGCGTTCAGTGCGGCGAAATGTGAGGCGCGTAGCGCAGGTGCGATTCAACCATGTACAAGCCCACGATATTGTCATCATTGGCGGCGGCCCCGCGGGGCTGACGCTTGCGACGGCTCTCAAGAATTCGCCTGTGACCCGGCAGCTCAAGGTCGCCCTGGTCGAAGGCGCGCCCCTGGACCGGGTGCGCAGCTGGCAATTGCCTGACGACCGCTACGAAAACCGTGTAAGCAGCCTGACGCCCAAGTCTGTGCGCTTCCTGACCAAGATTGGCGCGTGGGACCACATCCAGCGCGAGCGAGTCAAAGACTACGACGAGATGAAGGTCTGGGACGGGTGCTCGGACGCGCGGATTGATTTCGATCCGTCCATTCTCGGTGAGAACATGGAAATCGCCTATATGGTGGAGAACGTGAACCTCCAGCAGTCGCTGATGCGCCGCATCGACGAGCTCAACACGCAATTGGCGGGCCAGGTGCCCGAGACAAAGATCTATGACCAGGCTCGGGTCAAGTCTATTACCCACGGCCATACTGAGGAGGGCGCATGGCCCGTAGTGGAGCTTGAAAATGGCGACAAGATGGCTGCCCGGCTGCTAGTCGGAGCTGATGGAGCCAACTCCCCTGTAAGGGCATTTGCCGGAATCGCCTCGCGAGGGTGGGACTACAACCGTCACGGGCTTGTCGCGACTGTAAAGCTGGAGTGGGAGGACTTCCGAAGCGTCGCGTGGCAGCGGTTCCTCGTTACTGGGCCAATTGCACTGCTGCCTATGCCAAACGGCTATGGTACCCTCGTGTGGTCCACTACGCCTGAGCGGGCCCAGCACCTCAAGAGCCTAAGCCCAGAGGACTTCTGCGCCTTGGTCAATGCAGGGTTCCGGTTGGGTCCAGTCGACTTGACTTACTTGCATACCCTTTCTTCGGGCATCGTTGACGAGGTTGAGTGGCGGCTCGAGAACACGCCGATTGAGGACGAGGACAACAGCGTGCCGATTCGCATTGTCGACGTCCAGGAGAAGACGCGGATGAACTTCCCACTGAAGATGAAGCACGCAGACACTTATGTCGCGGACCGGGTTGCGTTGGTGGGCGACGCCGCGCACTCGACCCATCCGCTGGCGGGCCAGGGTCTCAATATGGGCCAGAGCGACGTGTCAAACCTCGTTTCGGCGCTGGAGACGGCCATGAAGCGGGGACTCGACATTGGATCGCTGCTAGCCATAGAGCCATTCTGGAAGGAGTCGTATTTCCCTAACCATGCCAAATTGGGTGTAGTCGACAAGCTCCACAAGCTCTATTCTACGGACTTTGAGCCATTGGTGCAGTTAAGGTCGTTTGGTCTCAACGCAGTCAACAACTGGGACTGGCTAAAGGGAATTCTTATGCATAATGCTTCCAACAAATAAGGAGAAACCACTAACTACGTAATTTTTTATAGCAATTGTATATATACCTACTTTATTTATATCTTGAATGCGAACGTCGATTGAGTTGCACGATAGCCTCAATTAAATCAATGGAATAGTTGGCAGGTATAGACGATAAGCTAGTCGAACGTTGAATGAATCGTCTGTATTTCGAGCCCGTTGCGACTGTGTCACCAAGTTAGGCTTATATAGTACATAGTACATAGTACATCAACATATTTGTCCGCTAAGCAGACATTTCAACATATTATAACAAATCAATGTAGTCGAACGTTCCCGGTTTCACCTATTGTTAACCGCAAACTTATGTAGCATTACGTTTCTTACACTATGGAACCACCGCAGGCAATGCAATTTATGATATGGTTGCTTGTACATGTAATCCTTATTTAATTTGGGGAGTACATGTGGGTTTTTTCATATACTGTCAGCTGCAGTTAGATCGATAGTTAATAACAATATCCAGTAAAGGTAGACGGGGTCTAATAATACTTATAATGCGGTAATCTATAGGGAGTTAAACACTAAGGCCTAGTGTCTGTACTTAAAATAGATGATGGATAACCTCTCATATCATTCGAGTCCTGGCTGTAGCGCATTAGAGCCGTGGGGGAGAGCTCGCTGAGGGTCACAAAAACAGCCTCCTCTAGAGATTAAAACCCTTGCACTCTTCAGTTGTGCGGAATTGACGGCTGCTATTGTGACAGCCGTCATTTACACGGCGCTCTTTGAGGAATGGACCATTCCTTCGAGTTCTTTTGCTGAGGAGTGTGGCAAGATCGCGACCCGACAATGGGAGTGTCAGTGCGACTATTCCACCCTCGAAACGATGGGCCATATCCTCACCCAGAGAGAGATGGGATGACTCCCCTAGATGATGTTAATATGGGTAGTTTTCTCCCACTGACCTCTGCATTGCGTTTACAATGGTGTTTGGTAGGGGTGGTGCTTTCACCCCGTATTGTCAGCTTACTGAGGGAATGCGCATCATTTTTTGTGGACTGGTGATAAGTTAGGTGTCCCAGTTTACTTAATGATTGTCATTGATTTATTTTAATGCTTTTATTGAACCGGCTGTTGAAGCTAAAATTATAAAAACAGTCTTCCTTAGCGTTTGCCCATCAACCAAAGGTTTTTGATTTTCATTGATTTGTTTTTAATAAGTTGAAATGTCTGCTCAGCGGACAAAGACGTTGATGTACTATGTACTATATGTTGGATGTCAAATATCAATTATAAAGCATATCTGATCCTAATTTATACGAAAGTACAAGGTTAGACACCGAAGTGTCTACATTAAAGACGGTAAGGAAAGGGAAAGAGTAAATAGAGGGAATCGTGGCTTTTATAATAGCGATTGACTTCGGGACGGAGTTAATGCGTTCCGAGGAGATAGCGCATTCCTAGGAGTCTACTTTTCTGACACCCAACACTATATAAGCCTAACTTGGTGACACGGTCGCAGCGGGCTCGAAATACAGAAGATTCATTGGTTAAGAAAATCGGCTCCATCGACCTATTTTATTAATTAATTTTATTCAATTTTAGACCTTAATATGTGGTTCTCCAAAGAAATTATACCAGGATTTTACTATCGATGCTTCTGAAAAGATAATTTTCGAGAAGTAAATGGCATATAATCATATGCGGCTTGTGCGGCTTCAGCCGCACGCCTCACGAAAAACAATATGCCAACAATTCACCGGAAATTCCGGTTTCAACGAATTAGGCAATCTGGCCGAGTTGGTCTAAGGCGCAAGGTTAAGGTCCTTGTCTCTTCGGAGGCGTGGGTTCGAATCCCACGGTTGTCATCAATTTTTGCTTGCGCGCGCGAAATTTTTTAATTTTTTCCAAAAAATTTGACGTATTAACGTCTTGATTCGACCCAGGATCGAACTGGGGACGTTCTGCGTGTTAAGCAGATGCCATGACCAACTAGACCATCGAACCAATTGTTGGCAACGGTTTTTCTTGCTACTACAAAAATAGCTTATGAGCCGCACAAATGCGGCTCGTGCGGCGTCAAAATTATTGAATTATGACAAAATGAATACATTAAAGATAAGAACTAGTGCTGAAATTTTAAAAAATGTGGTCAAATTTTGTTTCTATGGCGCATTTAGCCGGTGGTTGCTCCCCGTATTTTCAGCTTACTGAGGGAATCCGCATCATCTTTTGTGGACTGGAGATAGGTATCCCAGGCTACTTAATGTTCTGCCATTGATTATATTTTAATGTTTATATTGAGTCGGCTGTTGAAGCCAAATGTTTAGACACAGTCTTCCTTAGCGTTAGCTCAGACTCTAATCAAGATTTATTATTATTATTATCTTTTCTGGACTGAAGATAGGTATCCCAGGCTACTTAATGTTCTGCCATTGATTGCATTTTAATGTTTATACTGAGCCGGCTGTTGAAATATTTAAACACAATCTTCCTTAGCGTTTGCTCAGACTTTAATCGAATGAATCGTCTGTGTTTCGAGCCCGTTGCGACTGTGTCACCAAGTTAGGCTTCTATAGTACATAGTACATCAACGTCTTTGTCCGCTAAGCAGACATTTCAACTTATTAAAAACAAATCAATGAAAATCAAAAACCTTTGGTTGATGGAGCCGATATGTTTAGCGCCAAGGCGTCAATTGCACGAAGAACCCTTTTCTTCTAAAGCATAAACATTTGCATCACCATTGCAGACGCTGCCCCCGCAGGATACCTGAGAAAAGTCCCCCGTCATACTGAGCAGGGTCAGAAGACTGATATTAGGGTGGAAATACTTCGCACTGGTCCTCCTAGTCAGCATACTGCAACAGGATATGTTCGATAAATTCAAGTTCTCCACATACCCAATGCCATGTGCCATTTTTGGTTTTGCAAAAGTATGCTCCAAACCCCTGAAATGTGCACTTGTACTTGGCTTTTGCCATGGAGGGAAACCCTGCCACAATAGCTAAACCTCTCCCCTTAAGCAGTATCCTACAGTATTGTATCTTGCATTAACATAAGCCTCTGAAAGGTTATGAAGATCGGTGAAGGAACGGGGAAATAGTTCATTAAGGTTGCAACGACAAAGTAAGTCATCAAGCTATGCGCTCTGCAGTAGTTACTATTTAATGGAAGCAGTCGCTACTTACTGAGCTGGCTCGCTCAATTTGGGTCGGGACACGCGCTAACCGGTGATTAATCTATCTGCGATTCCACATTAAAGGCGCGCAAAATTTTCGTGGTGTGCCCATCTGAAACACCCCATCGTAACTCTTGATCAGTATCCTCTCTACAGACTCTTCTCCAGGAGATAAGCGACTCAGTTGACCAGCTAACGTTCCTCTGACTTCAGGCATGCCAAAAGATGGCCCAATTCTTCAGAGGACTGTCCCCCAACGATGGGGCCGCTGAAGAAACATTGTCAATCTTATACAGTTGACGAGTCGAATTTTTAACCTCAGAAAACTGTTTTTCTAACAACTCAGGATTTCCAATTCGCACGGTACAGTTGAGGGACTCAATTGAAATGAAAGTGAATTTACTGGAAGTATGAATTCTTAATATTAGCCCGTTGTAACTGTATTACCAAGTTCGGCTAATATATTGATCGTCAGAAGCTAGAGGGTATCATCATGTTTGAAAGTGGAATAATTGTAGACAACACAATTGAGCTGCTGTATTAAAACTTTCGGTCCTTACTAGATCTCAGTGGCTTCAACTCTACCCATTACTAGGAAGGGTGTGATGTTGATAGCTGGCCCTTGCGGCTCGCGGAGAGAGCGTTGGCGGCGATGGTTGATTTTTGGGACTCTTTCCTGCAGCTTTTGTCCTAGATGGATATTCAGGTTCGAGTCGTCAGCACGGGTTTCTCGGTGGCACATAAATTCAATCAATAGAACGGTTACTACAGTGGCCCAGGGAGGTAGCAGGCAGGCCATGGGACACCACGTTAATACCACACAGCAGTAATTGGGCAAATTGAGGAAATTCAGTTATGCATCAATTGGGCCTAATATCTTCACTACTTTTCCTCAGAGAGCAGTTAGCCCTTTGAATCAGTTTTCTTACGTGATCTACTGTAGAAAGCCTATATATGACCTTAAATGACATGCTGATGGATGAAAAATTGTGCATGTCTCCACTCTTTGCAACTGTACCGAGATCAGCCATACATGAATATTTAGAGGAAATATTATAAGGCATGAAGCCACAATTCCTATGATTACGAATTTCAAAAATGCAGCGAAGCCTTTTTGATCAATGGTAAAGTTGGGCAGGTCAGGTCCATCAATTTCAATCTAGCTACCGGTAGATATGGCCATATTTTTATGCCGGTTTTACTTCTCTATTACTAGGGGGACCATTTTATAACAGCTATATATGCCAGATGAATATTAAGAAAACAGAGATCACAGTAGATCTACCGAGGTTGCGAAAAATCTCAATTACCACCTGGATCATCCCAACTTTTTAACCTACCGGTATGATATATCAAATGCCGCCTAAAATGACGCCTCATGGTGGACGGAGAGAATAATTTTCGTATGTGTTTAATTCTATTCCCCAGTTTTGTTTCGTCTGTGCTGTAATAGTGTATTATTTTTTTTTTCTATGACTCTATATGTACCGTATGTCCGGACGGGTGTAAAAATGTCGCGATCAATGAGTCTACCGGTACCTCAGACATCACACAGATAAATAAACATGAGTAATCCACTTATAAAGCCGTCACCCAAAAAACCAAGTATATCCGGCGGTGGCATTCTGTCTAGTGGGTCTTCTGGCCCCCCGCCAGTTACCCCTAGTCGCACTATGAACAGACGGGTCAGCGCACGGTCATTTGCCAGTCGGTTGGCGACCCCGGGACGCTCGTCCGTCATGGCATCACCAAGCAAGTCGCCAGCGAAGACTTTGGGCCACAAGTTCTCGCGGCTATCGCTCATGGACACAGACAGCCAGATCGAGACTGTCGTCATCCTCTATCTTGGCCAACTCGAGGTGTCAGCAGGATTCCCAGGCGATAGCCGTCCCCGGAGCCGATTTCGCTCTAATGATACCGGTCGAATCAGCATCCTTGAGGAGTCCTGGTACCAGCTATGGCAGTTTAACGCGGCAGAGATGGACATTGAGCGGGCGACGTATCATTTCGAGGCCCTTCTCAAGCACATCTTCACCAAAGAGCTGCTTGTCGACATGCGAAATTTCCGGATCGTCGTGCTTGAGCCTACTTTCATGCCCGTGGCGGTAAAGCGGGTAATTGCCAATACAGTTCTGGGGCACTTCCGGGCCAGTTCGCTCATGTTCATGCCATTGTCCGTGTGCAGCGTTCTGGCTGCAGGAGGGCGTGCAGGGCTCACTGTTGAAGTCGAATGGGACCAGACAACCATTACCCCTGTATATGACCTGCGAGAGCTCTTGCCGCAGGCCAAGTGTACGACGCGGTCGCTGTCAAGCTTGTTTGAACATATTGCGAGGGACGTTCTTTCCATTCCTGAAGTAACTGACTACACTACTGCACAGGTACGACGGCGCATTACCAAGTATCTAGCTGAAGCTTCGCTTGATGAAGAATATACAGACGCCCAAAATGGTGTAATCTCCTATGCAAAACTTCGATCTACTCTGAAAAGCTGGTATTTTGGTAGCGACTCGGCCGAATTATCCACCAAGGACCACGACGACGAGGAGAAAACCATGGGTCATTTAATAGGCCAGATTCTGCGCGGAACCGACGCTGTGACTAGGGGAGAATGGCTCAATGCTATCATTGTAGTGGGCCCTGGCGGGGAGTTCCCGGTGCTTCGGCAGTTCATCCTGCAGAGTCTGGCGGAAGAACTCTCGGCTGGGACCCGAGGGCCCCGGCTCGTCTCTACACTGGGCCCCTGGGCCGGCGCAAGTCTCTATATCTCCTCAATAGGCTGGTTCCTCGTCCACGAAGAAAAAGCGCGAATGGCCGGCGAGATGTCCCGTGAGCGATACGCCAATGGCGAGCGATGGATCTTTGACGAGTTCTGAACCGTCGGAACCTTTCCGGTACCCCTGAGATCCAAAGCTCCAGGGTTATCGCTCGAAAAACAGACTCGTGCATCTGCCAATTGTCTTCATTGTTCTATACTATACCAACATCGGCGAATAATTTCTTGGCTGAGCAAAGGCTCACTTAATGGCCTGAAAAGAGCAAGGTTCACGGTCAAATGCCGAAAGGTTGGTATGCGGCGCGAAATGTGGGGTAATAAGCTGGGCGAACCTTGTTTTTGCGGTTCGGTGCTGACATCATCCCATTTTGGGCGGGCCTTGGTTTTTTTTTTTCCATCCCCGACCGGTGGAACCGATTCTTTGGGGGGGAAATAGGTCCACTCTCCTTTCGACCACGCCCCATACGACTCCGCAAAATAATACCCTCCATTGCCCTCATTTGATATACCCCGGAATCGCGTTAAAGCGCGCAGTTGAACTCACGGGACCCCTGCTTCGTGTTGAGCTTTTTAAGGTTTGCGTGGAGCGTCCGAGATCTTTGAGAGAGGAATTAACCCGTTGTGCCTTTATTCTTCGGGGCATATATTCTTCGGGGTAATATATTCATCCGGGTTGTGGTTATTCGAGAGGGAAGTTTTTCGATACGGACCCTTGTTTTTAGGTGTCATCCTCTGCTGTTTTGCTGTGACTGTATTGTGAATATTTGGCTCTAGAGAGCAGCTTTTCGTAGTGTCCGACTGTGGAGCCGAAAGAGCCCCGAAGAAGTACCAGACAGTGGCGTATACGCGACGTCTCGCCGTTCAACCACGTTATTTTTCGTCATCTTGTCCTAATTCCAGCTGGAGTCGCGGCCTATGCTGGCGAGAAAGTCTTTTGTGGGCTCGCATTCCACGCCATCGCAAACTGCCTCCGCGTATTTCTATGACGACGGGTCGTATCTCGCCAGCTCCACGGATCTCCCGGAAGGCGCCCTTGCGAATAACAACAATGTAAACCTGCCATCGCCGCCCGCGCCGTCGATAGACGACCTCGCGGGTAGCGTGGGGAGCTCGGAGTCGAGCCATGATGAGGAGATGGTCAACCCGTACCTGTACGGGACCGCACCAGCTGGTGCGGCTGCTGCTCCTGTCAGGCCAAGCTTCTTTAGAAGTCAGTCTCAGTTCAAGCTGTTCCGGCCCTCAACGCCCCAGAAGCGTACGGTAGTCAAGATTATGCAATTGCCGATGGAGGTGCTGGACATCATCTTCGGCTACTGCGACGCGGAGACTATGGGCCATTTGCAGTTGACCTGCCGTACCATGCGCCGCGTCGTGCGCCCATTGCTGTGGGAGGAAGTCCACATTGACTTGGATCCCACCAGCGGCGGCAACCGGTCGCCCTGGTGTCTCGTGCCGCCGGAAATGCACCACTACCGGACGCAAATGAACTGGCACATGAACATCCACAAACACAATATTTATTACTTTGTCGCCTCGATGCTTCGGCGTGCCAACCCGTCCCCGAAGATCACAGTCTCGAATTACAACGACAATGTTAACTACTTGATGACCTGGACGCGCAACCTCGTCGTAAAGTCGCCGGTCTACGACCGCCACGACGAATGCTACGACTCGGTGGACAAATTCGACCATCCGCACGACGAATATAATACCCTTCGCCGCATTAACACTCCGCAGGAGGCCCGTGAGCTGAGGGCCCTCTGCGTGTGGCTTATTAACACACTGCCCGAGCACATTGGTGCGCTCGACGCGCTCGACATTTGGGGACTCACTGCTTCTTGGTACAATGAGTTTGAACCAATGCTTGAGAAATTCCAATCTACACATAAAGGTCTGCACTGGGCCGACGCTTCGGCAACAAGCGCTTCGCTGACGGTGAACAACCTTATTAGCCTCACTCTGCACGACACCGTCCTGCCTGAGCTGTACCACGCCTTCACTTTGGAGGAGTTCAACTTCTACTCTAACGCCCCCATTTCGCGCGAATTGCTTAAAAATGCCCTTTGCTACTGCTCGCAGTTGGCGCGAGTAACCATACATATCCCGCAGTTCGCGAAAGGCGAAGAAGCTTCTAAGCAGATAGCCTGGCTGCCTGCCTACGCCACAGATTATGAGCAATTTATCGACGAACCGTTCCCTCTTGATAAGACGGATTGCGGAGAAGCGGAGAAGATGACGGACGAACAGCAAAAAATCCTCACCGTTCATGGAGGAATTAAATGGCTTCGGACGTCCATGCCCGCCGGTAGGATTATCCAGGATGTCATTTTCCCGAGTCTGCAGCGAGTGAGCATCAGGCGAGGACGCAAGACCCATGTAATGCCTCAGAAGGACATATTCTCGAGATGCAGAACAGTTCGCCAACTTGTCCTGGAAGATGTGTCGTTGACGTGCTTCGCCGAGGACCAATGCTTTGCACCGCTAGTAAACCTGGAGTCCCTTATCTGCCGAGCGGGCATTTTCGATAGTTACCTGGGCCGCACTGCCATTGATGCGATTGATGCGGTCCTGCCACCGCACCTGCACTATTTGATTATCAGGCCGTCGCGGGAAGACGACCTGGCGCTCGTTACCGTTGCAGTGGCGCGCCTGGTTGCTAATTACGAGAGCCGAAAACAACTTCGAGTGTTTATCGATTGCCACGACGACGAAATGATCAAACCTCAACCTGAAAACACCCGCTGGAGGTACGCGAAGGGATCGATTGTCAGAGACGGTTTCGCTACCTACCTCGGAAAGAATTTGTACGAATTTATTTAATTGCCTTAATGATAGAGATCTTATATTCCTCCACCTCTTCCAGCCTTCTCTAACCTCACGAAAGACGTAGCTTTGAAGAAGAATGAGCATAATATTATCTACTGCTTCTTGCTAAATAGTTTGGCGAAAAAGGACTGCTTGGGGGTATCGATAATTGACTGCTTTGATTTCTTGGGCCGAAGCAGCAGCTTGGATGACTTCTTTCGCCGAAGTTGATGGGAGCTCAGCTTCTTTTTCGGCGAGGAGACAACAATCCCTCCATCAATAGGATCCCAGTAGTAGTCTTCATTTTTAATCGGCAGGAACGTCGAAGTTGAGGTTGCCGAGCCATTGCGAGTCTTCTTTTTGAACCAGGACTTTTTGCTGAATGTATTGCTACAAGCCAACTCCTGAGCACCTTCGGAGATTTCTGAGCAGTCTTCAGGAAGAAACAAAGATTCTTCATCGAGCTCTACAGTCTTTTCCTTGACATTGTCCTCGTAAAACGGACCGAACTTCATTCGATGATGGGGTGGGCCAAGCGGAGACAAGTCAATTGGTGGCAAGGTTACAACAACTTTCGGAGATATCGTCTCGCCTTCCGGGTACCCGATTTTGACGTACTGTTCCCGGCTTCGATCGGTTGAATTGACTCCACTAGAATATTGAGAGGAGGGAGCGATCGGACTGGCGACAGCCTCCTCAGAAAGAATGGCTTTTCCCTGGTTTATTGACATAGCTGGAGACTTGGAAGAGTACTGATCATCCTTCTTAGCCTTGGTGCGCCCCCGAGGCTTCCTGCTCTTGTTAAGCGGAGCAGCAATGGCGTCCTTGTGGTTCGCTGGCTGTTCTTGGAGTCCCACCTCTTTCACGGCAGGATTGCCATATGCAATCCACTCCAGAGCTACCTGGCCACCGTCTAAATCAATGCATTCATTTTCTTGCTTGTTGATCTGTGGCGAAAACATGTCATCCGACGCATATTTGGAGTATATGGTTGGGTCTGCTTGGCGCTTGCGGAGCTTGCGGTGCTTCCTGGGGTTGAACCGAAGAAGCTCCGCGGATGAAGCGCTATTAGTGGACAAGTCGTTTGTGCTGACTAGATAGCTCATTCTACAATTGTCTAGCAAACGGTGGTTAGTCGTCAAAAACAAACAATTTGCAGTTTAAATTAGAGCCGCATGTGATGCGGCTGAAAAGATTTGAGACAAACTATCCTCCTAGTCATAAAAGTAGTACATCCATTTACTATGCTTTGCGCCTCTCGAGAACGCAATGGCCGCTAGAATTGCTAGAATTATGGTAAAAAAAAAACGCAATAGCATGCAAGCAAGTCTATTGCAATAGATAAATGCATATGAATTAGGCGTTTAATTACTATAGCATTAGATGTCGCCTGCAGGTGTATTTCCCAATCTATCAAGCTGATCACTATCTACTGTACTCGTGAAGACATCAAGTACTATTAACATGTCTGTTTTGATAGAGACCTCAGAAGGGGACTTGGTCATTGATCTATTTGTAGAGAAATGCCCCAAAAGCTGTACAAACTTTCTGAAGCTATGCAAATCAAAATACTACAACTTTAGCCCGTTTTTCAACGTCCAGAAGGATTTCTCTTGCCAGAGCGGTGATCCATTGTACCCCAAAGGCAACGGAGGCAAGTCAGTATGGGGCGGATATTTTATCCCCGAGAAGAACGACTATGACCAGATAAGCCACAGGCACCGAGGCACGATATCGTTTGCCGGGACCGGCAAAGATTTGGTTGCCGGGTCGCAGTTTATCATCACATTGAAGGATGATCTAGGCGAGCAATTGGATGAGAAGGCTTCTGTTTTTGGCCAGGTGGTAGAAGGGTTTGAGACCCTGGACACTATCAACAGTGCTGCTGTAGACGAGAGCAAGAGACCATTCAAGGACATTCGAATTAAACACACGTACATACTTGATGACCCTTTTGAAGATCCTGAAGGGCTGGTGGTGCCACCGAAAAGCCCTGATCCTACTGATGTACAGCTGTCGACCGTGCGGCTGACTGGTGAAGAGCCGGAAGAGGAGGATACCGAAGAAAAGAAGAAGGAGCGCGAAGCGCAGTCTCAGGCGTTGACGTTGGAGATGGTGGGGGATCTGCCATTTGCTGACGTTAAGCCACAAGAGAACGTGCTATTTGTATGCAAGTTGAATCCAGTGACGAATGATGAAGATTTGGAGCTTATTTTCTCGCGGTTTGGAACCATTGTTTCCTGTGAGGTCGTTCGCGACAAGGAAACGGGAGAGAGCCTCCAGTATGCATTCATCGAGTATGAGAAGAAGGAGGACTGTGAGCGGGCTTATTTAAAGATGGAGGGGGTTCTAATTGACGACCATCGAATCCACGTCGACTTTTCTCAGTCGGTTGCGCGGCTCGCCAGGGGACCCAAGCCGGGAAAGTACAGATCAGACGAGAGAAGAAGCGACAGACGTCATTACGAAAGAGATAGAAGCAAACAGACTGATAAAAGGTACCCGAGATATGACGATCGGTATGATCGCGACCGGAAGAGGAGAAGAGATGAGCGGTCTCCATCATATCGAGAGGAGAGGAAAAGCAGCAGACGAGAGAGGAGTCCAGATGATCGAAGACGCGAGAGAAGGTCTCATGACCGTAGAAGTCCGGAGGGCAGAAGGCGACGTGAAGAAAGAAGCTCAGACCGCAGACGAGAGAGAAGTCCAGATGACCGCAAACGTGATCGATACGAGCGTCGCGATGACCGATACCGAGAACGCGATAGATACGATGATAGACGAACTAACGACAAGTATGAAAGGAGCTCAAGAGATAGAGACTACAGCTCTTCGAGAAGACGATAATATATAATAAACAATCTATTTTTATGAACTTGGTAAAGAAAAAAAAATAGCAAAACTAAATACAGTGTGTCAATAAAATAATAATAAATAGCGAGATGGAGGGGAAGGATGTGAGTGAGGTCGTCAACTTTATCATGAAAACGGTTAAAAATTGGGGTCAGTTAAGAGGGATTGACCTTAGTTGGGTCGGTTAAGAATATTCGAAGAAGACATGAGGTTGCCAATATAGTCCTGGAGGAACCGGTTTTCGGAAGAAAGTCTATCGTAGTCCTCCTTGACCTTGACAATGCGATCGAGGATATCAGTAAGCGAATCCTGCATCAGCTGGGCCTCCTTGCGCATAACGTGTACTTTTTCGCGCCCGATGCGCTCTATTGCTGAGTTGTCACGACGCGGCGAAGTACATCGTTCTGGCGGCTCATCGGTGGTGACTGTGCTCATAAAGCTCGAGATGGCTATTGAGGACGACGGGGGCCCCATAGCCTTGGCATCGTCGTCGGTCGAGTCCTCCTCTTCGTTGTAGTACTGGTACGTGTTGGAATCGGAGCGGTAGTGGATATGGGGGTGTTTAGGGGTCGTGTTAGCGATCGCTTCGAGAGACGCGGCGATCGAGCCTTTTGGCGGCGTGCAGGACATCTCTAGCTGACGATGTTCCGGTTCGTCGGGACTCTGGCGGGCAGCAGGGGAGCAGTCTGTAGAAAGGCCGTGGTGGCTGTTTCGTTCCGAGTCGGAATATGTTGAGGTGGTAGAGCTGCAGGAGGAGCCTAGGACTATGGTGGACGGCGTGATATGCGAGATTGGGAATGGCTGGTGGATGATTGAAGGCGATCGCATGAATTACTCAACACAATACCGGTCAAACAAAAATTGAGGTAAAGTTATAATGGCGGGGCGTTATGAATTTTTTACTTTTTCCCTGTCTTATGGTTTTTTTAATCGGGTTTTTCTTTCGTATTGTTGTCGCTTACAAGTACTTCTACCGATCAAAGGAAGTCCTTAAAAAAATAGTCGAGTGTGGGGGGGAGACGTCCTCTGGCTATAAAGGAGTGAATAGCGGTAGGCGTAGTTCTTTTTTAATAGTGAGGTATTAGTACGGGGATATTCTAACGTTGGTCCACTGGTATGCGCAAAACTCAACCGTGGAAATCTTAAAATCGACTCAACGAGCCTCTTCAGCTATTTCGCAATGGGATGCTAGCAAACACGAAGACGAAAAGGAGGTAGGAAAGAAAGAGAAGGAGAAAAAAAAGAGCCCTTTCAAAGAATCCGGGAAGATGGAATGGGAGTCGTATGCCGGGGCAAAAAACAAAACACACACATCGTAGCGCCCTGAGTGACGTTCTCCCCTATTTTCATGACGTCACACCATACTGAAATGGGGAGGGAGATTAAGATTTCCGACACCGCGTAAATATGAGACCAGGGGGGCTCGAGTCCCCGGGGCGGGACAGGAAGGGACAGGGCATTTGCTCTCCTTCTCAGTTTGGGGAAAATGGCCATGAACACCAAAATGGTTGTCTTTGCCGTGTAAGGAGTTCACCAGAGGGGGATAGAGGTGGTCTGGCAGCTCAAACCTGACAGTGGGATATTGAGAGGCTTCATGCAGGTGGGGATAATGCGTTTGCTGCAGATGAGGCAGTACATATGGAAAGTGCATAGATAACATAGAGTCGGATTGGCCAGTGTCAAAGCAGTGCGCTGAAGGCGGACTTGCCCTTGTCGCTCTTTAATATATGGAGATCCCCCCCAACAAGAGCCACGAGGGAATAGCTTCCTGCCCTTACCTCTCTCACTGAGTATGCGTAGCCTGCTAAACCACAAATTTTGTAGTCCATTGCATTCCGGGGTAGTCTACCCACTTGGAATCAATCCCTATTTTACATGTGTATATACTGGTCTCACTGGACGGTAATTTTGACAGCTAGGCGATTGCAGCAGTAAAACGGTTTTGTCTCAACCATCTCCCGTGTTCACCCGGGTTTTATTCGCTGAACATTTACAGTATACACTACGTTGAACTGTGTGTACACCAACATAGTAAAGTTCAGGTACAGTAGAACCGGAATATTTTGTACCTACCGTGCATCTTTTCTGCGGGTCACAGTACCATCGCACGAGATGGGGGATGCACAGGGGGTAATATTTTCTCCCCATACGGGCGCATTTTCACGTGGTCCTTCTTAAATTGCCTCCATTCCAGTCTCCTGGTGTAAAAGCTTCTGTCGTGGGCAGCTCCAGTTATGGCGGCTTGCATGGATCGTTTAATCACGCAATTCCAAATTAATTTTGCCGCGCGACACTCAACATCCTCCGCGAAGCGGAGCCACGGGGGTTTGGGGGCTGGCCCCCAAGTCAATTGAAGCTATATAGTGTTCATGGGGGGACCAGTCCCCCCAAACCCCCCTGGGGCTCCGCTTCGCGGAGAAGGGGAGTTCATGACGTCGATAGATAAATAATCAATAGCATAAACACAATACTTAAAGTTCATTAATATGGGCAGCCTTGTGGGAGTCATGATGCGCGTCCTCGATATCCTCTGGCTTGCCTGCCTTGAGCTTGGCATTCATCTCCGCGGTGTACTCAGCGTCGATAATATTGAGCTCATCCTCAAGCTTGTTATAGTGCCGGAAAATGAAATAGAAGACCCACCCGGCAACAAACGTGGCCCCCGCGAGGCCGGTATACATCCAAAGGAGCTTTGGATCAACAGCAGTAGACGAAAGAGCAATGCCTAGCGCGGAGCCAAACGCATTGGTAAGAAGATACATAGACATAATGAACGACTTCATATTGGCCGGCGCCTTGGTGTAGGCGTACTCAAGACCAGTAACCGAGGCAAAAATTTCGGCAAGCCCAATGAAGATGTACGCCGGAGTTTGAATTGCAACATGAATATCGTTTGGAATTCGGCCATTGTCAGAAGCAGGACACGCAAGCGGCTGATCATAGCATGGACCTGCCTGGTAAATGAGGTGCTGGACGATTGCGGCATAGACCATGGCGAGAGTAGCTGCCATGAATCCACAGGTAATTCGAGTAATCGGCTTCATCTGGATACCAATCTTTCGTAGCCCAGGATACAAGAACTTGTTGACCAGTGGAATCATAATCATAATGGAAATTGGATTGATAGACTGCATCAAGTCATTCGGAATACCGTGGAGGTTCATCTGACCGGCCTGAGAAATGAAGTTGTTGACCATCTGTCCGTAGACAACCCAGAAGATGGGGTAGAAAATAAACACCTTGCACGCGTAGAGCGCACGTCGGACTTCATCGACGAACAGATCAGACCACAGAACAGGGGCTAAGCCGTTGGCCTCTCGCACACTTGGCTTAGCCACGTTAAGGTTGAATTTGTTCTTGGCCCCGATACAAATAATTCTCAAAGCGTCTGGCAAGACCGAGCCCTGAGGAGGACGCTTGAGGTACTTGTTTCGACCAAGGATGAGCGCAAGGATACCAACGAAGAAGAACAAAAATGGAAGCAAGAACCCCGCCCAGAAGTCGACATCCTTCTCAAGGTTGGTGGTAGCAATGCTTGACAGAGAACCAAAGTTGATGCAGAAGTAGAAAATTAGAAAGAGCGACTCAACGGTAACAGCAGGATCAACAATGACTCGCTCACCAGACTTGAGCTCTTTTACAAACGGCTTCGTATTGGTGTACTGGTCTGCAATCATTGGGCCGACATTGGACTTTATGCCACCAGCTCCGACACCGATAATGATCATGGCTGCGACGAGGCCACCGAGGCCGCCACCGTGGTTCAAAGAAAACGGCAGAGACGTGATAAACAGAGTGGCGTTACCCACAACATACACAGCCGAGAAGATACAGATAGCCTTGTACTTACCGACATACCTGTCAGCGACAACAGCACCAAGGATTGGGGTCACATAACACCAAAATTGGAAGAAATAAGACAGCGCCGTAGCTGACTGTTGCCCCAAACCTAGGCCACCGTTCTTGTATCCCTCGCTTCCTGGACCAGTGTGCCGTTCCAACTGCATATAGTTTTGGAAAGGACCACTGATACCGTTATAAGTGAACCGCTCGCACAATTCCACAACGGCCACAAGCCAAGCAGACATTGGCAGAGAGTCGGCAACTTTGCGTAGTGAACTCAATTCTTCTTCTGTAGGAGCAGGACCCTTTGCATTTTCATCGAGGACAACTGAGCCCTGAGTATGGGAGGCTACGTGGTCCAAAGCTTCCACTTTCTCGTCGCTGAGTCTTTCGCTGCTGCCCATTGTAAAAGCGAACTAGCAATTGCTAACGGTTATGAATTTTGAGTACCAAAATAACATGGGGATCGTACCGGCCTTTATATGGTGCATGGAGCCATACATTGCTTCCCATGAACATCGCAAGTGGAGAAAAGAAGAAGGAGACTCTGTTCTTGGCAGGGTAAATTGAATAATAAAGTGAGATCAAAGGGTATTCTCCACCCCAACCTGCATCTTAATATTCTCATCTTGTTTCCAGATAGCTGAAATTGACAATTCAGCTGAATCAGAGGATGCCCCGCAAATCGCTCTCGCTTGTACTATCAACTAGCTATCCTCGATACTTCTCCACGAGAGCCAAGACACGGCGGCTACGATTTTCAAGCTGTACCAGCCGTGAGGTTTTGTTACGTCTGGGCATGATACGAAGATCTTTCGCCTCCGAGACGACTTACTACCCATGACGCAAGTGGGGGAAATATACGAGGGTAAACAATCTGGTGATTCCCGCTATGTTACATCGCCAGAATTCGAATTAGACACCCTCAGAGTACGCCGAGACTCTTGGAAACGGCACCGTTGGTGCTGATCAAGCACATGCAGTATTTGGTTAACACTTCACATCTTTGACGAGCAAGTCTGGGCATTTCTTGGATCTTCCCTGCTCCTTCTGTTAGCCAAGACTAATGGCATAGTCGAAGGGATTACGTCTCAGGAGGAGGGTAGCACATTTTCCATCATCTCATATCACCAGCACTGACAAAGTTGGGTTTTTTTCTTCCAAATTCAACCCGGCTCTCAGATTTTCCTGGGTTCACTTTTCACAATTATAAGCTGTACGTACTATAGACTAATATACATACTACGTGGAGGCTTGAATAAGTCTATCTGGAGTTGACTGCATCACCAGTGCCGCCGATGGCATCGCCGGGCTTTACGCCAAGCCACGGCTCCAATCTGCGGGGGCAATCATCACCTTCAGAAGCCGCGAATCTGAAACTGTGCTTCGAGAACTGTGAGTACGTACGTACGGCGCTAGATTGTGCAACAGTGCCAACGACTTAGGCTTGGCAGCCTGGGGTTTTTGATCCGTTTGATACTTGCCAACGGCTTTGGCTTGGCAACCTGGGGGGTTTGATCCGTTTGCCAAATCGGTACTGAAAATGAGACCCCGAGTACGGCTGTAGAGTACTCATTCGTAACGACATCACTGAATGAATATTCTACACAAGAAAATGCCACAGCATTATGTGCCGATTAATTAGGTATCGGTTGACTTGAGTCCTACGTTCTTTCATGCCACTCTTGTACTGAGATGGTAGATAGGCTCGACGAGGCATTGTGGAGTGATACAAAACGTACGGCGGATCGCTCAGCCGTGCGTAATGAGCTCACGACTGTCTTACCGAAGAAACGGCCAGATAGAAGAACAAGACTGAGTAAATAAATTACAAGAAGCATTACTGATCGTTATATATCGCTGGTTACATTTTACTTGGACGTCATAAGGGAGATTGGCACACACTTTTGGGGTGTAGAAGAGTAAGAAATGTTGCTTACCAGCACACAGGACATATTGCATACAAAATGGCTATCACGTCCTTGACCAATTCAATTAACAAAAGTGTACATATTCCGTAATCCATCGCATGAAAAAAAATAATATATGGACATTCTCATGTCACTAGTCTAAAACCTGCACCATCGGCCACGAGATAGTCTTGACACTGCTGAATTCGTCAATGCCCCACTGGGCGCCGAATCGACCATACCCACTTGATTTCACACCACCATGAGGAATTGTTCCATGGTCGAATACAGTTCCACCGTTAATATGCACCGCACCCGCCTCGATTTCTCGGGCGATGGCAATTCCTCTAGCAACGTTTTTTGTCCACACAGCCGTGTTAAGCCCATACTGAGAACTGTTGATTAGCTCAACTGCCTCGGCCGCCGAGTCAACCTTGTTCACGTAAACCACAGGGCCAAACGACTCGGTATCGTTGATTTCCATTTGTGGAGTGACTCCGCCCAAAATATACCTACCAACAACATTGTTCGTAGCTGATTGTTGAGTCGGCTCTCGGTGGAACATCAGCTCTGCTCCAGCTTCGACAGCGCTGTTTACCAGATTTACTACCTTGGCTGCAGCTTCTGGAGTTACTTGTGGAGAATTTTCAAACACAGGTACCACCTTCTCAGCAGTAGCGATTATGCGATCCCTGAACTCGGCATATACCTGCGTGTGCACATACACACGCTCAGTAGACATGCAGATCTGGCCGTTATTGGCCCACGAATACACGACTACGGCCTTTGCAGCCTCATCAAGGTCTGCATCCTTATCGACATAGACGGCGCTCTTGCCGCCGAGCTCCAGCAGTACTGGCTTGAGATTCTCCGCCGCCAGAGAAGCAATTAGTTTACCGGTCTGCGACGAACCTGTAAAGTTGATCTTGCGAATGCCAGAGTGCGCGATTAATTTAGGCACCAGTTCAAGCGACTGCTCTTTCGACGCATTGACAATGTTCAGCACTCCCTTGGGTAGCCCCGCGTCCAACAGAGTTTCAAGCGCTGCAAACTGACTATATGGGGCCAGTTCGCTTGTTTTGAACACTACAGGGCATCCGGCCGCCAGCGGACAGGCCACAGCTCGGATAGCCAAAACGGTAGGGGCATTCCATGGCGCCAAGGCGAGAACCGGCCCAATGGGCTCTCTGACGACCATAAACTGGCGGTTTTTACCCGGAGTTGGAAGCGCCTCGTTCCTAACCGGAATAAGCGACCCCAGCTCGCTCACATAGCTCACAGCGTCCTCAGTGAATGCTTGTGCGGCCATGGCGGGGAGGCCCACCTCGCGACTCATGATCTCGACCAGGTCGTCTTTTCGCTCCGCCAGAAGCCGCGACGCTTTGATGAATATATCTCTTTTGGCGGCCGGTTCCCACTGGCGCCATTCTTTAGCGCTGGCCATGGCCGCTTCTACGGCTTCAGAACCGCGTTCACAGGAGTTTACCTGTGAAACCACAGAGCCTTCCAGCGGCGAATAAACGGGGAACGACCTACCCGTGGAGATCCTCTCTCCCGCGACTAGCTGCGGAACCGCGTATTTATTCAGCACTCTGGACCAGCGCATCTTGTTGATGTAACAATATTGGATTGCATAGTGATCCGACGGAGGTTCACACCCCCGACCACCTCAGAGATGCCTTTGCAGCTCCATCCTCCGCGAAGCGGAGCCACGGGGGTTTGGGGGCTGGCCCCCAAGTCAATTGGAAGCAGCGGAGTGTTCATGGGGGGACCAGTCCCCCCAAACCCCCCTTGGGCTCCGCTACGCGGAGGTGACCAACCATGATGATAAGACACGGGAGAAGCAGGACTTGTTTAGTCTTCAACAAAATCACAAGGTTTAGTGAACCTCATCCTGTCAAGCCAACAGAATTAGTTTTTGCCGCTTTATCGCCCCATATCTGGTTTTGGTGATTGACCCCCGATAAGAGGCGATTAGCCGCTTGAAACGCCCCCTTACCATGGAGATCACAACGATGGGATCGGAGGCGAACGGGGCTGAGGCAGTGGACCCTTAAAAGCAATCGAAGACCCGGTATACCACAACAACGACAGCGCAACGATGTCGAGCACAATTCAAGTGGACTGTACGTTTTCTGAATTATTAATTATGGAATAGACTAATGAAATTGTAATAGTGCTCTCTAAAGAGCGAACGTTCTCGAGCGGAGACGTTATCCGGGGACGAGCGACCGTGAACCTGTCCCAGGAGACGACAGTCAAGAGCATTACCGTCAAAGTTGAGGGGGTTGCCAAGACGGTGGTCCCAATGATAGATCCCATGGATACCGATGGGCGTCTCGGCCGACGCGAGCGGCGTAGCAAGAAGGACTCCATTGAGATCCACAAGGTGCTCTACCTGAGCCAGGACGTATTTCCTCCGCGGGATGTGTCGGCCCAGTCCTCTACGAACCAATTCACTCTGGCGAAAGGCTCGCACACTTACGACTTTGAGTTCAGGCTGCCATTGAAAGCGTGTTGTGCCGACCGTAAGGATACCAGCTTCCGGAACAACCCCACGGTAAAGACCGGGGTAGACATCATGAAAAAAGTGCCCATAGTGGGCGGTATCGTGAACAATGGGCTGCCCCAGGTTATGATGAGCAACGGCCGCATCGACTTTGCGTATGATCCGTCGGGGCACATCCAGTCATTTTTGCCGCCTTCGTTTTCTGGGCTTGGGGACCTGGCGTCCGTCAAGTACTTCCTCAAAGTGACAATTAACCGGGCCTCCATGTTCAAGATGAACGTGCGGCAGGTCGAGCCGTTTGTGTTTCTGCCGGCCGATGTGCCCATGGAGACTTCGAGCCAGCTGGCGTTTGTGCGGCGCGAGGTGACGGTGGGCCTCAATGGGGCCTCCCCGGGCCAGACGCAGCCTCCGCAGAAGAAGAAGAGCACTATGAGCAAGCTTTTCCGGCTCAACTTCTCCGAGTCCCTTGGGGTCAATACGTGGTCCGGCCCGACTGCCAACTTCATCTTCGAAGCCCGGTATCCGCAGCTGGGGGGCAAAATGAAGGCCGGGTTCAAGCCCGAGGCTCCATTGGAGCTGCACTTGTTTGTGCTTTTCAAGTCGCTACCTAAGGAGATTGGAGTCACCGAGCTCAACGTTGTAAGCATTGACATCAACCTTTACGCGCATACTGAAGCCACGGCGCAGGGGTACGCCGAGAACAGCAATCTCGTGCTGAATTTGTGCAAGCGCGACAATATCAAGCTTCCCGTTGATCTTGCGGGAGCGACCCAGTCTCGTGCCATTGACAAGGAGACGGGACGACCCATGTACAAGATTGAAATCGACCCAGACCTTGTCCAGGCCGCCATGATCCCCGATCACGTCCCGCCGACCTTTACGTCGTGTAACATCAGGCGGTCTTACCGCATGGGTATTGTTGCTGGGTTCTCTACGGGCGGTGATGCACAGACGGAGTACGCCGAGCTTGCTGTGGACTCCATTGTCCAGTCGGGCATTGCTCTCGATAATAACAAGCCTGCTTTGCCGCAGCGTCCAGCTCCCCCCAATGAGAAGGCTCAGTATACTACCAACACCGGCCAGCCGGGTCCAATGACTAGCGAGGGACAGAAATTGGGTAAGGAGGATCAACTGCCTTCGTATGACGAGGTGCTCTCGGAGCAGGCTCAGACTGCAGACTCGGCTGTGGCATCGTCGACTGCCCCGCGTCGTAAATTCGGCCAGAGCGAAGACTACTACAAGGGCATTGGCACCGACGACTAACCCTCTTTTTCTTAGAGCAACCACAGATATCTCAATCACGATATAACAATAATATTGTATCTTATTAACTTTGGCACACTTACAACAGCTGACTATCTCCGCGAAGCGGAGCTACGGGGGTTTGGGGGCTGGCCCCCAAGTGAATTGAAGCACCAGAGTGTTCATGGGGGGACCAGTCCCCCCAAACCCCCCTGGGGCTCCGCTTCGCGGAGATACTCGTTTCTATTATTAAGATTCGGTGTATGGCCCTTCAGCTGATGACTACTCGCTCTCAGATCACCTCCGCGAAGCGGAGCTAAGGGGGTTTGGGGGTTGGCCCCCAAGTGAATCGAAGCAGCAGAGTGTTTATGGGGGGACCAGTCCCCCCAACCCCCCCTGGGGGCTCCGCTTCGCGGAGATGTTGATTAAAGCGTTTCTATTAAGATATTAAGGACAATGCAATGCAATTATTGAGCTGGTCGGGCGCTTTCGGTGAGCTTACTGGCCCATCGTGGTTCAACCGCGAGTAAAGATGCAGACACGGTCTCGATGAGGTCCGCCTCGGGATCGTACTCGTGCTCCCTTGGCAGGATGAAAGTGCTCCCTTCGACCCAGACTTTCCTGCCCTCAACCTTGGTGGCCTGTGCCTTGAGAACAATAAACGAGTCGGCCGGAGTGGGTTTGAGGTAGTTGGTATTTAGGCTGGCAGTAACCCCAACATGATTAGGAAGCACAGCAAACCCGCATCGGCACAACGTCTCGTCTAGCAGCGTAGCCAGCAGCCCGCCATGGATAATGTCCCTGTGGCCGCACAGCTTTGATCCCAGGTGGTACAGGATGACAAGCTCGGACTCTCCCTTCTGCTTGTTGGCCGAGGAAAATGCTAGTGGAGTGTGCGCTATCAGATCAGGACCGATAAGAGTACCGCTGGTCAGAGAATAGGCCTTTCGGTCCTCGGAGTCAGTCTCGTACGGCTTCGAGATCACGTACCGACCGGACTCCAGGAGCGATCTAGTATACGGGTGGCTCTCGAGTTCAGAAACTGTCATGATTTAGTGATTTACTGAGAGATAGAGATATAACTTGTATTGTACCGAGGAGGCTACACAGGTATTATATACATCAAGTCAGAGACAGACTTCGCCTCAGTGTGTCCGACGTTCTACCCCGAACGGCGGGAAAAATTGTTGTACCTCGGCAACATCTCGGGGGCTGATCCTGATCCGCCGACCGGGTCCGGTCGACAAATGTCGCAGTCGCTTGGCTGTTAATTCAATAAGTATCTTTGTGTGCGGACTAGCGGCATCTATGTGGTTGGGGAGCCTTCCATTGGATAGGTATTATCAATATTGCAGTACATGCAATGTTGGGGATGGCTGAGCCGCACGTTATCAGACCCCTACTCCGCTGCCTTTGATTGACTTGGGGGCCAGCCCCCAAACCCCCGTACCTCCGCTTCGCGGAGATCCCCCGGCAACTAAGGTGTTGAAAAATAGCCCCATTGGCGTCATATCCTTTGGTTATTTCGAAAACCATTGGGGGACACTTGGATATCAAATGTTTCAGCCGCATGCGGCTCATGTGCTCAATTGAGTTAGCCATATTGCAAAGTTTTACCAATAATAACAATAATAAACAGACTATACACACATGTAATTGAACTCAATCAACCACTAAATATATAACGAGTGGGTTGGTTAGACTGGCGGAAGAGTTGGAGGTGGACGGGCTGGATGACGAGCCGGGAAGAAGAACTTCCGGCCGTAGTTAATGGCATTGAAAGCAACAAGACCAGAGATGGCCACTGGCCATGGTCGCATCGACTTGAGCGCAGGCTTGCCATTGACCATTAAGTAAAGAATACTCCAAGCTGAGGCAAATCCAGCACCGTTGGTCAGATCGCCGTCGTATATGATAAACCCACCCAAGGCGAAGGCAGTACCAAAGCCGAGAATTGACCCCTTGGCAGGCCTAAAGTTGGGCTTCCTTGCCGCAATTGGGTATGACGCAAACACTACACAGCGGTTAGCTAAGCCTATTTACAATGGTTGGGGGAGACCCTTACATGATGCAGCAGCCAATGCTGCCGGTAGCGGTGTTTCACATGAGTTGTATATCGCCTGGGCAATTCCTCGCGTCTGAGGCTGCGGGTAACTTGGCGGAGGAAGCTCGCTCATTCTCGAATATATCTGTTCTGTCGATTCGAACAAGGTCCGCGATAAAGTGGTGATCCCGGCGTCTTAATAATTCATCCAATGTTAAACTTCGCGGCCGGTCGCACGATGATCCAATACCTACATACCATTACAAGAACTTGATGCCGTCGAGTTAAACCTGCAGAACGATGCGATAAACCCTCAATTGACACCCCCATTCTCCGCGCAGCGGAGCCTCAGGGGGGTATGGGGGGACTGGTCCCCCCATGAACACTCTGCTGCTTCAATTGACTTGGGGGCCAGCCCCCAAACCCCCGTAGCTCCGCTTCGCGGAGAGCTCGTAGCAATCGACGATCTCTGGTTAAAAAAGAGATCAATGAAGAACTCATTTATAAATTTTCAATAAACGGTGGTGAAATAACAAGGCTCAGCCGCGTGGGACGGGTGCCGTTTATGCCGACCCAAAAATTCGATCGAACTCATCACCCTGGGAGAGCAATGAAGCGAGATCGAGGGGACGACGACGATGACTCTGGAGATGTGAAGAAGCCGAGGGTTGAGCAGGGCGGAGAAGAAGTCAGATCTCCCATTAGACTGATCAGGGTGCGGGATCTGCCGGATTCAATGAACCAGGATGCTGTCTCCTTAGCAGACATCATTGGCCATGTCGACCTTGTTGAAATGGTAAGTCGTTTGATAACTACACAGATAGGAAAGGTAAACTAACTATACAAAGTACCAGTTCAATTTCGCCATCTCAATTGAGTTTGTCATGAGCCAGATTCATCCCGATGCCTTGGGATCAGTCAAATCATGGTTTTTCTACGGATACACGCCGGACCACGATCCTCGCACCGAGAGGCTCATGAACGAGGCCAGCGCATGTCAGTATCCCGAGAACATTACGCTCCAGAAAGTAAGACTGTCCAACCGGTTTGCTACGCATCATTCAAAGGTCATGGTGCTCAAGTTCGCCGATGGAAGCATCCAGATCGTCATTCACACTGCAAATATGATCAGCTTTGATTGGACCAATATGTCGCAAGGCGCGTGGCTGTCGGAGCGATTGATGCCCAAGAAAGACCCAGAGGACACATCTACGCCAGTTGGCGCCCAATTCCAACAGGACTTTATACGGTACCTGCGGGCCTACCGCAAAGAACCGTCAAACAAGCTCGCGGAGGAATTGAAGGGGTACGACTTTTCTCCGGTGCATGCCAAGCTAATTGCGTCCGTACCGGGAAATTACATTGAGGGTCAAGCTGACTACGGACAATGGGGCATTGTTCGTCTGAGGAACGAAATCGAGCAACTGGGGCTCGGTTTTCGTGCCCAAGACGAGATCATTGCCCAGGTATCGTCGATAGCCCAGTTCGGGGCCAACGACACCTATCTCGGGCCGACGATCCACGCCGCGTTGAACGGACTACCATTTAACCAACCCCAAAATGTAGGAGACTTCTTTGGTGGTCACCACAAGAAAGAAAAAGTGCCATTGAGCATTGTGTTCCCTACAGTCGAGCAAGTGAAGCAGTCAATCAATGGCTATGGCTCGGGGTGCGCATTGCACTTTAAACGCCAGACTGACGCCCAGAAGAAGCAGCTGGCGTATATGCAAGCGAGATTGCATCGATACGTTGCGCAGAAAGCAGGTCGGCAGCCTGCAGCACCCCATATCAAAACGTATGCAAGGATTTCCCACCGGCAGAACGATGAAGAGGCTGAAACAGAGCGGCTGGAATCCGGAGGAATTGAACTTGAGTGGTTCCTGCTTACGTCGGCCAATCTATCCAAGCATGCGTGGGGAATAATCCCCAAGGGAAAGCAGAGCGAGTGGATCCAGAGCTGGGAATGCGGTGTACTGATTACCAAGGACTGCTACGGAGACTACCCAGGGAAAGGTGCTACTACTAGTGACGGAGAACCTCTATCCAGGGGTCATACTGTAAGTTTGAAACCCATCTACAGGGCAGATGCTCCTGCATCATCTATCCAGCCCACACGATCAGGAACAGTCATTAGTTCGGGTATTACGACTACTACTAAGACCACTAAGACTGCTACCGATACTACTAGCGGTATTAGTACCGATACTGGAACGGATAAACCAGGTCGGGAGAAATCTGAAGGTCCGGATAACGGCGGATCGGTCGACGGAATGAAAAGCCGCACAGTGTACATCCGTATGCCATATGACTTACCGCTCAAACGATACACTCCAAAGGACGTCCCATGGAGCGCCTACGAGCAGTACTCGGAGCCTGACTGGCGCGGCGACACCTGGCCCCCTGAGTAAAAAAAAAACTGCTCAAACCAATTACCATGAAACGATACAAAACCGAAAAGCCAATTTGCTCCTAATATCTACGGCTCTACTACCGGTACTACTTCAGATTGAAGCGCTTTTCGGCATGTCGGCCATTAAATGTCAAGTGCGCGTGTTTGAGGGTGGCGACCGAAAGCCCACGCGCGCGTGAAATGCCGGCCCGGCAGGCACCCGCATTAGGCAATGTTCCGTCTCCGGGGCAACTCGCACATTTTTTCACGTCCGTTTCCCCTTTTGGGCCGAAAAGCGAACACCCACATAGTGGGCAGCCCAAAAAGGCTGCTTCCGTAATCTCACCGTTTCGACCAAGATACCACAACACGCTTCGTTTCCCAGAGAGCCATACTGAGGTCTATCTGATATAGGCGACTGTGTGTTGCTTTCCGAGAGAGAAAGAGAGAGATAAGGAGACTTAGTCCGAGGCCCCCTCTGCCCCAAAAGCAAAGCGCAAGGTTCAAAAGCAGGGGCCCACATTATCACCAAATACAGTTTAAACTTATATCGCGCTGAAACAGAGCGAAGAGGGCATTGCGAGCTTTTGTCAACTCTCATTTCACGACTTTTTTGGCCAAAGGAAGGGGGCACCAGCCCAAGGGACGTTTTTCCGATATATTTAGCCAGACTTTGAAATCACCCACCGAGCCTACTTCGAACTAAGCCAGCCATTTGGAGGATATCAGGCCCAAATTTTTTTTTTGCGTTTTGTATATATAACGGCTGAGAAAGAGAGAGAGAAGATTTAGACCGATAGAGGACGACCCCCCGAGAGAGAAAGAGAGATCGAAGCGAAGAAAACAGACGGGTGGGATCCCCATAATATCAGCTTTTTTAGGTTGTTGTGGACGGACAACATGGCGTCATTACCCGCAAGCAATAGCGGTGGAGGTGGAGAAATGGAGAATAGTCAAAACGAAGTGGAGTACCTCTTGGGTATACACGACTTTAAAGGCCGATCCGACGACGAGCTATCGCTCAAGAAGGGAGACCACATCCAGGTGATTGAAAACGACGCAGCATTTGGAGACGGGTGGTACATAGGGCGAAACCTGACGACTGGGGAGGCTGGCCTATTCCCCAAGGTGTTTACCACGGCTCTTATCCTGCCCCAGTCGCAGGCTTCACCGTCAACAAGTAGCAGCATACCCACGGTGCTTCAGCAAAGTCTTCTCCAGCAACAAAAGCCGTTGGAAAGCGTTGAAGAGCCACCGAAATCCGTCGGAGAGTATTTTGTAAACCATCAAACGACCCATAGTGGGCCTGTTCACGAGACGCTCACCGACATTGACCAGGCGATTTCAGAAATCAACAACAACGCCATTTCACTGCCGAGTTTCGACAACATACCCGAGTGGACTCCCTATGATGTACAGCGGTATTTCGAGCACCGCGGTTATGACCCATCGGTGACGTCGCAGTTTGTGCACCATAAGATTACGGGAGCCATTTTGCTCGAGCTCGAGCTGTCTTTTTTGAAGGAGATTGACATCACGTCCTTTGGTACGCGATTTGAGATCTCCAAAGACATTAAATACCTCAATTCTGTACACAAAAGGCGGTTACAACAGCGGCAAGAAGAACAGCAGGCCGCCAGTTCCAGTGGGTCGAGGCACCGCAAGGGCGGCTCGTCGTTTGACCGAAACTGGACCCCTCCGGCGAAACGATCCTCCTCCACGGGTACCGGGGACTCTGGATACGTTGGGTCAAACCCGCAGACGCCGCTCTCAATGGTGGAAAACTCGCACGGTAGCAAAGCCAGCAACGGCAGCAGCGTTGAGGAAAATGACACGAGCATGGCCTCAACCGTAACAAAGCGCCCGGGGTCGCGGAATTCTAACCGTAAGCAGTCGTTTGTCGAAGGTATGAGGCTCCAGCACTCGAGACAGGGCAGCTACGACACTATTCGCGCCGGCGAGGAACAACCACTTTCTCATGTAGAGGAGGAGGACGAGCGCATATACATGTCGTCCCGGCACTCGCGCTCTGAATCCAGCATGGCGTTCGACACTTCGTTTAAGCGCCACTCGCACTCGGGATCCCAGCAGCTCAACCTTGATATCAGCTTTACACAGGATCCCAAAAAGCTGCGGCGCCGCTCTTCGATGATCTCTGGTCTCATGGGCAGCAGTGTGACTGGCGGACTGGCCTCGCAGCCATCCACACCGGGCACGCAGCCGCCCCATGGACAAAATACCTCCCACCCATGGAACTTCGACGAGTACGACTCTTCGTCGCAGAACATTACACCCGCCAGCCTCGAGGATAACAATAGCACGCCGAGCCTGCGCTCTCCGCTGTCCCAGGAGGACCTTTCCCAGTTCCCGGCCGTCAAGTCGAAGAAGAACCTGTCCCAAGACAGCCTAAAAAAGACTTCGACTGGGGGCAGCAGCGGAAGCACTGGAGGTGGTAGCAGCGGCACTTCAACGCCGTTTGGCAAAATGAAGGTTCTTCGACAGGCCTCATCACAGCACAACCTGCGAAAGCCGCTCTCCAAGCAGCAGACAAGCGCCTTTACGGAGGGCATTAAGAAGGTCACCGCCTCCGAGTCGTCCAAGACTGCCGACTACTCGGGCTGGATGAGCAAGCGAGGCGGCATGGGTGTCGGTGCCTGGAGGAGCCGGTACTTCACTCTACACGGCACGCGGCTCTCGTACTTTACTAACTTTGACGATACCAAGGAGCGGGGGCTCATTGACATCACTGCGCACCGGGTGCTACCTGCCCGGGACAGTGAGGACAAGCTCGTAGCGCTCTACGCTGCGTCGGTTGGCGCTGGCCGCCACGTTTTCAAGATTGTCCCTCCTGCGCCGGGGAGCAGGAAAGGCGTCACGTTCACGGCGCCTAAGATCCACTACTTTGCCGTTGAGACGCGCCAGGAAATGCGCGAGTGGATGTCTGCCATTATGAAGGCGACGATTGATCGTGACGAAAGTGTGCCCATTCTGTCTTCCTGCGCCACTCCAACTGTGTCGCTGGCCAAGGCGCAGGAGATGTTTGCGGAGTCGCGTATCAAGGACGAAGAGATGCGGGCCAAGATGATTGAGTCCAATGGCACCACGTTCAACTATGGCGGTGGTGGCGAGAATTCGTCTATTGACTCTTCGGACACGAATTCGCAGCGCTCTTCGTCGCGGGCTGGGTCCAGCAATACCAACTCGACTAGCCTCAAGATGTCACCGCCTACTTCTGAGGTGAGCGACTTTATGAAGTCGTTTGGAGGCGAGGTTCGCCACCTTACTACGAAAACTGCCGGTCTCAAAATAGTGACTGACTTGGAAAATGAAGCCAAAAATAAGCGATAACGACCACGATTTACGAGAATTATTTTTATTTTAACGAAGCTATGATTATATATATATTCGCTTTTGTGTTTTTGTTAATCTCCTCCTCTCCAGAAGTTGCTGTGTAACAGTTCAGTTGTTCCTACATAGAGGCTACATAGGCTATTTCGATTTCACGACGTTAGTTTCCTCGTTGAACTTTTCAAGGACTATTAATCCTCGTTAAGCTTTTCAAGGGCGTCTTTTATCAGATGGGAGCCCTTGGGGTCGAGGGTGAGCGCAATCGTAAAGTGCTTGATGGCAAGGTCTCTGTTATGCATTATCTTGTAGAGCTGACCCAGCATGAAGTGGACGCTTGCTTCCTCGGGCGCCAAAGTGCGCAGCACTTTAAGTTCTTCCAAAGCTTCGTCGTACCGCCTGAGCTGGATAAGCGCTCGTGCCTTCTTGTAGCGCGATAGCGCGCTCGTCGGCTGGAGCTCGCAAGCCTTGTTGTACTCGACCAGCGCCTTTTCGGGGGAGCCAAACCGCTCCTGGACCATGCCAAGGCAGCATATGAGCACGACATTGACTGGGTTGATAGACAGTGCCTTGGTGAAGTGCGCTTCTGCCGTCACAGTGCTGCCCAGGCGCATGTAAACCATTCCAAGGCCGTACCATGCATTGTAATGGCGATTATCGACTTTGATAGCCTGTCGGAAGGACTCCTGTGCGTTTTCGTAGGCGTCGTTCGCAACATGCTCGTGTGCCTGGAGGGTATATGCATACGGAGAGTATGGGTCGAGCTGAATGGCCCGCTTGAAGCACTGCAGTGCCTGCTCCGTGTCTCTCTGCAGCGAAAACGAGTTACCCAAAGCACACCATGCCTGCGGAGACGTTTTATCGACGTCAATGAGTTCGTATGCGAGATATCCCAGGTCAATCTCGCGCCTCAGATGCCACAGGAGCGTGGAATAGTACTCCATGTCCTCGGTGCGGAACTTGTCCAGCTTGCGCAGCCTTTTAAACACCTCTTCGGCCTTGGAGTAGCTCACCTTTTCGAAGTAGGCGCGCCCGATTTTGCTTAGCACCCATGGAGTTTCGCGGTGGTTTTCGGGTAGCGAGTGAAGCACTTGTAAGGCACCGTCGCAGTCGTATTTACAAAACATTGTGTATGCCGATGTGAGTGACGAAAATAGAGACGAGATGTACTTTTCGGCCTCTCTTGTTGATGATTCGTTGATATCCGACTTGGCCAACTTTGGAGGCGGTGCATTCGTCGAGCCATTGGTTTGTGTTGAACCTCCTGGGCGTTTGAATATGGCCGAGACACCATTGGCATTGGTGGTATTAGTATTAGTGGTATTATTGGCATCATTCGAAGAGCCATGACGGCTTTTGCCCGTTCGGCCACTGTTCTTCTGCGACTGCTGTTGTTGCTGTGGTAATTGTTGCTGCTGCTGTTGTTGTTGTTGTTGTCTTCTTGCTTGAGTGGACCGTAGCTGTCGTTTAGGGATCTCTACTTTATCAGCAGATGCCATGCTGCTTAGATTACGAGCCGTCCGCTTCTGTGGAGCCAAAGGCAGGGTCCCTATTCTTGATCTCGCCGCATCTGTGGGCGTAGTAAACTGGTTTTCTTCCGTACCAGTCCCTGTCGGAGTGCTAAAGAGGTCACTATTTGCCTTACTGGACCGCAGGAACTTCTGACCAGTTTTGAATGTGAAGAGCGAAGCAGAATTGGACGAAGACGATGAGGACGGAGCATTGCTGGAGGACGAAAACGGATCCTGGGACGCTATCTCCTCGGCCCCAACCCCCGGAGGCAGCCCCAGGTCAACCAGCTCGGGTCTAAACACGTTCTTTGCCTGAATCGGGACGCCCATCTGCGCCAATGCCTCAATAGGCTCCCACAGGTAAGGGTTGCAGCAGATGGCGTCGGCAAACTTCGTCACTGCCTTGTCTTTTTGACCTTGCGCTCTGAGCAGCTGGCCATACACAGTCTGTATAGCTCTGGTGTCGGGCTCGAAGCACCGGGTCGTGTCGCTCGCTCGTACCGGCGCTCGATCCGCCCACGTCTCCTGCGAGTTCTGGATCGCCAGGATGCCCTTGTAAAAGTAGCGTGTCTTCAGACAGCACCTGGCGTAAATGTAGATGCACCCAGTGTGCCGGATGGACCCGGTCAGCTTCATAGCCGAGTGGTACTTGCCCTGGCGGTACAGCACGAGGCCCATCAGATGGAGGCTCGAGGGGTCCTTCTTGTCGAGCGCCAGGAGCTGTTCGCACACAAACTCGGCGCTGGTCAGCATTTCCATGTCCAGGGCCTGCCAGACCATCTGCCGTAGCAGGCGGATCTTTTCGGTTTGACTTCCCTTTATCTGATTAGCCATCTCATCGCCTGTTTATTTGTCGTCTCTGTCGGAGGTTTTGGTGATGTTCCCAATTCGGTATATTCTGGCCCACACCACACGCCAGCCCAACTCAATCCATTCTCTGGTAACAAGGCTAGCTACACTCCTTGTAGGATTGGTAATTGCATTTAAACAATTCCAATGGAACAGGGGGGGTTTGGGGAGTGCAACCCCCCAACTACCGGGGTCTGGGGCAGAGCCCCAGTTGCGCTTAGGTGGCTCCTCTAGCTCGGCTAGAGCGCCCTATCGAACTCAATGGTTCCCTTCCATTGCATATCTGCTATCGAACTTCTCGGCCGAGGAGTTTTTACAGCCAATTTTGGCGTAGCAGCAGTAAAGCCAGAGATATATACTGTCGAGCGACGAGAATCCACTTACTCATCTACTCACTACTCGCTGAGTAATCGCTTTTTAGTGTTCCCGGGACGGAAACCGAATCCTCCCAACCGCGGCTCTCCGACCCCCGGGGGTCAACCCTTCGAAGGAGCAGAGCGGACAGACGAGGGACTCGTTGACGAGGCATTAAAAGGGTGACGAAGACAGTATAGTTGATGGAGGCCAGGGCATCATGCTGTTCTTAGTGAGTTTGGCCTGGGTCATATATGGCGTATCTGCCTTTTACATTCCAGGTAAGTTCTTCCCGCTTTTTAATTGTTTGATTCAGAAGGTTGTACTAACTAAGAGTGGCAGGATGGTCGATTAAGACGTATAAAGAAGGAGAGAGGGTGCCATTGTACGTGAATAAGGTAACGTCCGACGAGACGCAGCTACCGTTTGCTTATATGGACCTTCCATTTGTGTGCCAGACGGGGGCGGCTAAGCGAAAAGGGCTCAATCTTGGCGAGGTGTTGCGTGGAGACCGCATCTACGAGTCGGATTACAAGCTCGAGTTTAACCAGGGAACACAGTGCGCTGAACTGTGCAATGCCAAGGTGACCAAGGCAGATCTCGAGCGCGCTCACTCCCTGGTGAGTAATGCGTATCTCGTAGAGTGGATTGTTGACAATTTGCCCGGCGCGACTGCGTTCATCTCGCTTGATCGAACCAAGCGATACTACGCCGCAGGTTTCCCGCTAGGGTCCATTGACAAGAACACGGGAGCCGTGTACCTCAACAACCACGTGACGCTGCTGGTGCGATACCGCGAAGACTCGCGGGACCCGAGCCGCAGCGTCATTGTCGGGTTCGAGGTGTACCCCAAGAGCGTGTCAAACGACTCGCAGATGTGCCCAGGCAAGAGCGACCAGTACCAGCCTTTTGTGATTGATACCTCTAAGGATGAGGACGAGATACGGTACACTTACTCGGTGTACTGGAAGCAGGACGACAGCGTTTCGTGGAGCAACCGGTGGGACCTCTACTTCTCGTATTCTGAGGCGAGCACCAAGGTGCACTGGATCGCCATTGTAAATTCGATTGTTATTGCCGCGCTGATGGCCATTGTCGTCGGAGTCGTGCTCATCCGCACCCTGAACCGCGACATCCAGGCCTACAAACAGCTCCAGGGCGGCCCAGATGGCAGCAAGGACGTTGAGGATGTCGTGCTTGGGGATGTTTCCGGATGGAAGCTTGTCCATGGCGACGTGTTCCGGCGTCCACGCGGCTGGAGAGTGCTTGTGGCTTTGGTTAGCTCTGGCGTCCAGGTAGCCGTCATGATTGCGACCGTGGTGGCCCTGGCGTGCATTGGCGTGCTCAATCCGTCCTACCGAGGCGGAATGCTGACGTTTGCGTGCTTTATGTTCGCGTTTGCCGGCGTTTTTGCGGGCTACGTCAACTCTCGGCTCAATAAGGACAACGGCCACGAGTCGTGGAGCGCAGGTGTGTTTGGCACGGCAACTCTCGTGCCAGCCTTGGTAATGGTAGTCGTTTTGGGGCTTAACATGTTCATCTGGGCCAAGGCGTCGTCTTCGGCGCTGCCATTTGGCACGATTGCTGCGTTGTTCTGCATCTGGCTGCTCATCTCGTGCCCGCTCATTATTGTTGGCGGGTTCTTTGGCAGCAAGATCGCGGGCAACGTGCCTCCCGGGCGAGTCAACGCCATTCCGCGCCAGATCCCTCGTGGTGGATGGAAGATCTGGCGTCGGCTGCCGTTTATTGTTCTGGCGGCAGGTCTCGTACCGTTTGCCGTCATTTACGGCGAGCTGTCGTTTGTGTTTAAGAGCGTATGGCAGGACAAGACGGGCTACTACTACATGTACGGCTTTTTGGCAGCGGTGATTGTCATTCTCGTGGTTACTGTGTGCGAGATATCCATTCTCACCACCTACTTCCAGCTGAACGGCGAGGACTACCACTGGTGGTGGCGATCATTCTTTGTGGGCACAGGCTCGGCCTGGTGGATCGGGTTCTACTCTATTTATTACTTTGTGTTCAAGCTCAAGGTTGGTGATTTCATTTCGTCCCTGTTGTTCTTTGGTTACTCACTCATGGGGTGCCTGGTGTATGCGTTGCTCACGGGCACAATCGGCTTCCTGTCTTCCTACTTTTTCGTTAGACGCATCTACTCTGCCGTTAAGCTTGAATAGATATTTTTTGACAGCTTTTTATTCTCGATTGACACACCTTCCCGATTGACATCCTACTCCAATTAAGGGCATGGGAATTGAATATGTGAATTGAGGGACTTGTTGATGGTACAAGTTGTAATAATTAGTCGTCATTAATGTAGTTAGAGTACATACAATAAAAGTTGCGCATCAATACCGATTGTTGTTGGTATTGGGATTGCTGCGGTTTCCATAGTTGCGGTTTCTGTTGTAGCTGCCATCGCCCTGTCGTCGATTCTGGTTCTGGGGATTGCTTCGACCTCCTCGGAAGTTTCCTCGCTGGTTGTTGTACCGCTGGTTTCGGTTGTCACGGTTCTGTCGTTCTTCCTTAATGTGATCAATCAACTACGCCAATTAGTCCAACTCTCATCTTTCTTCTTCAACAATTTATCACTCACCTCATCAGGAATTTGCAGGTATTTGATCTGCCATAATTGTTAGTCCCTTTGAAAATCGTCGCATAAGTCAACTTACAATATTTCCTCGAACATAAGTCTGGGGAACCTTCTGGAAGCTCTTACCGTCCTATACCTAGTTAGTCAATGTAAAAAACGATATAGCAGAACAACTTACTGCGCTGGTCTGGACAACCTCCTTCAGCGTTAGGTTCATCCAAGTATCGCAATTGATCAAGTGTCCGTTCAAAGTCTCCCCAGACTTGAGCTCCACCATCAACGGCTGGCCCTGAGCCGCATTCAACAAACTCAATGGCAGCTAGAAAGTTCATTAGCCGATTTTCAATTAATCCCAAGAATTTGCGTACCATTTGTGTAATCGATTAATCAGGCTGATCTCTCCAGTGTATTTTTCGGGTTTTCGATGTGTCGTCACAGGCGGCTCTTCGCCATGCTCCCAGCTTACTTAATCCCACCGCGAAATGATTATGTATGCACTATTGCGCGGCTGAACATAATGCATAGGGATGAATTGCACGGTGTACATGCACTGGGCTGGAAATAGGGACTCGTAGCGAATTGCCCAGACTTTGTGAACCGTTATAGCGAAGCTATTAATTGCATCATTCAACTTTTAATGAAGAGATTAGCAGATAAGTCTTTTCTGGCATACTTCTACCGGCTATTGACTAGCGTATTCATCAATTATGAAGCACTTTGAAAGGGAGGGTTAGCACCCATATTTCAAGCCCAACATTGAATATATCTCAATATTATAGTACCAATTAGTTTGCACGTAGCTGAACCCTATCCACCATTGTGTTGGTCGGCTTCTAAAGTAAACTTCTGGCAAGTCAAAGGTTTTCGGCTCGCGGAGACCAAATATGACCTCTCCGTAGCTATTTCCGACTTTATTTGTATCGAAGACAACTCACAGGCATTCCATAGCACGTTGAAATGTTAGAATTGTAGAAGCCACTTTAATAGCCTGATCTTTAAAGCTACGGATCACAGAAGATTAAACTACTTTCACCATTAAATACACAATACCGCTTCCGCATATCAGGCGTGATTAAAGGAATTGTATGAGCAAACTCAGCCTCAATCCATGGCTTCCACTTCCAATCTATCCACTTCCTAAAGTCGTCTGTCATGGTTCCATCCCATCGCAAAAGTGGTGAAATGTACTGCCCGGGGAAAAACTCTGGCCTGAGATAAGCGACATCATCGCTTACGCGACCGAACACAGCATGACCGAAGCTAACGAATACTAGCAGCTCTTTCTGTGGAGGCTCCGCTATAATGACACTTCTTGGACTCTGATCAATGAGGAATATATCTCGTTCATATACAGTGCTCTCAAAGTCCACCACTGTTTTTATGATCAGCTGGCGTGCTTCTTGCGGAAAGTCCTCTGGATTACAGTCGTCCATTGTCAACCCTGGAATATGCTCAATAAGTATAAGCCGAACTGTACGAGTTTGCGAGCCGTCGACAGGAACATCCAAAGAAGAGGACCCATAAAACTGGGGGATCAGTCCTCCCTGAAAATCAGCGAGCTCTCGATATCCGCGTACTTCGTGAGTGTAATGCTCATCCACCATATGAAATGGATCGATGTAGCCATCATCATCTACATAAAGTGGATCATAAACTTTGGCCACCAACTTTTTTCCTCGCTTTATGCCCACCAAATCGGACTCAGTCTCAACAATAAAGGCTTGAGAGTTGTAGCCATCTTCCACCCTAATTGCCTCAAGGATATTCAAATCAAGGCTTCCCTCACCAAATCCTCCGGCCAAAGGAGGATGTCGCGCACATCTTTCGATCAATGTGAGCTCCCTTCTTTCTTCTTTTCTATCTTCGGTGATGCGGCAGCAACCATCAATCAAGGGTGTTGACGGAGGAGCAATGTGTGGTCGGACAGTGAATCTCCAGCCTTTGATATAAGGCAGTGGTGGTTTAGTCGTTGTAGGCGGAAACTTCATTTCGTTCGTCTGTTACTTTTCTAGTAATTTAGAGTGTAGAAGTGGATGTTTCTTAATAGATATGTCAGTTTGACGCCTGACCATTGTTCAAATATTGCTTTAGATTTCTGCTTTTAAGTTTTGCATCACGCATGAAAGTATCAATGGCTAATGATAAATCTTCTCCTGAAACAGTGACATTGGAGACTTACTTGTGCCAGACCAAATAATTCCATTTGCTTGTTACTGATTATGTTGCTTCCTAGAAAGGTTCAGCAGGTTTGATGAAATACCGCTCAAATCCCGGATTGTGGGCATTCAGATAACAGCACCGATAATACTCATGCTAGATGCAGTTAGCTAAACTAAGGGGGCCTCTATCACACACTCGCAATAAACGACGAACAAAATGGATCTGCCAGATGGAAAAAGAATGTGCATCTTATATCTTGAGAAACCTAACAGGGCGTAGTACGGGTAGATGAATCAGTAGCAGGACGGAGTTTGATCCGCAGAGGAACTAAAGAATGATATCACGGCTAATTGGACGGCCATTGTGGTAATTCGCCGCATTGCTGAAGCAGAATTTTTGATTATCCCTTTTTCAAAATATTAGGCCATTCTTTCGAGTCCTTCATTACGCCGGGGGAGTGTCGAGTACAGTAACGGTACTACACTTACAGTACGGTAGTCCACGGGCAAGGGTGCAACAATTGCAAGTACAATTCAAGAGATATACCATCAATAAACAAATAAAGGTAACGGCGATCACCAAACCAAAGAGGATTTACCTCCACCTAACAACGACACTTTTAAATACACTGGGGGTTCTATTGTCTACAGCTCTGTCAAAGCACTGAATTGTCGCGTCCATCCATTCGCTCGAGTTACGTTATTAAGTTAATCAATTGCACGTGACATTCACGTGCAATGTGAGACATTTGATGCGCCCCATCGGGAAGTTTCCCTTTTGGCTCAAATAATGGCGCGCACGCGCCTGGGGCTGCCAATACGCGCTTTTTCGCAGCCGGAACCCGCTTTCAGAAGGGATTTTGTTAATTACGAATAACCCGCGAGAAGCAGACGACGCGTGTGATAAGCATTTGAGGTTGAGGAAGAAGAGACGCGACAGATTAATAAAGCATACACGCGTGCGAGTTTGTAACGACGCGAAAAAAAGGTGAGTTTACACAACGCGGTGGACAAGAACCAAAAACGTGAAGGAGAGACTAATCAATTTTACTCCAGAAATTCATTCTCGTACAAAGGCACGTTCCAGGGCCCTTTTTAAAAGAAGAGGAGACTTCAACATAAAAAACAAATGGCCACTCAGGTGTACAAGGCCACGTACTCGGGCGTGCCGGTGTACGAGTTTCCATGCAAGAACGTAGCGGTGATGCGACGGATGTCTGACGGCTGGGTCAATGCGACACACATCTTGAAGGTCGCGAACTTTGACAAGCCACAAAGAACGCGGATCCTGGAGCGCGAAGTCCAAAAGGGTATACATGAGAAAGTCCAGGGCGGGTACGGCAAGTACCAGGGCACATGGGTCCCGCTCGACCGTGCACGAGAGATTGCCGAGCAGTACAGCGTGGCCGACCTGCTCGATGCGCTATTTTCGTACGTTCCTACAGCAAACAGCCCTCCCCCAGCCCCGCGCCAGGCTTCGAAGGCCAAATCTGTGCGTACGGCGTCTGCAATGGACGATTCGTCTGAGCCGCTGGCTAAAAGGCCGCGAAAACTAGCGGCCAAGGCAACTAAATCAGAACCCAAAAGACGCGGAAGGCCCCCGAATTCACAGAAACTGCTGACTTCTTCTCAGTCGACGATTCTGGCCAGCGCACGAGAACAGGTGGGGACCCCAACTACTGTGGTGGATGATGACGATGAAGACGACAATAATAATAACGGGGCCGGCGGAGATATGAGCGACACAGCATCAATTTCGTCTGGATCGTCCTCTGAATTTATGTCTGATGCTGATTTAGACGCAGCGTTGAATGGGAAGTCGAGCCAGCGGGACGATTACAGCAGCGTAGCACTGTCAATGCAGAACCGGCAATTCCTGGACAATGATATGATTGCTGCGGAGTACTCGAACAAACTGCTGGACTACTTTATCGCCCCAGATGACGATCATATCCCTGATTTCCTGGTCCACCCGCCGCAGGGGTTCAAAATCAACCAGGTAATTGATGATGAAGGGCACACGGCATTCCACTGGGCGTGTGCCATGGGTATTCTTAAAATTATTGAAGTGCTCATGAACATTGGTGCAGACATTAACGCAGTTAATCTTGCCGGGCAGACACCACTGATTCGAGCCATTATGTTCACTAACAATTTCGACCGGCGCACTTTCCCGCGAGTTGTGGAATTGCTGCGCGATACAATATTCTATACTGACCGCAACCGCCAGACAATTCTGCACCACATTGCTGCTACGACCTTATCGAGATCAAAACTGTCGTCAACGCGGTACTACACTGAGATCATCCTGGCGAAGCTGTCGGAAACGCATCCAATGCACGAGCTCACAAGCTTCCTCGACCGGCAGGACACCAATGGCGATACTGCTCTGCACATTGCAGCACGGAATGGAGCTCGCAAGTGCGTCAAAGTGCTGTTATCGTACCACGCGTCGATAGATATCCCCAACCATGAAGGGTACTGTGCCTATCACTACATGGCTCAGGACCCGCAGATCAGACGATTCCTCGAAGGACTGCCTAACTACCACCAGATTATGAGGGCCGCCGGGTTCGGCAAGCTCAACCGGTCGCATAGTAGCCACATCAATAATACCAGCAGTCGTCAAGTGGCGGCGAATGGGACACATGAGACTTACCCGGCTACAATACAGCAAGCTGCGGCGGCTGGATACGACCAAGGTGGGTACGGCAATGGGTTCTTTGGCCATCCACATACTTCTGAGACGGCAATAAAAGTGTCCCAGCAAGTTGCGTCGTTTATGAATGAGCAGCTTGAGGTGCTGGCAAGCGCTTATGATGACGAGCTGCGTGAGAAAGACCGTGACCTTGAGCAGGTCCACCGCATGCTTCGAGAAATGAAGGAAGACATTAGTGCCATTAACAAGTCCATTGTGGAGCAAGAGAAACAGATTGGGAGCGAGGTGGAGGTTGAGCGCCAGCTAGAGGATGCACAGTTGAAGAAACGCAGTAAGCTGGCTCAGCTCCGCAAGCTCGTGGAGCGCAGCCAAGCGCGAGATCTCGCCGAGATGGTACAGCGCGAGGAGAGTTTGGTTCAGGATGAGCTTATGAATAACAGCTCGATGTACAGTGTCAGCGAGACCACCGAGCTTGCGCGAGAGCTTAAAGCGCTTCAAGTTGAGCGAAAAGAGCTTGTCGACGAAATCACGATGCTCAACGCCGAGGCTGGAGTTGGCGACAAGATGAATGAATATCGCCGGCTCGTCGCACTATCGTGTGGAGTTAAAATAGACGAAATTGACGAGCTGCTGGATAGCATTGCGGAGGCGCTGTCGGATACGCAGGAAGACGAGCGCGAGTCTGGCGAACCACGGCGGAACGCGGGTAAATCGAAGCTGCCTGCTGCTCCAACCACTCCGACAAGGACCAAGGCTGATAATAGTAGCAATGGTCCAAATGGATGGGTCAATGGGGGAGTCTCTGCCACGCCAATTGCGGCAAACATGTAACAGAACTTGGACTGATACGAGTGATTACGATCTGTAATATAGACGGACAATATTTATGTACTTTAATTTATTCTATCACTAATCTACTGGCATATACCTACACATGTAATTGTTTTTTGTTCGACGAAAGTTATTGCCGTATTGTTATAGAAATGTCCACTGTATTAGGAAAAATATATATTATACCAGGACTTTCGAGTTCTATGAATGAACCACGATACAAGGCAGGACTAAGTGTCATAAGCATGTCGTCGGGATTAAGGTATCGTACAAACAATGGCTCTTCGAGCGAATGCAACACCACACTCTATGATATCTGGCATGACGATACACAATCTCCGCAATAGTTTGATTAACTAAATCCCCAAGATACGCTTTATCTTTTTCTATATGCAGTCCTATCACAGTTTATTATACCAATCACGTTGTATAATTCTACTCATACGTATAGTTGCGATCTTCCTCTATAATACCGGATATAAGACCCCTGGTCGGGTGGACTTGGCACTTTGGGTACGTAGATACGAAAAAAGAAAGACGATTTACAATGATTTGGGTCAATGAACCGATGTCATCAAAAGGACACAGTTAAAATTAACGTTTACCGACGAAATTTCCTGTCATTTGACGGTTCCCTTGATGCAGTAGAGTCCGCGGCGAAACGACTGTGTCGCCAATGTCCCAGACGGTGGGCTCCCCCTGAGGCAGTGGGGTGTTACATATCGTACTGCATCGGGATGCATATAACGCCGGTACACTGTATTTTGGCGACGCACCGTATCCATAGAGCACTAGAGTGAAGCTTCAGTCGCTTTTGAACGGGCCCTTTTTCCCCACAATCCCACTGGAAATACAGTTTTTTGGCGATCACCAGACAGTCGTTCATAAGGTTGCAGATCAGTTTCGCCATTATTTCGTTGATTATACACGGCACGAGCCGGACCGAATAGAGTAGAGAACATATATAACCCACAATTTATTCCAGGAACAATGGACGCTGTTACCGAGCGAGTTACTGAAATGGCACAGCTCAGCAAGGAGATCATTTTCCACGCCGCTGTAGCATTGCTTGCGCTGTCATCGTCACTAATAAGCGGGGTCAGCGCATTCCCGTTCCTGTGTAGAAGAGATAACTTCCCATTGCCTACATGCGACGCGTACACGAACTACGCGGGCCAGGTACACGAGCCACGCAGTGACGGCCCGTTGAGGCTGCCGTTCCAGCGGCCCCCGGAGGAGTGCCGAACCTTCAAGTCTGACCTCGTGGAGAAGGTCATTGACACGTTCAAGCAAAGGCTGGCGGACCCGGACGTGGCGCGTCTGTTTGAGAACTGTTACCCGTCAACGCTAGATACTACTGTGCGATGGCACGTGAAAGATTCGACTCAGGGTGGAGGACCCCGCTCTTTTATCATAACGGGTGACATCAACGCCGAGTGGTTGCGAGACTCGCGAAACCAAGTACAGAACTATCAGGCTCTCGCAAAGTACGACCAAGGCATTGATGTACTGTTGGAAGGCGCAATTCACACCCAGGCAGAGCTAGTGACGCAGTACCCGTACTGCAATGCATTCCAGCCTCCGCCCGAGTCTGGCCTGAGTCCGACGAACAATGGCCAAGGCGACATTGTAACCCCACCCTACGACCCAAAGGTTGTGTTTGAGTGCAAGTACGAACTGGACTCGCTGGCGAACTTTCTGGGCCTCGCTGTGGACTACTACGAGGCGACAGGCAAAACGAGCTTTGTCAACGCCAACTACCTCAAGGCAGTCGAGACAGCGCTCCAAACCATGAAGGACATGCAGATGTCTACCTATGATGACTATGGCAACGTTCAGGCCAGCCCGTATACGTTCCAGCGGGAGACTCGTATTGGCACCGAAACGCTCAGCCTGGCCGGAGCAGGTAACCCCGTCAATAGCGGTACTAACCTTATCAGATCAGCCTTCAGGCCGTCAGACGATGCGACAATTTTCCAGTTTCTCGTGCCAGCCAACGCTCTGGCGGCAGTCGAGCTCCAGCGAGTGGCCAAGCTACTCGACCAGAGCGGAAACCATGGTCTCGCCAGGGAGGCAGAATCTCTGGGCAAGGCGGTCGAGCAAGGAGTGTGGAAATACGGAACCATTGAACACCCGACCTTTGGTAAGGTATTTGCCTACGAAGTGGACGGCTACGGAAGTTGTAACATAATGGACGACGCAAACAACCCCTCGCTACTGTCCATGGCGGACTTTGGCTTCGTCGGCAAAACAGACCCGGTGTACCAAAACACGCGCAGGATGATTCTCAGCAAGAAGGGTAACCCGTACTACCTGCAAGGCAAGCACTTCAACGGCATTGGCGGGCCTCACATTGGCACCCACTACGCTTGGCCCATGTCCCATATTATCCAGATGAGGACCACGGACGATGAGAGAGAAATTGTCGAGCAGCTTGAGGCAGTCAAGAACTCTACTTCTGGGCTTGGTCTTATGCACGAGTCGGTCAAGGTGGATGATTCACGTGGCGCCGCATACACACGGCCTTGGTTCGCATGGGCCAACACTGAGTTCGCCAAAACAATCCTCCTGCTTGCCCATGAAAAGCCGCATTTGATCTTCAAAGATGCCAAGGCGTTCTCTATTGATCAAATTGCAGGTCAATGAGGATATCTAATGACAGCGCTTGTCGTTGGTTCTTCTTTACTCCTATCGGTGTTGAGATTTTGCATCATCTTTTAGTCAATGTTACATTGTTATGCTAATATTTGTTTGGGGTACTGTAAAAAAGGAGGACAAGGTAGGGAAAGCATGAGATTACCGACGTGGATGCTACCTTACTACAGCACTGTACCAAGCGGATGAGACCTCGCATTCAAGCGACCGCATGGAAACGAAAATGAATTTCTGGCAATGTACAATTCTCTCTAGGCATCAGTTTCGATTCGCATTTAGGTATCGATTGTAGTACAGGATCACTTAGCCGTAGGTAGCGGACTTTAATCAAGGTTACGGTATTGTATTTATGGGGTACAGGACCAAAATTACAGTAGACTAAATCACGCGGTTATTGACAATCAATAGAGGTCTGATGAGCAAACGAATCATCAATTTATATTACATCAGTAACTAACGAAAGTAAGTCAAAAAAACGGTTAAAATGAATGTACCAAGGCGAGGCGTTTATCTTTGTGACGGTAACAAGGAGAGTGGTGATGTCTTGCGGGTTGTAATGGATTCAAGGATTCGAACTGCATGCAGCGCCAATATCTTCTTCGTCGTCACTCGAGCATTTACGCTTCCGCGACTCAGGCGACGAGCTCTTCATGTTTTAAGCATCGAGGTGCGGCTGTATTCTCCGATTTAGAGCCCCAAGTTGAACGTATCGGAAATTCTCAAGCGATTGATATCGTCGTCTATCCTCCTTAAAGTAGGTGCCTCTCACAATGTCGTCGGTAGGAGTCCCTTCATTGAAATTAAAGACAAACATAGCCTCCCAATCAAAAAATAGGACGTCCTTGCAGTACCCTTAATATCTCTTTGCTTGTTTGGAGAGTAAAGCGGCATTATCACTAAGTAAAGTCCCTTTAAGAGTTTGTTCAGCGCGTCCCTTTTTACTGGCATAGTCAGAGCCATCCGCACCCGCACCACCAAGGAAATCGTTTTGGAATATGGTTCCAGGCATTTTAAGGTCAACAATTTTTAAAGGGATAATTTTGTTAGGATTTTCGGGATCCCCTTCAACAAGTACCCACAAAAAGTCAAAGCGACTTTGAGTTGTGCTATCATAATATTGGGCTTTGCAAAAGATGTGTTTTCCCTCGGGCAGGGACTTCTCGAGAGCCATTTTGATGGGATAGATAAATTCCGTAACGAATAGTTTAGTAAGATCACCTTCCGTTTTCAACCATTCGTCATGAAGTAAAGGCATTCGAGTATGAAGCGGATCTATCTCATTCGCCTCGTTCTGCTCACGCTGATCAGGTCTGGGGAAACGTTCGTCTAATTGTTCAAGGTAATCTCTTGCGCTGTCCTGGTAAACATCAATCGGTTCATGCCAGTAAGCGGGTACCGGATCAAAATTGTCCGCGGTGGTTAGAGTGATATGAGTCGTGTGGTAAGATTGTAAATTTCTGGTAAGGGCCATCTGGGGTGGCCGTCTTGGCAAATGCCAACCAAAACATTCACGAACAGTATAATTCATCGTCCCTGAATGAGTAGAGCAGAAATAGCTACTGTATATTTGGAGCAGTTACATATCTACTAATATATATATATTCTCCACTTCCGAGCTTTACTATGAGGATCAAACATCTAAGATGACCATAGGGTTGTTGACTTTGCTCTTTACACGAATTGCGGATAGCCGGCCTGCGTAATTGTATCGAACCAATTGGCTTACTGCAGCGTGCTGAAAGTTTTATCGGAACTAAGCGAAATGAGGACTCCCCCACGTCGAGTTTTTGAGGACATCTGGTATTACGGCTCTAAAGAATATACCAGGGAATAGGTTCTGATAAAATAAAATACATATAGATCATATTTGCATGTTTCAATATACCGGTAATAATAATAATAATCTATTTGCGTCTTGTTAAGGCCTTAGGCCAGAGACATCACTGAATACATATACTAATAATCTTTCAATATATAACAAACTCATTCCATATCAATTGCGTCCCTTAGCTGTACCGCATTTGCGTCGTGAGGACTGCTTACTCCAGAGTGTGCCATTGGTACACTTAGTCACTTCATCATACGTTCCGGAAGTTACGCGAAGTAGGCGTCTTATTAAGGGAAAACGTCGCTACAAGTTACTGGTACCTAGGTATTAGAAACTATAGTTACTTAATCTACTTGAAATACTCTCGCATCTTCACTGTGATAAGCTTTTTAGTGTGAGCATACTCGGCGTTGACCCAAGGATACCACTGCCAGTCGATCCAATCACCGAGTTCCTCAACCATACACTTTTTCCACCGCAAAAGTGGCGAGATATATGTTCCAATAAACACATACTCTGGGGGAAGTTGATATACCATGCTATCGTGATAAACAATCATGGCAAAGTCAACGAAAACTAGCTCCCGCTCTCGTGAAATTTCCGGCGCAGTAACAATAATATTTCTGGGCCATAAATCTCTAAGCGTTATACCCTGCTGGTATACCGAAGATTCAAAATCAACCACTGACTTCATCATTCGCTGACGGGTTTGTTGCGAAAAGTCCTTCGGATTTGTCTGGCACATCGACGTCCCTGGTATGAATTCAATCAATATGAGCCGAACTTGACGTGTCTTCAAACCCTGATTATCAATCCCCTTAAGAAAGGACTCGGGGATGCGTAGATCCAAAGAGAAAGATCCATAAAACTTGGGTATTAATCCCCCCTGATAGTCAGGGAATTGGTGATAAAAACTTACTTCTCGACCGTAATGCTCATCCGCAATGTAAAAAGGGTCCAAGAGTGTCTCTCCTTTCTCCAAATAAAGCGGGTCATACACCTTTGCTACTAGTTTCTGTCCTCGCTGGATGCTCTCCAAAGCAGACTGAGCCTCAACAATGAAGACCTGTTCAACTTGGCCTTCTCCAACTTTGAATGTATCAAGGACCTCCAAATCTATAGTACCCGAGCCCAATTCTCCCGCCAAAGGAGGGTGACGCAAGCACCGTTCAATCCACGTGAGAGTACGTTGCTCTTCCAATCTATCCTTTGAAGCAAGACGGCAATTACGAGACTCTGGAAGAGGTGGAGGGGCAATATGCTGCTGGACGGTGAATTTCATGTCCATGACATAGGGAGCCGGTGGCTTGGACTGGAAAGTTAGCGGGATCTCCGTGGCAGAGGCTTCGTCGTCTGACATTGAGCTTTCAAGTTAGACGTTATTAGTCGTGGCTTCGATATGTGAAATGCCTTGAATGTTATGAAATGTTGATGAGGATACTAATTATATATTACACCGTGTTGTCTCAAATTAATAGTCTCATTTCCCTGTGCGAGCCTCAAGTTTCAACACCTCTCCCATTTTATTTCCCGATCTGTTCTGTATTTAGGTTTTTTGGTAACTATGGCAATCTGGTACTATGTATATTGGAGAAGGCTGACTTAGCGTTGAAGCTGAGTATTTGGAATGGGCATTATACGTCAATTCACTAGCTTCAGAAGGTGATGATCACGGAGACAGTATATATGCATAAATCACATAGATGTATGAGAAGTCGTTGACAGACCATGCAACCACTTTCCGGAGAAACCAGTTATCTATGCTCATCGCCAGGATGGCAATAAGAGGTTATATAGAAGTTGTACACAAGTAGGCCATATATTGATTAATTAAGTGGACGATTCAACTCGGAAAATGCAGATGGGCGCCAACCTGCGTTACCGCATATACCAGTAATCATCAGGAGTCGGACATGACAATTGACGTATAGATGTATCGATATTAGACCATGCAGTTGAGCTTATAAGATGAATCAAGACAGATGCATATTCAATTATCGCTTTCATCAGTATCAAGTTTGCTTCTTGTGCCGAAGAGCTCGCTTAATTAAAGATAGCTGATGGGCTATTTCACCTTTCTCTCTCGCCTTTCACAGAGATTTTTCAGCTCAACTAGTACGAAAGGTAACGGTAGTGTAATATCAGAAGTACTTCCATTCTCTGAGGCAGCTGAGTTACAGGATTTTGGGAGCTACCAGTATCCCAAAGTGAACCGGTAGTACCGGTACACGTATGGGGAGTTGTTCACACAAACATACTGCAATATGTACAATAAAAGGATGTAAGACAAGATTAGAGCTACTGTAGTCGTGTTATAATTAAATTAAGGGTTTGGAACGGTTTTGTACCTTCTTTGTGATAAGCATTTCAGGGTGAGCATACTCAGCATCGAGCCAAGGCTTCCATTGCCAGTCAATCCAATCCTTGAATTCCTTGATCATATATCTATCCCATCGCAAAAGTAAAATTACCATTATTATTCAAATCAAAGTTACATGTACCAGTACTGTAATATAATTAAAATACCAGCTGTTTAAATATTGAGCCGCATGAGCCGCGCAGTCGCAATAAGTATAAACAGCCTGGCAATGGAATGTATTTATTTCCATATCAGGTCTGGAGTATGATATTTAAAAATAACAGAATCTATCTGTACGTTGTAATGAAGGATTTCATGGCCTACCGTAGACTTAGGCTCTGAAAGATACAGTGTGCGACAGCTGAGTGAACTACGTGCTGAAATATTCGAGATCCGTGCTGAGATATGTATAATATTTTTCCGGCCCGGGAAAATTTTGATAGGGCCGAGTTTAAACCGTTGAATATCATTTCAAACCCCGGGCTATTTTGATATCAGTTGATTATGGCGACCGAGGAGTTGGTGGCGAACGGGAGTGTCCCGTCGAGCAGTTCTCTGGCCAAGCTTTCTGCGAAAGTGACCCAGAAGATGTCCGAGCAGAAACAGAAGGACAGGAAGGATAAGAAAGGGGATAAGAAAGATAAGAAGGATAAGAAGGATAAGAAGGAGAGGTCATCAAAGCCAGCCAAGCAGAAAGAAATGAAAGAGCAGAAGGTAGATGGCGCTAAGAAAGATGAAGCCCCTATCGACGAGGATGCTCTGCTGAAGGAGGTGGAAATGCTTGGAGGGTCTAAGGAGGATCTTGATCTGATTGACGTAGATTCAGGGGAAGAGAGCGAGATCGAGTTCAGTGGAGACGGCAAGGGAGGCGAAGATTTGCAAGACGAGTTGTCTGCATACATGAAGGACATTGGCCTTGTCGTTCACGAAGAAAAGCCAAAGACGAAGCCAGCCACTACAGTCAAGAAGTCCGAAGTGCCGCCAGTCAAGGTCAAGATCAACCCAGCCAAGATCAAAGATATTGTGCACTCCGGTCAACTCATGGTGGAGGCACGAAGCGACTGGTATAACCCTGAGATTGAGGCTCCCCCTGCTCCAGTGGGTCATGTGCCGGAGGATGTTATCGCCAGACTGCACGAGAAAGCCAAGGAATTGTTGAACCAGGAGAATAGCATTTACATCCACGACGACGCCAAGTCGAGTTCGCAGAAACAGTTCTTGAACCAGCTGTTGACTGCTGGTACCCTGAACGATAAGATATCTGCCCTCACATTGTTGATCCAGGAGAGTCCTCTGCATTCGATCCGATATTTCGAGAACATGATTGGTCTGTGCAAGAAGAAATCCAAGGGTAGTGCCATGCAGGGCGTTGCGGCACTCAAGGATTTGTTCGTTGGAGGTGTCTTGCCGGATCGCAAGCTGCGATGGTTCAAGAACCAGCCGCTGTCCCCAGAAACTCCTCCACAGTGGCTCATTCTGTGGGCATTTGAGGACTGGCTCAAGTCATACTTCTTTTCGCTTCTTCAGATTTTGGAAACTCTGAGCCACGACCCTGTTGTGTACATTAGAACCAACTGTGTGGCGCACGTCTTTGACTTGTTGAAGCAGAAACCTGAGCAGGAGGTTAACCTGCTGAGATTAGGAGTCAACAAGCTCGGTGACCAGGAAAGAAAGGTTGCTTCGCGCGTGTCGCACTTGATCCTGCAGCTCGAACAGGCGCACCCAGCTATGAAGTCCATTATCACCGAGGCCGTTTCTGAGCTGATCTTCCGAGCTGGTGTCGACTACCACGCGCGATACTACTCGGTCATTACGCTCAATCAGACAATCATTGCTCACAAGGAGGTGGAGCTGGCAAATTCGCTCATGCGGGTATACCTGTCTCTGTTTGAGCGTCTCTTGTCGGAGTGGAACCGTCAGAAGGCCGAGGCTGAAGAGGCGGAGAAGAAGCGAAAAAAGAAGCCAAGATGGAACAAGAAGGGAAATAAAGGCAAAAAGGGTGGAGAGCGACAGATGGCCAAGACCTCTGCGGTGGTCAAGGAGGAGGACGACGCCAAGTTGACGTCTGCTATCCTTACCGGCCTCAATCGAGCATATCCTTTCTCGGACCTGCCCAAGGATACGTTTGACAAACATCTGAATACTCTCTACCGAGTTACGCACTCTGCCAACTTCAACACCAGTGTCCAGGCTCTTATTCTCATCCACCAGGTGTCGAAATCACAAAGCGACCTTTCCGACCGGTACTATAGAACCCTCTATGAAAGTCTCCTCGATCCGCGGATTGCTACTTCGTCCAAGCTTCGTCTCTATCTTAATCTGCTATTCAAGAGTCTTAAAGAGGATACCAATCTCGAGAGATCCAAGGCGTTCGCCAAGCGACTGGTGCAGATGGCTTCGAGCTGGATTAACATTGGTGTGGTTGCAGCAGTTGTACATCTTGTTCGAGAGCTGGAGAAGGCAATCCCCAACCTTCGAGAACTCCTTGGTGATGACCCGGAGGGCGAGGAGTACGATGGGCGAAAGCGAGATCCGCTCTTTGCCAAGGCGGGTAACTCCAAGTTCTGGGAGATGATCCCAATGCTCAATCACTTCCATCCGACAATCTCGCATTTCGCAGAAGGGTACATTAACGGCGAAGAGCCAGAAGGCACCCCTGATATTACTTTGCATACTCTTTCTCACTTCCTCGACCGGTTTGTGTACAAGAACCCGCGACAGAAGGCTACTTCCAAGGGCGCCTCCATTATGCAGCCGCTATCTGGAGCCGACATTGCTGGTGGATTGGTGACTACTAGCGGTGGTAAGCAGGTGCCCCTGACTGCCTCTGGCTGGGGCAGCCTCAAGCTTGACGATGTTGATGTTAGCGAACGATTCTTCCACCAGTACTTCACTAGCAGAGAAGAGACCAAGCCAAAGAAGAGCAAGAAGCGTGGTGAGGGAGACGAAGAATTCGATGAAGAGGAAGTGTGGAAGGCTCTTGTTGAAAGCAATCCTCAGATGGAAGGCGGAGATGGCGAAGGATTCTCTGACTTTGACGACGAGGACCTTGAGGATATGGATATCTTTGACGAGGATATCAGCATGTCGGAAGCCGGCGATGAAGGTGAAGAGGAAGGAGAAGAAGAAGACATGGGAGAATCTAAGGCTGCCGAAGATGAGTCTGACTCTGAATTTGAAGGCTTTGACGAAGATGACGATGGCATGCTGGGCAGCGATGATGAGATTGATATCCCTATGGGCTCTGATGAGAGTGATGACGAAGATGCTAAGCCTGGCGACAAGCGGTCGAAGCAGCAGAGCGAGAAGAAGTCGAAGCGTGCCCGACTTCGTGATCTGCCTGAGTTCGTTGATGCTGATGAGTATGCCAAGCTTCTTGCATCTGACAATGATGATTAATAGACGAATTGTGTAATATATCACTTTTTTTTTCAACATTGTCTCCGCGGAATCCCAATTACTGGCTGTAGGAATAGTCATGGTTAATTTGCGCCTACATGGGTACAGCACTTAAAATATCCGCCAACGATGTCCCACGGCGCCTTGGAAGAAGACAAGCGTAGGAATATTAAATTATAAATACCGGTAATATAGGAAGAATGAATCTATTCGAATTCAATTACAATTATATCGCTAAAAGATCAGAAACTTGTGAAAACATTATATCGTTAAACAAACAAAAAAGGGACATTAGACTTTCTCGTTGTGGTCAGCATCGACCTCCTTCTCGTCGGCGAACTCGCCTTCAATGCCAGCAAGGGCAAAGAGACCGACTTCTCGGGCGATCTCCTCCTGAAGCTTGACATCCTCAGCTGCGGAGCCAGAGTTGTCGCCAAAGAGCTCGTCAATCTCCTCAAGAGTTCGGCCCTTAGTCTCAGGGACGAAGAAGTAAACGTACGCACCACCGAGGATAGACATGATACCAAGGAAAATGTAAGCGCCGTAGGAGGCTCGGGCGACGAAGTCTGGAGTAGAAAGGGCGACAGCGAAGTTGTTGAGCCAGTTGGAAGAGGCGGCAATAGACATACCCTTGGATCGCAACGAGAGTGGGAAAATCTCGGCAACGACAGTCCAAGCACCTGGGCCCCACGAGTAACTGAAGAAGAAGTTGTAGAACCAGATGAAGAAGGCAGCAGTCCAGCCGGAAGCAGGGGTCCAGCCATTCTCGAACTGAGCAATGATACCAGCAACAATGAACATGCAGACACCCATACCAATGGCACCAGTGATGAGAGAGTTCTTTCGGCCAAACTGATCCATGAACAAGACAGCAAGCACAGTGGTGCAAACCTGGACAATACCGACGACACCACCGGACAGCAGAGAAGTAGACTTGCCGCCAAGGTGCAAAGACTCGAAAATGAATGGAGCGTAGTAGAGGATGAAGTTAATACCAGACCACTGCTGGAAGACCATGATAAGGCAGCCAACGGAGACTCGCTTGAAGTAGCCCTTGTTGGTGAGGAAGGACTTGTACTGGGCGATGCCGAGCTTGAAGTTGGACTTGAAGGAGCCATCCTGGAGGTCTGGGTAGTCTCGGGCCGAGACACGCTGAGCAAACAGGTGCTGGACCTTGATTTCGAGGAACTCCATTCGCACAAGGTGGTTGTCTGCCGGAAGTCGTCGCAGCTTGGAGATGGTCTGGAGGCACTCCTCCTCTCGGCCGACGTGCATGAGCCATCGTGGCGAGGATGGGATCCAGTTGATACCAATGAGCAGGATCAAGGCTGGGGCGATCTGGATGGTGATAGGAATCAGCCACGCGGCATCGCTCTGGTTTGCGCCTTCACCGCCAATGAAGTTAGTGCCGTAGGTGATCCAGTAAGAAATGAAGATACCAAAGGCAATGGAGAACTGGTAGAAAGAGACAAGAGAACCTCGGATCTCTGGTGGAGAGATCTCGGCGTTGTAGAGAGGGTTGGACTGCGAGATGATACCCACACCCATACCAGCGATGAATCGGCCGGCGTAAATGTAGTCCGGATTACCGCCATGGACTGTGGCTTGCACGATAATACCTATCATGAAGATGACGCATGCTAATTGCAGCACACCTTTACGACCGAGTTTATCTGAGAAATAACCGGCACCCAACACGCCGACCCAGGCACCGAGCTCGAGAATGGATGTGAGCAGACCTCGCGTGACGGGGTTGGAGATCTGGTCCTCGCCGATTCGCTCGGAGAAGGATTGCATGCTGAGCACCTGCCCGAACATACCCTGGTTGTAACCGTACACCATGCCTCCGAGGGACGCGAACATGGCGTTGAGGAAGGAGACCTTATTCTGGAAAAGGCCCTTGATGCCGCTCTTACCAGCGAGCTTGAGTCGCTGCTCGACGACCAAATGCTCCAAATTAGACATGTTTATTCGGAGAAACTATTTGAAATGTTGATGCTTCAATGGAAACTCCGGAGGCATTCATCTCTATTTATAAAAAAAATTATTAATCGAAAGGGCCCTGTAGATTGGAGCCGGGGCTTGCGTGTCTCACCAGCATATTTACCCCACCCCCGCAGTTTGATGGCCAGCCCCTTAACGGTGGCATCAAAGACAATCCGGGAAAATTCGAGGATAAATTCGTATCCACGGATGTTACTTCTTCAGTTACGCCTAAACGGAGGCCGCCTTCACGCATCTTTAGCGCATTATCATTCTCTCTTTTTGTGTCCTAATGCTACAAAGGCTCTACTTGAGGCTGTTCTCGATTTACATAGCGTAGAATTCAGTGGAATTCTGCTTTTTTTATCCGGTGTGGCGTACCAGTATCTTGGCAAAATATCTCCGACCGTTACATCTCCCCACCTTCGGTGAATGGAGCTGCAAAGCGGGGCCTCCAGAGAGCGGGGGGCATCTAGATTACACCGTGCATTGTAGTACACGGCAGCTTTTCTGGGGCTCTCGATATTGCCTAACCTAGGTACATAGAAGGCTTTTAGAGTAGTATGCAGATGTTATGCGTTTTTTGCAGTAAGAATGAAGCACGGCGAATGGTCGGGTAAAACAAGCAGCTTGGAGGGGCATACGAAAATTCGTTTTTACCCCACATCCACCAGCCCGGCTAAATTCATCTCTCTCACCATCCGCTCCTCCACGCCGAGAAAACAAAGGTGTGTGCTGCAGACGTCATAAACATATGTATATACATACCGCCTTAAGCGTTTTAAGTGCTTGAGATTGGCTTGAAGAGTGATCCGCGCCTGTAGGAGTTAAAACCAGTGGTCAGATTGCCGTTATATCCGTTCATTCAACGGTTGATAAACCGGGAGATCGGCACAGCTGAGTGCCTATTTGGCAGCATGTGACGCTGATTTGTAAGATCGGTATGAGACGAGGGGTTGGGTTGGTTCTTTTAGGACGTTAATACTTACCAAAGCGTTATTGGTGGGCATTACTGGCCAAAGCTTTGGGCCAAGGTTTCAGTCTATATATATGGTCTTGCTCTCTGACTTACTCAAGTTGTTTACGTTTACAGCCATGAAATAAACGTGGGTAGGATCTACTGTAATATGCCAGCCTCATCACAGGCGTCCAGGGTTTCTCAACCGCTCAACCAAACAGCCTAAAATCAAAGGATCAGCTTCGGAGGCCTCGGGTGTATTCTTGGCTAATTCTGCATTTCATCCATTAATGGGAGTGCCCACTTCACACCGTCAACTGCATGAAATGGCTTGTTTTGCTGCATGTTATTTACCTATTTCCTGCACAGATGAAAGCTTGTCCTGGCTAGCCGAAAGCAAGCTTATACGAGTGACAAACTTAAAAAATAGCAATTGAAATCAATTGATTCTTCTAGCAGGTTTACGACTTGAATTCCACGGTTTTATAATATATATGTAACTACAACTACAGGAAGGGCTGTAATTGATAAATCAAACGGTATAATACTCATGCATGCACCGTACCGTACCATCCCCGGCATTAAAGAAAGTGGCTCTACATCCAATGCCGGCAGACCTATAGGCAGCTAGTAATTAATATCTGGTCATTTTTGCAGCTTCATCATTAGCCGATCAATCGCATCCTTTCCCCTCATTCGCCATCTTTTCGCTACAGCTCTTTCGACGACAAACTTCGATGTTGCTACCGCAACATCTTGGCATCTTGGAAGCTTCGGTGATACACTCCCCTCATCATGGAAACTTCCATGACACAAAAGTCCTCATCACGGAAAAAATGCAAACTGAGGGGAGCAAGGGACTGTGGGGCAGAGGGAAGAAAAAAAACAAAAGGGTCTAGACCCGTACCTACTTGCAGTGGGGCTCATTGCCCAGAAATGAGCTCTTGGCATCGACGTTTAGTCTTGCTAATGTTGGATTAATGACATCAATTCATTATTGAAGTGACACTGGCGGCTTTGGTTCAATGATGGGAATAGCTGTCTTTTTGTCGCCGATATAGATGTACCATACGGTTATGATTTACGGTAACCCACCTCGGCCCCACCAAAGACTCTACATGAATTGTCGTAGTGTTTCTGCGCGGGAATAAATGATATTCACAAAGGATTTGTCCCTTCTGATCCAAAATCTCTTCAGATAAGGGTTCACCTGGACTCAGATAAGGGTACGCCTGGATTCAGGTCGCTCAATTTTCCCTAGAAAGCCCCGCTTTTTTGTGCTCGCCATTCACCGGTCCAATTAAGTTTCTCAGATATTGTCGTAGTAGTACTTGGGGTATGACGTTCGACTACAATGTAGTGCAGCTAATACCGGTAATATTGCATGACTTAAACATTTTCTCCAAGTCCCCACCCGGACTTTCTTCATGTCTCTGGCTTTGGTCGCCAAAAGAATTCTCCTCTGGTTTTTTGTGAGCATCCATTCTTCCAAGAAATGTATCGTTTCTTGCTACGTCCTTTTGCTCCTTTCTCGGCTGCTCTTCATTACGGTGCTTGTCATCCTTAATTGTTCGGCCACCAACCTCATTTCGCTATTCAAGTTCGTCGTTATCCAGGTAATTTATCTCTCACCTTGTTTCTCAAGACTCCTTGGGGCAGAGTGAATGGCTTCCCTCTTCGGAAGCGAGCAAGTAGCCCCAGGAAGCTTTCTCACCTTGTTGCAGTGCACATTTGCCCCAGTTCATTGAGCGTCTCGTTTGAGAAGCCTGAGCAACCCCTGTTTGTTCCAGCGTGTCGGCCTTTTTCTTACGTATGACGGTGAAACGGTTCGATTCGATTCGATTAGCATCATCAGCGATGGAAGGAAAGTAGCCCATATGTTAGCGGAAGGGGGGGGTTGACAAATTGGGTTCTTTACTGAGTATTTAAGCTGCAGTTCCAGCTTGATTATAAGCAGTAGTCCCGGAAGTCGGTTAAGAGAATGACTCTCTCTCTCTCGCCGACAATGACAAGTTGTACTTTTCGCTCTTGGAGAGATTTTTAAGGGTTTTTAACTTTGATCTATCTGCCCAACACTTGGGTTCGTCTCAATTTTTACTTCGCTTCTTGCAGCCGTTTTCAGCACTCCTCGACAGTTCGGTAGCCACTGCACAAAATGCATGGTAGATATGCTGTGTTCACCCTTGTTGCGGCAATTGCTTCATCCAATGAATCTAAATACACTATGTAGTGTACTTGGAGGGCTTGGAAGAAGTCTCATTTTATGCATTACTCAACATGGTCATACGGTACGGCGTCATATGGCGAAATATGGTCGTGTAATTCCCAACGCCTCTCAAAGATGCTTATGAGGCACAGTACAATACATGTAATGCATCGACTTTAATTATATATATCCTTGAGAGAATCGACAAACTTGGATATCACTATTAATTTCTTTAGACACGCAAATTGTACCACAACTTGTGGCTCTTGAGCACCGTTGGGGTCAGATCCACGGCACACAGATGCTAAGATCTGATAACTCCCAAAACGGATGTATGCACGCATTGATCCTGAATTGCCACTCTGCGGTTTTCCCCACGGGTTCCGCCCAAAAAGAGTACACCTCAACACGCCATTCTTGACAAAATCCATAATAAATTGATGGTTCTTTTTAAAGAGATTTGTATTTCTTATTTATCAATTACAAAATGCTGTTTCGAAATAGTTGGATATATATTTCTCTCGTTCGATGTTCGATAGAGCGGCGCTGTGCAGTGAACCCTTTGCGGCATTGCATACGGCTGCTGGCCCGCAGCGCCCCCTTTCGGATCGCGGTCGGACCGCGATTGAATCTGACTCGTAGCCCCACTAGTCACATAGGGATGAGACTATAAATATCAGTCAACTTTCCCTCTAGAGTCCGGCAATTCATACCGCAATCACAATATGGGCAAGGAACAGGATCTTTTGCAGCACGTCAAGTCTCTGCCAAACCTCGAGGAAATCCGGGGCAATCCCGACAAGGTGCTTGAGGTACTTGATGCCTATGGCAGAGAGCACCGATTCATGAACGTTGGCACGGAGAAAGGCGCGATTGTTGTAGATGAATTGAGAGCAAAGAAGCCAAAGGTGGCCATTGAATTGGGCTGCTATGTCGGCTTCTCGGCTATTCTCTTCTCCAAGGAGCTCCCACCAGGAGGGAAGTATTATGGCTTTGAATTTAGCCCAGAGTACGCTGAGATCGCTCGCTACCACATTGACTTGGCTGGATTGTCCGACCGAGTTAAGATCTTTGTAGGGCCAGCCTCTGAGACGTTGGTCGAGTTTGCCAAAGACTTCGAAACCATTGACTTTGCGTTCGTCGACCACGCAAAAGATAAGTACATCCCTGATGTTATGACGCTAGAAAACCTTGGATTGATTAAGCCGGGCACTGTCGTCACGGCTGACAATGTGGGATTTGAGCGTAACAAGCCATATGTTGCCTACATGCAGGGTTCACCTGAGGAGAGAAAGGAGATCGTTGAAACTACTACCAACCTTAATGGCAACTTCAAGGGCAATTGGAAGCTGAAGTATAAGTCCGAGACTAGGAAGCCTACTCCAGACTTTTGGGATGCCGTTGAAGTCAGCCATTGCATTGGATACGCCAACTAGCTACCAGCAGATCTGTTCTAATCGATACTATTAACTAGTTACCTTATTTTTGATAATTAATGAAATATTTTTTTGTTATCCTCATATGAAATGCACGTATGTCGGTATTGTAATTATAGTGTAGTTACCATATCTTTGTTTTTAACTCTCAGGTGCGATAACGCTGTAGGGAGGCTGTCAGAGCGCTCCGCATGAAACGTAAAAGATCGTTGCAAGATTATTAAGACGGAAGATTGGAGGTTCTGAAGCTATTGCGAATGAATAACTTTCCAAATTGAACCTGTCGAAGCCTGATAGCCTCAGAGAGTGCTCTTCGGCTACCATGTGCTGAGGACAGAACTGGAGCTGTATAGTTTTCTGTATGCAGCACATCTAGAGTCCATACTATTCTTGAAGCTCTAAGTGCCACCTTTTACACTGGTTAGGATGAACAACTTAATTATAAACATGTGTCGCTTAGCTCCTGAAGGAGGGGCCTGGTACCTAATAAAGAGGCATTAGGCCAGATTGTATTGGAGTGCTGCCGGATGGCCACACTCACAATAAGTTTGGGCCCTTCTCACCTTGAGCCTCGCCCAGGGCCTTATCCTGGTCCTTGAGCTCCTACTTTCCCTGCTGTTCCGTTTGGCCATTTGCATTCGTGTCCTCCTGGCTAGGAGTGGTTTTCTCCCTCTGGGCATACATGTACACCCTGCGAAAGCGGTCATTGACACAAATGTGATGGAGTTTGAAAAGTAGGTATAATCCTCGGCGCTTTTGAAGAATACCTTTACAGTTCATTGTGCTGCATTCGGGTCGCCATTGGAGGTCATTATTGATGGGATCACTGGCTAACTGAACGCGGCTATATTGTTCGATTGTGATTCCTTACAGAGGTTTTCCATCTTATATAATAATATATCTTGATTATAGTCTGAGCTAACGCTAAGGAAGACTGTGTCTAAACATTGGGCTTCAACAGCCGGCTCAATATAAACATTAAAATAAATCAATGGCAGAACATTAAGTAGCCTGGGATACCTATATCCAGTCCACAAAAGATGATGCGGATTCCCTCAATTTAATTGACAATACGGGGAGAAACCACTATCCCTACCAAGCACCGCTGTAGACGCAATGCCGAGGTCAGTGGGGAAAAAACCCATATCAACACCATCTGTTTTCCATCTTGAACTTGGTGGAAACTCGCGGAATGACTGCCGGGAACCAATTGTTTAAATCAATTCTTACAGACCTCAAGTACGTTCTCGAGGTCGCTTTCCTGGGCACCTTCCACCACGTGGATCTTCAGGTCATTTGACAGGACTCTGCTACCGCGAAAACTTTTTCGTGTCGCCGCATGACACGCGGCGCAAAGGGGCGAAATATTCATTTGTCAATTGCATATGGATTATTTGAAGAAACAACCTATAACTAATAGACAGTATATATTAAAGCCAGATCTTTGCCATTGTTATATTTTTGTTATAGATATTACTTCATGAATGAGGAAACGACGCTTTTTCGTGTAAGCCTCACGAAATGCGGCGCGGTGCGGTTAAAAAATTGGCACGTTTTGGGTGTTTCAAATCTCAAAAGAAATGTTGAGGGCTTGTGGCGCAATGGTTAGCGCTTTGGCTTCCGGTGCCAAGGGTTGGGGGTTCGAGTCCCCTCAGGCTCTCATACTTTTTGCGCGCGCGCCTTTGATTAGTCAGCGCTGAATAATCTATTTTTTGACATTTGCAAAATCAGCAATTTAGTCGACATATATCGAAGTTTTTAAAAATGTTTTTATTCGAGCCTTTATGGCAGGACTATTTTAGCCTATGCTGAACTTTTTTTTTAAACATTTCCGTGGTTATTAGTGACAAAATCGTTGCTGGCAATTGAGCTTACGGAAATGTTCGAATGTCGCAAAGTCGGTACTCACCACAGTAGTTTCTGTCCCAGGCGAACTACCTCCCAATGAGTGTGTCTCAACATGAAATTTTTCGATTTGAGGCCCCCGACAAATCAACCTGGAGTAAAAGAGGGCAGCTACAAAGATGCGAACACAGGATATGCTGCGTTCGCTTTTCCGACAGAGCGATGGCCTGTCTGCGGCCAGAGCGATTCTACAGAAACCAGTGGTCTCTTCGCCGGTTTTGACTTTCGTTCGAACTGCTACTAAGCGAGCAGCGGGTTCGAAGACTAGCATGAAAGATTCGGCCGGCCGACGACTGGGCGCCAAGAAGGGCGACGGACAGCTCGTCAAGGTGGGTGAGATCGTATACCGACAGAGGGGTACCAAGATCTATCCTGGAGAAAACATGGGCATTGGCAGAGACCACACGCTGTTTGCCCTGGAGCCAGGTTATGTACGATTCTACCTTGATCCGTTCCATCCACAACGTAAGCTCGCGGGTATCGCGATGAGAAAGGACACCCGACTACCAACTCCACATTTTGCTCCGCGGATGCGACGGTTTGGTCAAAGCACTATTGTTGAGCCCGAGAAGGCCGAGCGGGAAAAGAACGTAATGAAGCGAAAGGAGTTCATTGGCCGGCCAAAGCTTGAGGAGGAGCTGCAAAAGCGGGAACAGAAGCGAATTGCCCGGAAGGATGCATTGGGTAAGGAACTGGACAAGCATATCGTGCTGGAGGGCGCGGATAGAGAAGTCGCTCTGGAGCGACTACTTTCTATTCGTTCCTTCTTGTGCCACGGCAGAACCATTCAGGAAGCCCGTGAATTGGCTGATAAGGACTATGTCAGCGAAGCTGAGATTGCCAAGAAATACCGAAAGGACAGCTCGTTGGTTGACGGGCTGGACAAGTATAAGGAGCTTGCTTCAAAGGTTGACGCTGCTGTAAGCTTCTGTCCAGAGGGCAAACTTTACAAGGCGCTCACCCAGGCCGAGCTTGACGAGATTGCAAACAGCACCATTTCGGAGATTGAAAAGCTCACTGCTGGTGTCATTACCAAGGACATTCGGGCCCAGGTCAAGGAGCTGCTGAGAAAGCCATGCTTCGAGCTTACCTCTCGACATGCTCTTTACAAGAGGTATGCTTACAAGCCGATTGAACTGCCGCAAGTTAGCAAGGAGGATATGCAAAAGCTTGTCAAGCAGAAGAAGGGCAAGATCGTCCAGAAGTGGAACTACGAGAAGCGACGTGTTGATAAAGTCTTCGTTCCATTTGAACTTACTGCTTAAGGCTCTCTCCCTGGATGTAACCCATTGTAAATAATAGTCATTCAAGTTGTACATGTTAACCTATTCTGTGGAGATATTTTGAACCTGGGAAATGGTTCACATACCAAGTTATCGAGTATCGGTAGTGGAAAGGTAAAAGTTCAAAATTGATTTCAAGTTAGTGGGTTAGTTGAAAGGGCAAAAGCCCAATTTTTTTCAAGTAGTTGAAAGACAAAATTCAAGATTGGCTTATTGCTAATTAGGGTCTAATATATATACAAAAACGTCATTAAATAAGTGATCCTATTATTACACTCTGAGACCCTTCGCTTTCCTGTACCGAATCTCCAGGTATCTCAGGACAGGGTAAGTGACACCAGTGAAGCTCCAGGTGAGGAACAGACCAACATCAGCATGGTATTCATCACCAATGAGCTTGGCAACGGGACCAACATAGTAAACTTGGCACATACCCATGGCCGCGCCCACGACACCACAGCAAGCAGCCGCAGTAGCGGCAAGGCAGGCCGGCATCTTCTTGTGGTCGTTCCAAATGCTCCAGTCATAGCTATCGTTTAGGCCAGGCAAGTTGTCTCGTCGGAATATGAGGTTCTCTTCTATAAGCACCATAAAGTAAATAGCACTCCAGTAAGCAATCATTGGCAAGAAGTTGCCCAGAATGGTAGAGAGCTTGTCACGGCCAACCATTGCCAGAACAAACGCCACCATTGCAGAGACGAATGCGAGGATGTACCGCGGGACTCTGGTAAAGAAGTATCCCCATACCTGACTGGACAGAGCAAGAGAGTATGTGTTGAGTATGTTGTTGGACACCAACGAGATGTAGAGGACGCAGAGGAGGAACTTCCCACCAGCGCCCCACGCACGGAAAGCCGCATCAAGAAGACCACCGTTGCCGAGGGTGTTGAAAGCTTCAGCCCAGCTTGGGATGGCGACCGCAGCGGTGCCCAAGCCAATACCCAGAATACCAACAAACATGGTTGGAACCAAAATCGCTCCCCAAGTGAGGAAGAGGGTCTTGTAAGCAGGGAAGTCCTCTGGGAAGTCAACGTAGTAATCCGAGGTGAGCGCGATCCAGGTACCAGTAATACCGAACGACGAAGAGAAAAATGTGAGCCAATTGGCCTGGATATCCTTGTCGGAGCCAACCGACGGGCTGTGGATGTCGAAATGCTTACCAGCGCACACATAGAGCAGCATGAACGTCAAAATCACCGGGATAGCAGCAAATGACTCAAAGAACTGGACGTATCTAATGCCAAAGATGGAAATACAGAATGAAATCACGGTGATAATGACAATTCCAATTTCTAGCGGAACCTTGCCATTCGACAGAGAGGCGAGAATCTGCCCACCAAATACGCAATTGACGACGGACCAACCGAGAAGAGTCAGGACGTTGAAGAAGGCGCAAATCTTGGCAGTCCACCATCCAAATTGGAATCTAGCGCCGACCATCTGTCGCAAACCTGATCTAGGGCCCATTGTAGCGCCGTACGCAGCAACAAACGTGCCCACGATCGTGCCAGCCGTACCGGCACTGATACAATCGTTAAAACTGAGGCCAAAGATCAATGGGCCCAAGAAGAACCCAGAAATGGTCGAGAGACCACCGGCCCCGCTCATCCAAAGCAGAACCATCTCCCACATCTTCTTAGAGCCACCGTCATGCCTCTCGTAGGGCATGGCTCGGTGAATTCCTCTCAGCTCTACGCCAAATGAGTCAACCTTCTCGCTGAACCTGATAAACTTGGAGAACCAGTCGTTCTTCTGGTGAGGCTCCAACAGGGACTCGCTGGAAGCATCCTGCACCCGCATATGCTCTTTGGAAGCCATGTTTTCAACATCCTGCTTCATGGTGAGAGTGTGGAGTAACCTTGCCGCACTACAGGAAGGGAAATTGGCAATATTTAAGCTCTCAGCCCACGGTGGTGTACAATGCACAAATGACTGATACACACTGGGTTGTTGCCCTTCTCTTTTTTTTTTCACCGGTGCCAACTCGGGGCCGCACGGCTGAATGCAACCCGTTCTGCCTCCGCACAAATGCTTCTCCGCTGACGGAATGCCTTCTCCGTCTACGGGTTATTCCGAACTCCTGTGAGCTCTCCCCATTGTGTCCTGCCGGATAATATTGTATAACAATTTATGCACTCAGACTGATGAGCAAGACTGGGGTATAAACGTTCCGTGATGGTTGGATGGATTGATATCCAGAGCGAAGTTTGGCTTATACCATTTGATCGCCCAACGGGTTTGTTTCATGCATAAAAATGTCCAATGCAGAATTTTGGTCTACGCAAAAGTATTCCGATGATGGTATTGCGTAAACTTTGGGTAGGTCACCTTGCCGCAGCCTTTCATGCCCGAAAGCTCGCCGCCGCACTGCCAAATGTACTTGAAGTCCTTCTTGTCATCGCCTCTCGCTATGGTAGTGCGCAGGATCATTGGTATCCCGCAATCACATTTGGGCACCACCTCTGTGCGAAATTCTCGACGGTACCACCGGTAAGTGATATTTAGCCGCGTAGTGCCGGAAATGCTGTGAGGGGCCAGTGGATAGGTGACCGGCACTATGCTGTGCTTGTACAGCTCCTGGCACGTAGCGTGCATGATGATAAGTGAATTGTGCGGGAGATGGACCGAAAAAGTAGTCGAATCGCGGTCATGGCGATGCTTGAGGCGGAACTCTCGTGTGGCTCCGAGACTGATACTGGCAATGATTGCGTGAGGACCAATGTTGGTCATTTGATCTGAGTGGTATCCGACTGACTCGCGGCCATTCTCGTACCGGTTGCACAGCGCAGTGTCGCTCGTCCACCGACTCGGCGGTTGATACTCTGTGCGGCCCCTTTTGTCAACCTCAGTGTTAACTACGTCCTCGATAATATCCCGGGCCCTGGTCATTAAGTCGTTGAAGATTCGCACGTCCCGGAGGACGACGCCATTGTAGGTGGCCGTCTTATTGTCGTCCAGTTTCTTGGGGTCCGAATACAGACACGCTGTGTGGTGCGATGCTACTTCCCTCTCGAACATGGTAAACGCCCGCTGCCTCCAGGTCTTCGAATCCTCCAGAAGGTACTCTAAGAGGCTGTCTGCGAGATCCTTTGGGAATATATTTCTGTGGAAAGTACAGGGCAGCAGGTCCCTGATCTGGTTCTCATCATACAAGTGGACGACCGTTCCCTTTTGATCTGTCTTTGGTTTCTTAAGATTTGCACTATTTCCAGCAGCGTCGGTTATAAACCGCTTCAGCGTGCTTTGGTATCCGGGACATTCCTTCTTTTTACTCTGTTTATCTTCTTCTCCAGCCAGCAGCTGCTTTGCCAGATCTACGCTACCGTTACATGCCGTCAATATATCGAGCAGAACCTCCTCATCTGCATCTTTGGCTACCTTCCTTAACTGCTTCAGCTTCTCCTCTGTGCTCAAGTCTGCCATTTTGCCACGCAGGTAAACATCAAGATGAGAGCGTTCAACAAATTATAGACGCGCGGTTCCAAGTTAGGCAGGTAATTAACACGTCCGTGACGCGCTGACAAATTTGGCGCGCGTCGGGACAGGAGATTATCGCGTCGGTTTCCTAAACGGTAACTCCTTTGTTCCCAAGCCTGGTACACTTGACCAACTGGTATAAAAGGGAGATATTTGCCTCTCCCCCCCCCTGAAAAATGCTTCACCAATTAGTACTCGTTAGGCCGGGTGTGTCTAATGGTCACTCCCTCTTGCGTACAAAACGAAGACTCTAATCCCCCCGACCCCCCCTCGAACAAGTGCGCTACCCGAATGAGAACAACGAGAACAACGAAACAGACGTATTGAATACATGGAGACAACAAGAGTTTGACAATTGACAAGAGAGATCTTCATCCTGGGAGGGAGTGGCCTTTAGATATATCACGCCTAGTTGTGTGTTAGAAGATTAGTTGTATTAGTCGTGTATTAGATGATTAACGTTACTTGAATACTGTGTATATTGGAAGATTAGCTGTGTACTGGAAGATTAGCTGTATATTGGAAGATCGAAGATTAGTTGTGCATCGAAAGCCTGTATGCTGTATACCTAGAAGATTATGTAGTGTGCTTTTATAAATATACCAAAAACGATTTACTCCGGCTTCTTCTGATAACCATATGGGTTTTGCTGGGTCCACCGCCACAGATCCTCGCAAGCCTGCTGCATGGTAAGCTTAGTCTTCCACTTAAGCTCACTGTTTGCACGATTTGGCTTGGCAGTGAGGTCCAACACATCACCGTCTCGTCGAGGAGCAACCTCGTATGGCAAGTCTCGGCCCACAGCAGCACTGAACTCCTTAATGACCTCAAACACAGTAGAACCATGGCCGGTACCCAGGTTCCACTCTCGGCAGTAGCCAACAGTCGGGTTCTGTCGCTCCTTCTGGACTTCCTCGAGCTTAGCAAGAGCAGCCAGGTGGCCCTCGGCCAAGTCAACTACGTGGACGTAATCACGAATCGGCGTGCCGTCTCGCGATGGGTAGTCGTTGCCAAAGACCATAAGCTTCTCGCGTCGGCCAATTGCGACCTGAGCCAAAAATGGCAGCAAGTTGTTTGGAATGCCCAATGGGTCCTCGCCCATAACACCAGACGGATGGGCGCCCATTGGGTTGAAGTATCGCAAAAGCGCCACGTGCCATTGCTTGTTAGCCTTGGCGTAGTCACGCAAAATCTGCTCAATGAAGAGCTTGGTGTTGCCATAAGGCGACAGTGGGCCCGTAGGACACTCCTCTGGGATTGGAATCATGTTCTCGTACTTCGTGGCATCACCGTACACAGTTGCCGAGGAGGAGAAGACAAATGTGCTGACGCCAAACTCCTCCATGACCTTGATGAGGTTGATAGTACCGGCCACATTCTGCGAGTAGTACTCGAGAGGGATCTGGGTCGACTCGCCGACCGCCTTGAGGCCAGCAAAGTGGAGAACAGAGGTGATCTTGTACTTCTTAAACGCGACTCGCATGTCCTCGACGTTTCGCAGGTCGGCCTCGACAAACTCCGGAAGCGTTCCCGTGATCTTCTCGATCCGCTTGACCGCCTCGTACGACGAGTTAGACAGGTTGTCGAGGATTACTACGTTTCGTCCCGCCTCAATAAGCGTCACCACGGTGTGGGACCCAATGTATCCGGCACCACCAGTAACCAACACGTACTCCTTACTGCCAACATTAGCTATTTTATCTCAGTATAGCCACAATGTTCACATACTCAGCCATCGTTTATTGTCTATCAATTCTAGTTAGTACAAATGGGAGGAGGGAAGGAGTGAAAATCCAGTTTTTTTTCCGGTGAAATACGCCGATACAAAGACAGCCCTCCCGGGGAAGTGGTGGCCGTCTCCCACCAGCATAGCGTGGGGTGGAGGGGGTAAAAAGCGTTGGAAGGATGGGGGTTTATCCGAACTGAACCGTATTTTGTATTTTTACGAAGTATTTTTTAGCAAGGATTAGAAGAATTTGATAGTTATTTTCTACGTTGGTTCCAATTGAAATATGGGACTTAGTATGGCTATTGAAGTCACAACTTATCTGGTCATTATTCATTTCATTGTGTTTAGTACGGTGGGCAGCGAAAAGGTCCGGAACAATTGGCGGGAGAATTCAGTCCGGTATCCCCGGGTCGTATAACTGTGTCAGGTCGGCGTCAAGTGTATTCATTTCATTATTTTTAGTACATTAGCTTAACAGTCTCGGCAGACTTTACCTTACTATTGACGCAACCGAATACGGGGATACTTGTAACAATTACAAATAGATTCCCGAGCTCGTACTTAGGTAGCAATGGCAATGGGGGGACCAGTCCCCCCAAACCCCCCTGGGGCTCCGCTTCGCGGAGATATTTACTCCGAAAGCAAACAATGAGCTCAATTGAGCATGTGTGCATTCTCCGCGAAGCGGAGCCACGGGAGCTCGAGGGCTGGCCCTCGAATACCCCTTCTCTACCATGTGTAATTGGGGGACCAGTCCCCCAACCCCCCTGGGGCTCCGCTTCGCGGAGATATTTAGAAAGTAAATAATGAGCTCAATTGAGCACGCGTATGTCCTCCGCGAAGCGGAGCCACGGGAGCTCGAGGCCTGGCCTTCGAATAAGTATACTACGGCAATGCTTCTAGCATAGTGTATAGTTTACTCAGTAAACTAGTGGTACATTAAGGGGTGAATTAAGTTATGGCATAACAAGCCATTGGTAAAGGAGTCAAGTGAAAGGCAAATGCGACTGAAGCCGCACGCAAGTAAACAAAAAATGCCCAGTAAGCAAAGAGAATTTACAATTGGTAGCAACAAACCGGCAATTAGAATTGCTTACTAATAATACTTAGTTAACCTACAATGTACTTTATTACCATGTATAGCCGGCATTAGCTGTTACTTTGTAACTCTATGTCCTTGAATATTGTACATCAACAACAGAGTACAGGTAATGTGGCAGTTGCGTAATTATCGCGCATCTGGTGGCAAGTTGGGAACGGTACTGCTGCATTGCCATGGAGGTAGGTGGCCTGAGACCTCCACACCATTTCAGCTGAATTCCGCGTCAGCGCATACCACCACATGACAAAGGCATTAACTACTGCTGTACACTCTACACGTCAGCGAAGGAATAGAGTTCTCCACAATTTGAAGAAGATCGCCATGAATTCGTGGTGAGGCTTTTGAAGGTGTGCCTATTGCGGGCGCAAATCTTGACCTGTGTGTGAGATTGCCGAGCTTAATTAAGTAGAGTTAAGTTACGTGAAATTTTTCGGCCTCCTCGGCCAATGGAAGCCGTTGTGAAGAGAGCAAAGTCGCATTCTGCAGCGGCGCATTGCGTAGCGTTGGATAGCTAGGTGGGGGGTCACTGACTAGAGCGAACTGAGGCTTATCTTGAAATCGTACAAATAGTGATATAGCGTGCGAAGAGCACAAAAAAAACTCTATTCTGTAATTGCACATGCCAATACCGGAAGTATCGTCAATAATCCGTACATAGAACGCGTATTTCATACAATTAATCATATTATATCATAATCGGCTCTAAAAAATCCCGAGATAGTGGTTTCGGAAGAGGCTTATTGGTTTTTTTGCTTTTCGCTTTGGGCCGATTTGCCTTAACTTTTCTTGATCTTTTTTTACCCTTTTTTTTTGAGACAAATCCATTCAACGGCACTTATCTCCTCGTAAATTTTTCAACCCACGATAAACCCCCTTTCTATTTCATCACCGTAGCTTGTTACTACACCCTGCGAACTACCCCATATACTTTTCAGTATCGATTTATATGAGCTACCTGATAAGCAGGAAAATCCTTGGAAGACGCGGAGAAAAGATGCGCGCATTCAGCCTTTAAAGCAATTTAAAGGCTACTTACGACCGGTTGAGCGAGTTAGCTGAACACAAGAAACAAAAAAAAGGAGAGAGATAAGAGGGACGAAAAGTAATACGATTAACAGACGAGTAACACAAAAGAACGAGCACCAACGAATTAACGATGATGAAATCTACCAAGGCCAAACGACAGGCCGCCGGAAAAAGCTTAGAGTATTTCAAGAACCGGACCAAAAGTAGCACTCTCTATGAAGATTCGGACACATCGTCAGAGGTGGATCTGGATAACGACGACGAAGATGAAGACGAGGATGATGAGGATGACGGGTTTGACTCTGAGGACACTGTGACCAGTTCTCCGTCTCTAGTACTCAAAAAACCCCAAAAAGCCAGCAAGAAAAAGAGCATGCCTGATTTTAAAAAGGGATATTCCTTTGATGATGATGAAGAAGATGACGACGAAGACGAAGATGATGAAGACGAAACCGATTCGGACTTGTCTTCCGACGAGTACTTGATAAAGAAAGGGCCCGTCGTTCGGTCGCGGTCACAGACTCCGGTACCATCAACCAGTAACTCATCTACCGCGAAACAGAAGAAAAAGCTTGCTCCACCGCAGAAGCTGGTGATTCCTAAGCGCCTGGACCTGTCGTCGATCCGAAAGAAGAAGCAGCAGGAACAGCAGGGGCAGCAGAACGACCAACCAAAGCCACAGCCAAAGGAATCGAGCTCGGAGACGGACTCGACCTCTTCGTCCAATGGCGTAGCCTCCAAAACGAGACGCGAATCCGTGGTAAACCACGGCGATTTTGACGACCGCATCGCGTTCCCACGGAACGGTAAGCATGCGACCGACAGCGCAGTGGTCACAGACAACGAGGAAGACGAGGACTTTGAAGAAGACGAGCTCATGAAGCTGTTGCACTCCATCGAGGAAGACGAAGACGAGGAAATTGACGTCGACGAAGACGAAGACGTTATTGAGGAGGACTCAATTAACGTTGACGATGACGAAGAGGATCTCGATGAGTCTAGACTCGAGCAGCAGGAAGAACAGGCCATTGTAGAGGACCTTGATCCGACAGAATTGCTCCACTCGCCCTCTCCTGCGTTTGAAATCCCGCGGTATGACGATTCTTCCGACGATGAGGACGAGTCCGAAGAACACTACTTTGAAGACGACTTCTTTGAGCCGACTGTTATGCACAAGCCAGTGGGGCGTGGTCACGCGAAAAAGGCACATTCCGACGAAGAGGATGACGATTCGTATCTATGGTCCTACTTCTTCAGCTCGGGTGAGAGCGGCGATGAAATGGACGACACGGCATCAATTGGGGCTGCAAGCTCAGACCCACGACTGGACGAGGACGCTACTGACGATGAAACCGACGAAGATACGAACTTGCCTCCTCCGGGCCAGCGGAAGCCTATTCAGCGTGCTACGGAAATTCTCTCGTCGGCGAGCCATTCGTCGCGGCCACCGATTCTGGCTAGCTGGGTTACCTCCAATGAGCGGCCTATTGGTATTATTGACGGATTGACGACCCGTACGCTGTCGCCTCCGGCTGCTACGGAATCAGAGAACGAGGACTACTTCACGCGGTCTTCGGAGCAGCTGTCGTTTAAGAAGCGCAACCGCAAGCGGAACTGGTCGCAGACCTCTACAGACTCTGAGGCGAGCGAGATTGCTTTAGACGAGTTTATCTATACCGATGAGCTTGACGATGAGGTAGAGGCGACGCCAGGCGGGTCCTACATCAAGGCGACTACGGTTCCGCTTTCTGCATTCCGAAACCGAGGCATCATCACCCCGTCCAACCACTATGCGCAGCGGCGAATGTCTTCTAGTGGTGGACACAAGTCCAAGCGGGGGTCGCACCACCGCGAGGCGGTCATTACGCCCGTCAAGTCGGTCAATCGCAAGATGAAGCGTCATAAGAAGCACCCATCGCGCAAGAAGGCGTCTTCTCACGAGCCTATTGAAGATATCCTCTTCGTGGAGCCGGATTACCCTAACGACCATTTCCTCGACATTGAGCTTAGCCCTCTGTTTGCCGAACTTTCTTAAAATATTTATTTTTTATTATTACCTGGTATTATTAACATATGTATTCGGATAGAAGCATTGAAAAAGTTAACCAATTCACGCAACCATGTCTCCTTGACTAGGCTCTACATTACGGGGGGTCTGGGGGCAGAGCCCCCAACTACGGGAGCTCGAGGGCTGGCCCTCGAATAGTACTCTTCTTGATGGAATGGGGGGACCAGTCCCCCCAAACCCCCCTTGGGCTCCGCTGCGCGGAGATCTGGTTGATCTGACGGGGGTTTGCGGGCAGAGCCCCCATTTACGGGAGCTCGAGGGCTGGCCCTCGAATACACTCCACTGCCCGGGAAAGATAAGCCGCATACATTGCGGCTCAGACAGCATTCACGGCTGTAGTACTGCAAACGTTAAACGGGTCAGGGTAGAGGTACAATGGTCGCTTGAGAGGGATATATTACTCTATAAATACGATTAGACCAATGGGGTGAGTCTGCTGGAGAGCTGAAGCTGGGTCTTGACGGTGTTTGAGAGGTAAATGACCATGAGAACGTCCTGGAAGTGCGAGTTGAACATCTTTTCAAGTCGGTCCGAAGACACAGATGGGACAACGGACAGGCTCTTGAGCAGGTACTTGCCCAGCGCCGTGGAGCCCTTCTCAGTACCCTCGATAACCTGGCCCACGTACGAGTAGACTCGCTCAAGCATGTCCATGACCTCGCCTATCGACTGCTCAAGCGCCTTCATGTCGCTGATAAGCTCTACAGATCGGTCCTCCCGCTCCTTGGCCTGGTTGATGGCGTCAAGGCCCAGCTTCTCGGCCTCGGAGTATCGCACCTCGTTTGGAACCGGCACAAACAGGCAATTGCCGTTGACCTTGTCGTTGACGCCGACCGGCGACGAAATGTAAGTCTGGACGCTAATGTCGGACAGCGCGTTGCCCGTCTGCACAGTGAGGTGGATCGCCGGGTACGGGTAAGTGCCGCCATCCGCCTGCGAGTACAGGTCGTGCATCAGCGCCGAGTAGTTGTTCAGCTCTGACGAGGTCGAGAACCAGCCCAAAATGACCTCTTTTGGATGGGACTTGCGGTGCAGCGCGTACATGCTTCGGTTGTATTCGTAGCCAACGTGGATCTCGTCGCCGGCCTCGTTGTGTGGCACAGCGTAGGCGCTTCGCACCTCGATCTCCTGGCCGTCTTCGGATCGCACGCCCAGCAGGGTGCCAAACACTCGCTCCTGGCCCTCGACGTTGCGCAGCGCGTGGTCCAGCACCTGGAACAGGGCCTGGGCCTGGACGACGACGTTCATAGGTGGCGACACGGTGGGGATGCCCGAGCTCGTGGTGCCCGCAGGACGTGGAATATGCAAATTCGACTCCATTTTTATCAGCCTGGGTTTTATTATGGTTCGGCAGAGTTCGATGCTGAAAAATTTCGATCTTCCCAAAGCCGCGTGTCGTTGAAATTCCAACACCTCTCTCCAACACAACTTAACTATAACGAATTAACTTAACCTCGTCAAAAATGGGTGGTATGGGTACTTAACTGGCTGCTTATGGGGGTGATTTTTGGGCGATTGGTGGTTTATTTGTGATTACCACGTAGTCTATTGTGTATTAGTTGAGATATTAGGAAGTAGCTGCCTTGAATTGTAATTGGTTGTGTGGTTATTTGGTGCATGGTTACGACGGGAACATGTGCGATAGATCTTACCAGCTACGCAATAGTATACATTCAGAGTATGGAACTTCTCGAGATACTTTTAAAACGCTACTTACTATCTTCTTGATAATGCATCTGGTATTTGGTTACGACGATTTGAAAGAAGTATAACAGCTCTTGTGACAGGATTCCCACAGTTCTACTGTTCGATTGTAAAGACACTACCAGTAGTAGGGCTACCGGGTCCCTATGCACAATGTGGTACACGAACCAATGGCTGAGGATTAAATAGCATGAGTGGATATTGGAAAGCATACCTTTAAAAGCATGTGATTACCGGTACAGTGGTAGTTATTTGGTGATAGGTATTCCGTCAATCCCATTGCACATTACACTATGCCTCAGTTTAAAAGACCAATTGACAGGAGAATTGGTACATTTCGGTATATTTATGGGCAGTTAACAATATATTTAACGTATGATTAGCCTGTTGGTACCTGGTATCGCAATGACAGCCCCTGTTTTGATCACAACTTTATTAACAGCGAGTGAACTTTATAACAGGTCACATCTAGCCACAACATGGACTGAGAAAAAATTATAAATAGAGGTCGAATCCCCCCTTTGCAATTTTCTTTCTTTCCTCGCGGCTCTTCGGGGCCGCCATGTTGAACCATATCGAATGCGACTTTTACCGGAAGCATGTCGAGCACGTAAATACCAGAGTCTTTGTTGATGATCTGAGTGTTTTTAAATTCCACACCTCCCATACATACTACCCTGGGGTTTATACCAGGCGTGCTAACGAAGGAAGCATATCATGGTCCGGTTGATTGAACTACGGTGTCTTTTTCTTATGACAATACTAACCTTTGTAACCATTGTCCCTGGCATTGGAGGCCCCATTTGCCCTGAACATTAGTTTTTTTTTTTACAATATTTGTATTTTTTTAATATAACATACTGTATTTTTTTCCCAGTAACTATCTAACTTTACCATATCTATTCACGTACGTACATCTGTTTTTGTTGTACCAGTACATTCACATACCGGCGCTACACCGTCATTACCTGGTACGACGATACTACAATACGTGTTTGATAAACTACTGGCCCATGGTAGGGTCAATTCCACATTCAATATACTACCCTTGGTGTAATTGTAATTGGGGGGTCTAACACAGGAATTTGTTACAGGTTGGGAATTTGCTGTACCAAGAATTTGTTACGCAGTTACGGGGGTTTGGGAGCTCGAGGGCTGGCCCTCGAATATACACCCCTGTACGTGTAATTGGGGGGACCAGTACCCCCAAACCCCCCTGTAGCTCCGCTAGCCACATTCTCAACAATTAGGCTCGTTGGTTCACTGGTTGACCCCGACTTCTGGTCACCAAATTAAAACGATGAACCAGATAAGTCCACTAAGCAAGGAGTACTCAAATGCACTAAAATGAAATGAAAGTCTTCTACCTACATATATCGACCGCCCAGACCCAGATATATCAAACCCAATCCGCCATATCTAAACAGAATAACTTCCCCATCGCCTGAACATATAAGATATCAAATAATACCGGTAATAGCTGCAGATGGAGAAGCGACCACCACGGAGCCGCACGGTAATCAAAATGCAGACAAAGGGAGCCCGACGACCGGCATGCCGGTAGCCGCGCCGATTCCTGCAATGCTTCCCCCCTCACTAAAGGTGGCGTCGAGGAGAGAGAGAGAAGACCTGCCATTGAAAGGGACGACAAGACGATGATACGACCACGGGCGGTGCCATTGAGGCACTTTTTTAGTGGTTCTGTGCGGACACGGTCGCAGTTCCAGTCGGCTGCCGCAATTAACCCCGGCACTCTGCCGCGAAACCGTGCGGCGAGGAGCAAATGGCCCAGAAGGCTCGTTATCGCCGGTGGCGTAGGCCTGGCGCTGTACAGTTACGACCGCATGTTCAACGCGTCGGCGTTTGCGCGATCGCTAAGATGCGTCTACGACCTGGCGTTTGTCGGGCTCGACTACAAGCTCAACTTCAAGGAAGGGCGCGACATTGAGGCGCTCCACGAGCGGTCAGCCGACCGTATCTACCGCCTCATGATCACCAATAAGGGCCTTTACATCAAGATGGGCCAGGCGGTGGCGATCCAGGCCGGAGTGCTGCCCCAGGTGTACCAGGAGAAGCTCGCCAAGCTGTTTGACTCGGCTCCGCAGGACACTTGGGCCAAGGTCGAGCAGCTGCTAACGGCCGAGCTCGGGGAGCCGCCGGACCAGTACTTTGAGTATATTGATCACCACGCTGTTGCTTCCGCTTCAATTGCTCAGGTTCACCAGGCGCGGCTTAAGACCGGCGAGATCGTCGCTGTCAAGGTGCAGCATGCCGACATCAGCAAGCAGGTCTACTGGGATCTGCTGGCCTACAAGTCGCTCATGTACATATACGACCGATTTCTGTTCAAGATCCCGATTTATTTTATTGCTGAGCACGTAGCCGACCGATTGACGCGAGAAATTGACTTCTGCATTGAGGTTGCCAACTCCAACGCCATGAAGGCCAAGGTCGAGTGCGACCGCGAATTGAGCCGAGACATTTACGTGCCCTGGGTCTATGACCAGTTGAGCACGGGGCGTGTCATTGTTTCGGAGTGGATTGATGGCATTACGCTGAATAAGAAGAAGGCTGTGTTGTTTGAGGGGTATAACGTGCAGAAGGCCATGACCCAGATCATGAAGCTGTATGGACGTCAGATCTTTGACTGGGGCATTGTACACTGCGACCCTCACCCGGGTAATATCTTCATTCGTAAGCACAATGGCCGCCAGCAGGTTGTTTTGATCGACCACGGCCTGTACATTACTGAGACGGACGAGTTCCGCCAGGACTACTGCCGGTTCTGGGACTCCATGTTTACTGGAAACACCGAGCAGCTCAAGGAGATTGCGGCCAAGTGGGGGTTCGGCAACGGTGAGATGCTTGCGACGGCGACCATGATGCGTAGATATAATTCATCCTCCTCTAAGCAGGGCGAGTCGAATACGGATACTTTCAACGCCCATGAGGAGTTTGAGGTCCACCAGCAGGCGCGAGAGCAGTTTAGGTCCTTTTTGCAGGACACTACGCGCATCCCGCTCGAGCTTATCTTTTTGGGTAGGACGATCCGCATCATTCAGGGCCTTAACAGGATGTACGGGTCCCCCGTCAACCGGCTGAAGATTTTGGCAACAGAGTCCTCTCGCGCGTGGAAGATGATGAACCCGCCAAGGGGCGTTATGGCTCGTCTTTCGGCGGTGCAGAGTTCCGTCACTTTCTGGCTCATTATGCTTGTGTCTGACGTTGCATTCTTCCTGATTAGATTGAAGCAGTTCTTGCTTGGTGGAAGGTCAAAGGGAGTCGAAGACATCCTAGAGGAGAGAATGGAGGAGATGGGATACACGTCTGTCGACCCAGATTCCGAGCTCGTGGAGTAATTTATTTTGTATTTGTAGCATGAGATACATCGTCACTTATCTTAAACACCAAATGTGGCCAATTATTATACATATCACCCGTTCAATATATACTTTTCATTAACACCATTGGTAATGTTTAGCAATTTTTTTTAATTAACATAAATCATCCAATTGATACGGTTAATTTTTTATATATTATTTGGTATTACGGGTAGAACGGTAGGCGGTCGAAATACTAGGCGTAGGCAGGATGTGCGCCGCATGGTGCGGCTGAATATGCGCCATTTGGCATATCTGTTCGTATTACAAACCAGGGACCGGCATTGTTCTCTCTCCGTACCAGTCATATATTATTGCATTACAACAGGCAAAAAGAATATTCTCTAGATCAATTGCTGGTAACAGTCATAGTGCCAAGTTTACCTATACATCCATTCTTTGGATCAATGTTATGGTTCACTTCAATTCCTTGATCACCTTACATATAGAGCAATTGATGGCAGACTACCGTAAGTAGCTCACCGAAATACGTGGCCAGATTCTAAATATTTCGGCTATTGAATACTGTACAATCTGAAGGCGGCGGACGGGGATATCGGACCGGGGAGCCGACGCGGAGATAATGTCAGGAACAGACCAGCGACAGATCAATGAGTTTAATTAATATAAATCCGGCCAATTCTTCTCGAAACAAAAGAGTATATTCGAAAAAAACAACCAAGAAAGTTGCAATGAGTGGAAGACCAACACTGGCTGTAATTGGACTCAATGGCGCGCTGGGATCCCACCTTCTGAGCGGTGTTATCGAGCTATTCGACGGCTGTTTTTCGTTCCCTGTTCACGCAATTACACGAGACAAGTCAAAGTTTACTGACTCCGACAAGATCAAGTACTTCGAGGCCGACCTAAACGACAAAGCCAGCCTTGTAGAGGCGTTGACGGGAATTGACGTGCTCATCAATGCCTCGTCTTCGTTTGTGCCGCAATTCAACTTGAACATTGCAATGGAAGAAGCAGGAGTAAAGCTGTACTTCCCGACTGGATATGGCTCGGACACTGATGCAAGCGAGTTCAGCTCCTCCTTTGCACACAACCGCGCGCCAATTGAGGACGCCCGGGCCAGAGGGATCAAAACGGTAAAATTGAAAGTCTCGTTCTTCACGGAATGGACACTGGAGAACATGTACGTGGTTAATGTCGACTCTTCGGCGCAGACGTATACACGCATTGACGACGGAAGTTACCTTATTAGTTTTACGTCCTACCGAGATGTGGCATATTCGCTGCTATCGCTGGCCGGACAACAACCATTTGAATCAATTCCCGATATCATCAAAATTGCCAGCGACACTGTCACTGTTGATCAATTTGTGGCTATCTACGAGAAGTATTCAGGCAAGAAGCTCAGCGTGAAAACGACCACTGCCCAGAAGGTCCTTGAAGAAGCACGTAAGGCCATGAGCCAGGAAAAGCCGGGCTGGAACGAATTTACCAAAGTCCTTACTGCGTTTATTGTGGAAGACTCGCGACCTGCTAATTTTTCAGGCCACACTGACAACAGCTATGTCAATTCGAATCTGTTCAAGTGGCAGACTGTAGAAGAGGTCGCCAAGCAGCACCTGAATACCCATAAATAACTACCTACCTTATATTCATTTTAAAAGATTTTTTAATTCCAATAATAATAAATAATGTAGAAGATCTTTTAATGCCTCGTTCTGTGCGGCTCAACAACATTGCATCAATTAACAAGGAATAAATGTGGATGAAATATCAAACACGTTGACACGTCTAAACAGGCACGAACCGGGGGAGAGAGCAAACGAAATCCAATGAAACTGTCAGTAGTGGCTGCTGCTGCGGGCATTGTGCCCATTGCTGCCGCGATTAGAGGCGTTCCACCAGAAAAAGAGCATCTGTACGTACCAGATAAGGCGGGCCAGTGGGCGTGCTTGACACACCCCGAGATAAAGCTGTCGTTTGACCAGGTGAACGATGACTACTGCGACTGTCCAGATGGTAGCGACGAACCGGGAACCGCTGCATGCCCTGGAAATTTGTTCTATTGTGCCAACAAGGGCCACATCCCAGCGTACATCCCGTCGTCGCGAGTCAATGATGGTGTGTGCGACTATGACGTTTGCTGCGATGGCAGCGACGAGGCAGGGCTCGACCCCAGCCTGTGTCCGGACCGGTGCAAGGAGATTCATGAGGCGTACGAGAAGGACCGTTATGAGCGGGTGCGCCAGCTCACCGAAGGTCTCAAGGAGCGGGAGAAGATTGTCGCCAAGGCTAAGCAGGACATTAACGGGCTGCAGAAGGAGCTCAAGGAAAAAGAAAGCGAATTGTCGAACAAAAGAGCAACTCTAGAACAGGATAAGGTCAATCTGGAAACGGCAATTGAGGAGGACCGGGCCCGGAAGCTTAAGATGGGCATCTCGGCAGACCAGCTAGACACTCCACCCGAGATTGCTGAGATTGCCACGGAGCTTCTTGCACTTGCCGAGCGGAATGAGAAAGGTGTAGAGCTGGTAAATGTGCTTGTGAATCAGTACAATGATGTTTCTGAGACGTTCGAGCGACTCAAGGTCGGGTACAACCCGAATTTCAACGACCCGGCTGTAAAAGAGGCTATCCGGTCGTGGGACGACATTAAGAAGCGCCAGGATAGCTTCAGCGAGATTCAGGGATCAGCTGATCAGCTCAAGCAGCTTATTACACGACTCGAGGCTTATCGTCCTTCTGCTAGTAGCAACAGCAACAACGACGCCTGTGAGTGCCCATCTTACAGTGATTACCTCTCCGGGTTGCCGCAGCCATTCAACCAGATTCCGTTGCTGCTGGACTCTGCTGCGGAACAATTGGAGAAGTGGGGTTTGTACAAGCGGTCCACTACTCGAAAGAGTGGATCAGGAAAACCTGCTAGCGACGAGTCAGAAGAAGTGACTTCGATTCGACGACGTGTTGAGAATACTGAGAATGAAATTTCGACTCTCAGTGACCGTATCAATGCTATCAAGAAAGACCTTGCCACAAACTACGGCAATGATGACGTTCTACGAGGTCTCAAGAATGTTTGTGTAAAGAACCACATTGGCGAGTACGACTACGAAGTGTGTTTCTATGGCGGGTCAACTCAATCGGGCAATGGCCAGTACTCTAATCTGGGGTCGTATGATAACGTCGAAATCAATGCGGATGGTACTCTTCAGATGCATTACGAGCGGGGTGCGCGGTGCTGGAACGGTCCTATTCGGCGATCGGTCATAGACGTGCGATGCGGGTCCAAGAACGAGATTCTGAGTGTATCGGAGCCAGAGAAATGCGAGTATTTCTTCAAGATGACGAGCCCGGCTGCCTGCCAGAACCCAGATCCGATGTCAGATCCAGAGTCCGAGTCGCAGCCTCGAATTGTACACGGGGATTTGTAATCGATATTTGCATATGTTTCTACTGTGTATATGGGGACCCATCCTCTAATGATTTGACCAACTATTTACACGTTTTTCAATGACTTTGACCAACTAGCATCTTGATCCATGGGATAATTACACACCTTCATGTCTCAGTGGATCAGGTTGATTTGGTAGAAAACGTACTCAATTTGATGATCAGTGTCAGTACAATGCTACTATCTCTATTTGTGGAAGATTCCTCAGCCCACAACTCGCCATATAAAACCCAACCCACTGTAGTCATTCATTACTATCGGTAGTATCATAATCTAATCATTGTTATTCTAATTAAAGTAAAAAAATAATAATATTGTACCGGTTAATCAAAGATTAAGATCACTAAAGCGAGTTCTCGCACATCAAGAAGATTGCACGATACCGGGATACGGCTGGATATCGGGTGAAAAATTAAAACTTTTGACCGTATAATACCACGATAATGAGCAAGATGGAGGAGGTATTCAAATACGCTCGGTTTGAAATCGAGCCACTAAACGAGGAGACCTACGTAAAGGGCCTGCGTGAGTGCTTGAAGGAGGTGCCGGCGACGGTTACGACCAAAGATCTCGAGGTAAGCGTTGAGACAAACGGAGAGCAGGAAGTAGCCGAGAGCAGCACTGGCAGCACCCCACTCCATCTCATCTGCGCAAGCGTCGAAGTGAAGGATGCCAAGGCTGTTGAAGTCGCGAGGGCTATGGTGGACGTACTGCTGGAATACGGCGCCAATTGGATGATGCTCGACGACAATAACGAGACGCCTGGGTGCATTGCCCTGCGGCGCAAGGTGCCAAGCGAGATATACGACCGTATTGTGGCTGCGGGGGTACGATCTGAAGTGTTCCTGCGGCGTATGACCGAGGAAGTTGATGTCGTGGACAATGACGAGCTCAAGGGGGACGCCGCAGGCGATCAGGAGGCCTATCTCGCGAGCGATCTCGAGTACAGTGGCGGCAACTTGACCACTAAAGAGGGCAAGGATGGCGTCATGATGGACTGGGAGACGCCAATTATGAAGCGGTCAGCTGAGATTATGGTCGAGTCGGCAGAGGACGAGACGCAGCTGGCGGTGCTTAACGTCGGATTCGGCATGGGCATTATTGACACATTCCTCCAGGCCCATGCGCCACGCCAGCATTACATCTGTGAGGCTCATCCCGACGTTCTTAAGAAACTAAGACAAGACGGGTGGTACGATAAGCCAGGAGTCGTCGTAAGTACATTAATATTGGCCCACTTATGCCAAACAGGCCAACCGTCCTAAAAAGGTGACCCAAATGGACACACATGGTTGGTCCGTTTGCGTCACCTTTTAGCAAGGAGGTCCATTTTATTTGGGTCACTTTTTCAGGGAGGCCAATTTATGGTTGGTCACCCTTAACGAAGTGGTTTAAAAACTAACTAATCGTAATAGGTTCTCGAAGGGCGATGGCAAGATAGCATTCCACAGCTCATTGCAGACGGCATCCAACTGGACGGTATATACTACGATACCTTCTCCGAGCATTACCAAGATATGATCGACTTCTTTGACTACGTAGTCGCCCTCCTAAAGCCCCAAGGCACCTTCTCCTTTTTCAATGGCCTAGGCGCCGACCGCCAGGTCTGCTACGATGTATACTGCCAAGTCGTCGAAGTCGATCTCGCCGAATACGGCCTGGCTGTGACCTACGAGGAGCTGCCAATTGAGTCCTCTTCAGCCGCAGCCGCATCATCAGCCCCTGACTGGACGGGCATCCGAAGACCCTACTGGACCCTGTCCACCTACATACTGCCCATCTGCCGCTTCCTGGGGGCCTAAGCCTCTTCCCCCCAGACAATTCCTGTACTTTCCCGCCAAAATAGATCCCGGAACAGCCTTTCCTACGTACTTCCCGTGCCGTGAACCCTCCAATCGTATCGATCGTATTTGATATAAAATGGTGATGCAACCCAGGGGGGTGCGGCTGAGCCACCATATTGGTCCGCGCACTCCCCCCCTCTTGAAAAATGGGCTCATTCAACGTGGGTTTTTTCCTCGGAAATTTCAATCATCCGACAGTTGCTTGGACGGTATATATAGAGATCCCTGATCCCTGTCCAGTCTCCAGGTTTCCAGTCTCCCAGTCTTTTCTGAGCAGTCCGGTTTTCGATTCCAGTAAAGTTGTAGGATGGGTGTAACGAATCAGCTTGCCTCAGGGGTATTGAGCCCCGTGGTGCAGTACCTGGGATCCATGCCCGTATATTGCTCGGTGCCTCTGGTTCTCGGCACCTTGTTCACCGGGGCTATTGTACTTAATGTGCTGTACCAACTTGTGGTACTCCCTCTGAAGCCAAACCGCGTTCCGCTCGTGTTCCACCTCGTTCCCTGGGTCGGATCATCTGTCGTTTACGGCATGGCTCCATACGACTTCTTCGAGGCGAACCGTAAGAAGTACGGCGACCACTTTTCGTTTGTACTGTGTGGTCGTGTCATGACTGTGTGTGTGGGTCCAAAGGGCCACGACTTTGTGTTCAACTCGAAGCTCGCCGACGTTTCTGCTGAGGAGGCCTATAAGCACCTGACCACCCCTGTGTTTGGCGAGGGCGTCGTCTACGATTGCCCGAACCACCGGCTTATGGAGCAGAAGAAGTTCGCCAAGGGCGCTTTGACTCGAGACGCTTTCCGAACTTATGTGCCAAAGATTGTTGCCGAGATCAAGGACTACGTTTCGTCCTCGCAGTTCTTCCAGGGCGGTAACGACGAGAAGAAGCTCGGAACTACTGATCTGCTCGAGACCAACCCGGAGATCACTATCTACACTGCTTCGCGGACTCTTTTGGGCGATGAGTGCCGAGCCAAGTTCACGCGACGAACTTCTAAGCTGTACTCTGATCTTGACAAGGGCTTCCGGCCACTCAACTTTGTCTTCCCCAACCTGCCATTGCCATACTACAAGGCCCGAGATCGGGCTCAGCAGGAGATTTCCGGCCAGTACATGGAGGTTATCACGCGACGACGACGGGACAACGATATCCAGGACCGGGACTTGATCGATGCCATTATGAAGAACTCGACCTACAAGGACGGTGTCAAGATGACGGACCAGCAGATTGCCAACCTGTGCATTGGCATTCTCATGGGCGGCCAGCACACCTCTTCCTCTACCTCTGCGTGGCTCATGCTGCACCTGGGCACGCGGCCGGATCTGCTTGAGCGGCTGTACCAGGAGCAGGTCGATGTTTGCGGCACAGACGAGAACGGCAACATCAACCCATTGGCTTACGAAAATCTCCAGGATTTGACCCTGCTCAATTCTTGTATCAAGGAGACGCTGCGAATCCACGCTCCGCTCCACTCCATCTTCCGAAAGGTTATGCGTGACCTCCCTATCCCGGGAACCAACTTTGTGGTACCAAAGGGCCATTATGTGCTTGTTTCCCCAGGTATGACCCACCAGTCCGATACGTACTTTAAGAATGCCGCTGAGTGGAACCCGGACCGATGGTTTGACAAGAGCCAGGCCGCCAATGAGGCGTCTAGCGCTGACCCAACTGTTGATTATGGCTTTGGTGCCGTTTCCAAGGGTGCCACCTCGCCATTCCTGCCATTTGGTGGTGGCCGACATCGATGTATTGGTGAGCAGTTTGCGTTTGTGCAACTGGGTACTCTTATCTCCACCTTTGTACGAGAATTCAAGTGGACTCTTCCGGCCGGTAAGAGCCTGCCAGACGTCGACTACGAGTCCATGGTTACTCTGCCAAAGGGTCCTGCAGAGATTGTCTGGGCCAAGCGGGCTTAGACTTTAAAAAATTACGATATAATGCCTCAACAACCCTTTTAGATGAATTAATTATATAATATTGGCTTGGATATTTATTATTCAGGTTTAATAGAAGCTTTTTACCAAATGGAAGTCTCCCGTATGAACAATACACCTGGGGCTCTGCCCCAGACCCCTTAGTAGGGGGGCCAGCCCCCCAAACCCCCCTTTCCTCGATAGTACGCCATCTCTAGAGGCCCTCCGCGAAGCGGAGCTACGGGGGGTCTGGGGGGCTGGCCCCCCAGGTAGAGAGACGCCGCATGGAGCGTGGTTTGGGGGAGTGTATATTAGTGAATGGTTAATGAATACAGCCCCCCAGGTAGAGAGACGCCGCACGGAGCGCGGCTTGGGGGAGTGTAGTTGAGTGAATGGATAGTCCATTAATAATGGTACAAGCTAAATCTTATAAATCCTCCTCGCGAGAACAAAGCATATGGCTGCAAACAACATAAGCAGAGAGGTAATTGCCCAGAACCAATAGAGACTGGGGGTATCCTGCCCTGGTACAAGCACGTTCATACCCCACAGGCCAGTGACAATATTCATCGGCAGCACAATCGTACCAAGAACTGTAATACGGCCAAGAACATCGTTCATATCGTTGTTCACGCGTGTCATGTCAATGTTGATCTGAGCAAGATAGTTGGAGTGCGACCGGGCAAGCAGCTTCTCATAGTGGTTGAGACTCTGCACCATGGTGACAATGTGATCCTGAATGTCGCCCAAATAAAGCCCAATTTCGGAACGCGGGGCGACTTCCCACTGCTCGTTGCACCGCTTTGCAAACCCTTTGATGACGTCGGCCTTGGAGCCCAGCAGTCGCAGCAGAGACATTACGCGCTTGCGGCACTCGCCGACTCGCCGCAACATGTCACCCTGTTCCTTCCACCGCTTTGTACCCATGGATGAGATGGACGACGACGTGGTCGTCGGTTTCTCGCTATTGTGCGGCTCGTCCTCCTCGTCGCTAGACTCAGATTCGCTGCTACTGTTTCCGGAATTCATCTTGAGGATGGCTTCCTCAATTGAATTGACCTCAAATTCAATTGCCTCAATCATAGGGGCAAACGCATCTGTGACGTCGTCAATGAGGGCATATGAGATCCAGTCAGACGAGACGCTGATGTAGTCCTTGAGTAGCCGGGCTCGCCGCCGGACGTTGATTGGATGCGATGTAGGGGCAAAGTGGAACGTCAGGACGCCCTCGTGGAAAACAATAATATACATATTCAGCGGCTTAAGCTCCCCCCGGCGCACCCGCGAATGCTTGGTGTGCTTTTCAGAGTCGGTTTTCTCGCCCCCCGCCTGGCGACGCTTCCGCTGCTGCTGATTCTGCTGAAGCAACGGATCGCTCGCTGGGACCTCCTGGTATCCGTTGGCTCCAGACTTGTAGATAAGCTGGGCGGCGAGGCCCTTATGTTTGTTGTAGGAGGAATTCTTTGACCTGCGCTCTCGCTCCCTGCTCTTCTCCTTTTCCCAGTTGGTGTCAATGGACCTGAAGCAGACAAAATAGTAATTCCGGAACAGTTCGACCTTTTCTCGCGTCTCTCCGAGCATAATGTCCTCCGTCGTCAGTGGATGGATGCCAAACGCCTTGCTAAGTACCCTCATTTCCTCTTCCGTAGGGTTCATAACATTTAGCCAAAAAGGCGACGGCTCCGGAACCGCCGCCTGTTGTTGCGCCTGCATCTGCTGCGTCAGCGTCCGCTTGTGCAAAGACGGTCGTTTCTGCGACGTCGGCGAACTGGTTCCATTCGTAGAGCCGCCGGCGGCGCCAATACCAAAATCGACCGGCGTCTGGCCCCTGGGGCCCACCCGGGGGTCCCAGTTGTAGTCATCGAGGTTGTTTGGAGTGCCCGACGACCGTTCGGTGGAAATGCGCGGCGGGAACAGGTCGGCAAACGTTTGGTCTGGCTGGAGCAGGCCAGAAATATTTACAGAGTGAATTGTTGCGTCCAGGTCTTCCCGAAAGTATGCGAAGCGGTACTGCTTAGACTTTTCGTCAATGGCGTGCGTCGGGGGATACTTGGGCGCCTGCCGCTTGCCGCCCATAGACCTCTGCATCCACGGGATAATGCTGTGGGCCGGCCTCAGCCGTCCTTCTACGTCGGTTTCGTCAATTCTTTGAGCACTAGGACGCAGAGACGTCAGGGAGTTTGCCCTTTCTCCCGTCATGTCGTCGACAATAGCGTTATCTGTATCCACAGCCTCTCGCATTTCTTGCTCGGCGAACTCGTTAAGAACGTTAAGGTCTGGCCAGATCTTGACTCCCTGTCCCACCGAGTCTGTTTCGCGCGGAGATTCAATGGGGAAGCAGACATCGTGAAGCGACGCATCTGAGCTTCGCCGCGAGCTGGGCTCCGACTTGGGCCCGTCCTCGTCTTCAATTGCATGCTGGGAAAATGGTTCGAACCCGTCGTGATTCGAGGAGGATTGCGGATCAATGTCGACTGCAAACGAATCGCGTCCATTGGCTTCGCCACTGACTGAGTTGTAATCCGGTTGAGTGGATGAAATAAGTGGTTCGTCGCTGTAATCGTCCTCGCCTCGTCCAGTTCTGCTTAGCGAATACGATCGAGCCGCATACGGGTGCTGGTGAGACACAGAGGACGCAAGATGGCCATGGGGCATGGGTAGGCCTGGCCGCGTGTCGTCATCAGTCTCAATGGAGGACGCTCTCATGCGGCTCCCGGAGCCGCTCTGTTGCGCAAAGTCCTCTGGGCTGTCTTCGTCAATAACGCCAAGCTCATCGTCTCCAGTGATCTGGTAGTACATCTGGCTCTGGTGCCGAGACGGAGGCATGTTCTGTTGGCTTGCTGGCATGGAGGGGCGTCTGGTGGGAACCCCTGCCGAGAAGCTACGCCCATGGGACTCCAAGGGAAAGGCATTGGTGAAGGTGTTGGATCTTCTCCGCCGCCTCATTTGATCGATTGGCGGATCCATGTGCTTAGGAGATGGAGGCGAATTGTCCTGTGGCATTTTGCATCAATTAAAATTCAATCGCCTCAACTCGTTCGATCAAAACTTCATAAAATGGACCGGGGTTGCTAGTATTACCGCACCATTTAGAGTGGAATCAACTAGTGAACCCGCCCTGTGTTTGTTGGGATGGGTTTTTTGCTTGATTCGTCTTGGCGTCACGTGATGAAGGGTATAGATTACTGCTTGGTCTTTTCTGGCTATCTTCTTGGTTAAACTTCCTGGGTATCCAAACGAGTCGGTTAGAGATATAAAAGCTATGTTAGAGGTTCAAGTAGAGAAAGGTGTATAGAAGTTGTGCTAGGGCCGTTGTGCGCCGGGGGTGTGGAGTGATCGACAATGATTGGATTGCGCGGAGGGCGATCTGATAAGATGAGACAAACTATTTCTATATTTGCGGGGTGATTACGAGGAATTGTTAGAATTATAGATAGCGGTATTAGTATCATGATATTGTGATAGTTTTTATGTCCGTAGACTATGACTATTCATTTCGTTAGAATAAATCGACCCCCGCCGTCATTTGGAAAACTATACGGCACTCTACCAGTATACAGTGTACCGGTATCAGAAATCTGATAAGTCTTCCCTTGGCCATCGGCAACAGATCCTAATCAAGTCATTGTCATAACTAACGTGGCAATGTATTGGAGCTTCTAAGTGGTGTTAGAATTGAATCACAGAGAGGCAACTTAGGCATTGTTACCAAGGGTAGAAAATCTTGGGTACTTAGACTGACTTCCTTCGCCATCGGGGGCATTAATCAAGATTATTATTATTATTATTGAAGCATAAGGAGTCGCCATTCGAGATTCTATTAGTTTAATTAGCATATTATCGTCTCCTACAAACTTTCCCGGTTGTTCATTGTGCGTCCAAACCATCCCCTCGGGGGTTGCTTCACCGTGGTTTAACAACTTCCTACAAAGTCCAATTGACATGAATTCTACTCATAATATCATATGGGGCGTTTGGAATGATATTAACATATGATTATAAGCGTATCTTGCTCAGATATAAAAATGCTCCAGCAATGGATACATCTAGTCACATACCTCCCGGGTATAAGTGGTCCCCCCCTCCTTGGGCTCTGCTACGCCGAGATTTGAGCTGTAACGAGAAATTTGTAGCACGCTGGTACTGAAACTTTGTAACAAGTTGGAAGTTTGTAATGCTGTTACAGATTGCGGGGGTCTGGGGGCTGGCCCCCAGCTACGGGAGCTCGAGGGCTGGCCCTCGAATACAGTCCACTACTAGTGCAAATTGCCGTGGCGTGAGATACAATGGTAACAAATGAATTATCTATAATACATACACCCGTAATAAATAGTTTAGTAGAATGCGGTTCGAAGGGCATCGCAGGCCTCCTTGACGAGTCGCTTGCCCTGAGTCAGACAGTCGTCCATGGCCATGACTGGGTGGGGCATGCCTGGGTAGATGACGAGGTTGGTGTCAATGCCAGCCGCCTTGAGCTTCTCAGCGTACTGCTCGCCCTCAGTTCGCAGCACATCGCACTCACCGCAGCACACCATAGCCTTGGGAACGTTCTTGAACGACTCCGCCGGGTAGAAGATCGGAGAGGCCTCTGGGTTGGTCCAGTCAGCCTTGTTTGGCAGATACAGGTTTCGGTACCACACCATCTTGTCCCGTGGCAACTGTGGAACGTGCTCGAACTCCTTGTAGGACAGATGCGTATCGACATCCGCCGTGTTGTCACACACTGGCACGACCAACAGCTGGAACACGAGCGGCGGGTAGCTGTGAGACTCGTCGCTAGCGTACTTGTGGGTGAGCACAGCAGAGATGTTACCACCGGCGGAGGAGCCAGCGACGGCGACCTTAGCCGGGTTGACGTTCAGTTCGCCGGCGTGCTTCATAACGTACAAAAGAGCCTCGTACGAGTCATCAATGGCGGCTGGGAAAACGTCCTCTGGCGCCAGTCGGTAGTCGACCGAGACGACGATGCACCGGGACCACTCAGCGACGTGCGTGCAGAAGGAGTTCTCAGTCGTGATGTTGCCCAGAACCCAGCCACCACCGTGGAACCACACGGTGCAAGGCCAGCCGCCTTCTGGAGCCTCTCCCTGGGGCACGAACACTCGAGCGGCCACGGTTGGAGCGTCCTTAGCGGTCACGTCTCGCGGGATCGCGATGTCGTAAGTCTTGGCCATGGGCAGCAGCGGAGACTGGCCCGGCATGACATTCCCACCAGCTCGGACCTTGTCCAGAGGCACAATATGGGTGTAAAGAAGGTTAGTACCCTTAGAGGTAGCCAAGTTCTTGTTGAAGAACTCGATGTACTCCGGGTCCAGTCGGGCCTCAACAGACTTGTGGACGGCGTAGGGGGGCTGTGGAATCTGAGTATCGGCGGTCATTATCAACTGAATGCTTTTTCTGGTGTCCCCTTCCAGACGACACATCTTATCACTTATATACTCCTTGCTATCCCATCGATCCTCCCCCTGTCGGCAGAACCCCCGGTATCAGCCCTGGCGTCCAAACCCCCTCCGGGCGGGATGGATAACGTGGGGTAACGCACGGCTGAACGACCCCCTCCGATAAAACCGTTGCCATGGGCGGGGTAGCGGGGGCACAACCCAAACCCCGATCAGTTCAGCCTCATCCCACTTCGTCAACAGGGCGGGGGGTTGCAATGGAGGGGGTTCCCGCTGCGGGTGCTGGTATAAATACCAAATGGATCCCTATAATGGATTATTTTCGTCATCCCGTTAAACTTATAGAAAAAAAAAAGATGTCGTCCAGCAAGCAGGTTGTTCTTACCGAGAACGCTCCAAAGCCAATTCCAGTCCTTTCCCAGGCCATCATCCACAATGGTGTTGTCTACTGCTCTGGCCAGACTGGTACCGACCCAAAGACCATGCAGCTTGTCGAGGGCGACATCCAGGCCCGAACCCGGCAGATTCTTGAGAACCTCAAGGCCGTGGTCGAGGCCGCCGGCTCCGGCATGGAACACGCCCTCAAGGTCAACGTCTTCCTCACCGACATGGCCAACTTCGCCGCGGTTAACGAAATCTACGGCCAGTACTTCCCAGACCCTAAGCCAGTGCGAACCTGCGTTGCTGTTCACCAGCTGCCTCTGGGCACCGACGTCGAGATCGAAATGTCCGCCATCGTTCCTAACTAATTGCATCTACCTTTTATGTACTATAATGAAAACCCACTTCTACCACCAACCTATTCGAGCTTCCGTAGCTCCAGAGTCAATTGCAATTCCTCCGCGCAGCGGAGCCCAAGGGGGGTTTGGGGGGACTGGTTCCCGCATTAGTACTAGTAACAGGGTGTATTCGAGGGCCAGCCCTCGAGCTCCCGTAGCTAAGGGCCAGCCCCCAGACCCCCCGCAATCCGTAACAGCGTTACAAGCTCTTCGTGACAAACTCCCAACCTGTTACGAAACCCCCGTTACATGGTGTAACAAATACCTTGTTACAGCTCAAATCTCCGCGCAGCGGAGCCCAAGGGGGTTTGGGGGGACTGGTCCCCCCAATTGCGCTAGGTATTCGTGAGGGTTCAAATGAATTGTAGTTGATCGTTAAATAATATTATATACAGGAAATATTACCACCCTCGCCAGGCGGTCCAGATGTCAACGACCTTATCGGACCCATCTACGATGTAGTACCATGCAAAAGCGTTGGCGGTGATACACGAATGCTGTGGGATAATGTGGAATCGCTGGCCCAGGGGCGGGAACTTTGGAGTGGTACCCTCGGAAGGAACGAGGATGCCGTGCTCCTGCGAGAGCCGACCAACGTACCAGTCCTCGTAGCCCTTGGTGGCGACCTTGCCGAAGCCTGGGAGCGGGCCCGGCTCTCGAGCAAGAGCGATGACACCGGCATTGATGAGAACCTCACCCGGGGCCCGGTCGCCTCGGCCGTTGTAGCATGACGCGACCTCAGCAAGCAACGAGCAAGCCACATTCTCCTGCGTGATGCAATGCGTCGCCATCTGTTGGTAGTCACAGAACGGGTAGTTGCCTGCATGCAATTCGAGCTCAGCATGCAGTTCTCCAACAGTTGAGAGATCGATGATGTCTGAAGCATGCGCAGTTGGAGTAGATCCCACGGAGATCGTAAGGTCGAGGTCCGGCTGGATCTGCTTGGCGATCTTGGCAGCCGCATTGGCAGCGACAATCTCGTCCTTGAGGTACGAAGTCGCCTCCTTGCTGCTTGGAGACGCGTAGGAGTGGCCAGCATGGCAGTAGAAGCCGTACAGCGAAAGGAACGGCTTGTTCTGCTCGCCAAGTGCCTTCTTGATGAGCTCGGTAAGCTCCTCAGATTCGGTCTCGAGGCCTGCCCGGTTGGTGCCCATGTTGACCTTGACGAAGAAGGACCACGGCTCCGAGACGTTGTGTTCCTTCGAGTAGGCGATCAGCATGTCCAGCTGGCATGGATGGTCAATCATAAGCCGCACGTTCGGGACGTGCTTTTTCAGCTCAATGATTTCACCAACTCGCGAATTGACGATAGGCAGACCGTACAGCACGTCGGTGATCTTACCAGACTTGTAGTAAGGCAGCATCCTCCAAGCTTCCATGAGAGTGGACACGACAACTCGCGATGAGAAATCGCCCAACTGGAGCTCTACACCCTCGTCGCACTTGTGGGTCTTGACGTGGGCTCGGAACTGCGCTTTGAGCTTCTTGGCTCGTGCCAGCATGGTGTCGCAGTTCTTCTTCATGACGGCTCTGTCTACGATGAACGCTGGGGTGGGGATCTCGGCGAGGGTCTTGCCCACGTACTCCTTCTTGAGAGCATTGACATCGGCAGTTGGATACAAGTCACAGGGAGGCATTGTATATTTTGTCTTTCTCGTCTATTCAACAGGTCGTCTCTTCGGTTGGCTTGGTCGATTGTATTTAACGGAACCCGATCGCATGCGGAGGTTGAGGTCCGCCCCGCCGACGACTCCAGTACCCCCGCCGAGAGAGTCGTTTTACCCCACGTTGACCGTTTATCCCACACGAGCGGCTAAGACACGATATAATCCGGGCTGATCCACGGAGATGAGATATCGTATCAGCGGGGGGTTAAATTGGGAGGGGGTATTCAACGGACGAGTGGCTGCGGGTAAATCACAGCGGCATTCACCGAATTGTTGGTGGGCTATTGGTAAGTTTTGTTGAGTGATAATGGATATTATGTTGAAACGCTAGGGATATACGGGTAGGGTCTGAGTTCAATCAGCAATGTTACCCTATTCCTTTTTTGTTGTTGAAGCAATTACCTATGGATGATACATGATGTTGAACATTCATTGGATTATTCCAAATATACCCTGGTATCAATTTCAGCAATCATCCTAAAGTAATTAAAAGGGCTATTAAGAAGCGACGTTACCGACAGTTCAGTCATGGAGTGTAATTCAAAAATATGAACTACTGGTATATACAGTCTCAGCCCCAATGATGCTAATAGATTTTCATTCATTCATTCGTGTACAGCTAGTACTGCATCATAGTTTCTAATAATGCGACTATCTTTAACCAATCTTTAAGCAGTATGTACCGGTAGCTGGAAAATCACATCAGTACTGGATAACCAAACAGGGGTACACTAGGCTATCGTATAGAGTTGTAAGCAATAGTGTATGGTAACGGAATAGAAAAACAGATCAATGGCGCAAACTGAATGATTCAATCAGAAAACATGTTAATAAATAAATGATACGAAATAAAGCCATAATATACAGAAAGAAGGTCATTAAAGCATCCATCGGAAGGACGGGTGTTTGGGGCCCTCGCCCATGATCTCGGTCGAAATGTCCTTGTAAGTCCAGCTGACACCCTGCTGCTTGTTTCGTCGCTTGTTGTCAACGACCATGTAGAGTGCGACAGCACCAGTAAGGAGAATACCGAGCCCAGCGAACCCGGCCGTGATACCGAGAGCCGGAACGTACTTCGGAGCATCCTTGGGCAGGAAAATATTGGATGAAATGAGTCCCGCTGCGTTGGCCAATGGAATACCCACAGCAGAGAGAACAGCTCGTCGCGTCTCACCGGGAGTGTTGTTGTTGTACCAAGTCGCAAGGATGACCGAGGAGGCAGACCCACCGGAGCACATGAGGAAGGTCGCGAAGTAGGCCGCACCATAGTGGGTGTTGATGTCGATAACACCGTACACAAGGAAGCCAACACACTCAATGGCAAAGGCAGCCATAATGTATGGGAATCGCACCTGACTCAAATCAGAGGAGAACGCCAGAATGAGCAGACACACGGCGCCCCAGATATTTGGAGCCACAGTGAGCAGATTCGTCTTGACGGTACCCTGGCCCAGCGCCTGGATGACCTGCGGTAGCCAGTTGTTGATGGAGTTAAGTGGCACACCGACACAAATAGAGATAATGAGCCAGCCAATGGTCACTGGGTGAGCAAATACCTTGATGGCGTCCCTGATCGACACGTTCTCACCGACGACAGCGGTGGAATCGGTCTGGATTCGGTGGAATGCAAGGGCCTTCTCCTCTTCGTTGAAGAACCTGGCGGTCGCAGGGGTCCGCGGCAGATAAATGAAGCCAATGATGGCTGTCACAATGGTCATAGAACCCTCAACGAGGAACAGATACTGCCACCCGTGGAGCCTACCATTGACCTGGAACAAACCAAACGCCAAAAGCCCGGAAAAGGCATTGGCGATGTTGGCGGCCGCGTAGAAGATAGCCAGCCGCCGTGCCAGCTCAGCTCGTCGGTAGAACGTCGACAGATAGAAGATAATACCCGGGAAGAACGCAGACTCGCAGATGCCCAGCATGAACCGCACAACCATGAGCCCGCCAAAGTTCACCACAGCAGCACAGATCAACGACAGAGAGCCGAACCCGATCATGAGGAGCGGGATGACACGAGCGGCAGTGAACTTCTTGATCACAAACGTGATGGGGAACGCGCACAGCACAAACGGGATGTAGAAGATGGAAATGAGGAGGTTCCAGTCGTCTGGCTTCATGTGGAGGTCAGCCTCAATCCCGTCGGTTTTGGCGTTGGAGATGTTGCCCTTGTCCAGAGCGTTGAACAGGTACATGAATGCAATAAACGGCAGAATGTGGATGTCCAGCTTGCGGCACAGTCGTCGCTCAGCCTTGGGGTCGTGGATTCGAGCATCGTCGACCTTAACCTCCTGGACATGGCCCTCGGCGTCCATAACAACGCCGACCTCGTTATTCTCTACTCGATAGATTTCGTCGCCCTTCTCGCTCATCTTGGTGGAGACTGTATCGAGCCTTTGACAAGCTGCGAAATCCATCTCGCTTTTATAAACCTCTCGATGGTGAGGGGTACTTAGAGCAAAGGGGGGGAAATCACTATCTTTCGCGTGGAGTCCACAAAAAAACCCGTATTAGACCGTTAATATCAACCTGGAGGGGGTAATTTCCGCTATAGATCATAGCTTCGTATGAAGGTTGCATCCCCGCCATTTGCAGATCAAACGGCTTGACTCCCCGCTTTCGGTAGGCAGATGGTTGGCAACCCAGGCACGACAGCCCCTCGGCGCCCCCGCCGGGGTGTACCCCCGCCAGCCGCCATCCCACACATACCCCGGACTAACCTCCGCAAGCGCCGCACTTATCAGCTCCAGGCTAGTTCCGAGAGAGGTCTTCCCCGGAACTCGTTTGCCTATGGAAGTATGATTACGTAGGTGGAGGCGCACTGACGGGGGGATGTTGAGACGTCGCTGTGGGGGGGGATGTTGAGTTGAAAGTCGGTCATTCCACCGGAATCAATTGTATCAGAAGAATGCTATCTCAGTTCATTATCATTATTGTAGAAGGGGGGGGTAGAACCGATAAGCGATTAAAAAAAACGATTGATTGATATCACCATGCATTTAATGAAGAGATCTTATCAGGAGCATACTATATACCGGTGCCTAGTATAGCAGTTAGATCTATTGAACTGATAGCTGATAATGTCGCAGACTTTCCTAGTACAGTAATCCATCACAATTGTAATAAAACATCCCTGCATAGCACGTACGATGAACGCTACCCAGAGTGACCCCCTCCAGTAACCATTCCGCCATTGATCCGTGGAGGGGGTCGCCTTTAGCCTGAAATGAAGTCACCGCAAAAGAAAGACATAAGAGATGATATACAAAATAAATAAATCTGGTAGAGTACATACAGATGACGTTTATAGCAGGATGTTCCGAACATTCTTCAGGCGGTTAATCATTACCCCCCAGCGACAGGGCTCAAGCAGGTTGTACACCTGCTGGAGCAGGATATTGGCCTCACAGGACGTGATCATACTGTCGTCGGCAAGGAATGCCCGCAAGTCACCATTGTGTCTACGCGACGTGACCAATTCGGCCTCATTAGCGGCAGGGTTCTCGTCGAGAGACGTTCCGTCATCGGAGGAGGCAGATGAGGCAGGTGCAGTGCGAATGTCTGATTTGGCCAGGGTCGCTCGGATCTTGCCGAGGTACTGCCGCAATCGCATATCGGGCGGGATCGTCGACGGTTGATCCGCAGCTGGGGGGAGCGATGGGGGTTCGAAGCTGGCAGAGAAGTGTTCAAACACCCACACGACAATGGCAGCTACGTAGAGACACCATGTGCGATGGAATGCCGTCTCTTTGGTGACGTCGTATGTGTTCTCGCCTAGCAAAAACATGTCGATAAGATCGAGTGCATGCGTAACAGCCTGGACGCACTCCGCAGTAAACATCCAATGACGAATGGCATTAGCCGATTGCTCACGCTGGAGAGCTACCTTGCGGCGTTGCTGCAAATCAGGCGACGAGCGAAGTGCCCGAACTGTGCTAGTATGTGCAACGTAGCTCTGAAGCTCCTGAATATCAGAGTTGAGGATGATATGCGCAAATTCGTAGGTCGTTAGACACCCGAGCAGGTACGGGTGGTTGAATGAGAGCTTGCCATTGATAATGAATGTAATGCGGTAGTGTCTGAGCCATCCATAGTACGACTCGGAAATAGTTCTCACCCAGTGGTGCTTGAGCTGATGCTTGTTCCGCATTTTTGAGTCGCCCACCGCCGCCCCATGGCCACCCCCATTTCTCAAAGTCGTTGTTGCAGTAATCGGAGGCGTAGTCTCAGAGCCATGAGAAGTGGAGCCAGCGGGGGCAGACGCCTGCTGCTTAGTCGATCCAGAACTTGTTGCTGCGCCAATCTGATCTGACAAAATGGACTCCCTAAGCCGCATATTCCATCCGACCGAAATAAGACCATGGAGGATGACCATCATCGACCACGGTGATAGCTGTGGCTGCGAGTGGTGGTCGAACTTGAGGAATGCAGATATCGTCGTTGTGAAATGCGGCGGGGGCGGGAAGGAGTCCTTAATCTGGCGCCAATGGTCGCCGTCGGGCGCCTCCCAGAGCGCCTCGTCGCAGGGCAGCCGGAACCGCAGATCAGAAATGAACATCGAAGGCGGGTGGTTGAACAGTGCTGTGTGCTGAGTGTCCACGACAAATGCGAAGAAAGCAATTCGTTTCCGCGACTCGTGGTCAATGAAGCGGAGCCATTCTGGATCCTGCGAAGACTTATCATTGGTGTTGAACCTCCACGACTCAGCATTGACTGTGCTTGAGGTCGACCCCCGTCGCATTGATGCAATGAGCACGTCGTGGAATCGTGTAGCCATGTCATGTTGCTCCTCAGTGCTGGCCATCTTCTCGAAAATTTCGGCCAAAAGCAGAGTCTGGAACACCCACATGGCCGCGGGCGCCTTGAATTCAGGCAGAACGTAAACCTTATACCTCAAAGTTTCATGTAGCATGACGGCAAGCTCAATTGCATCGTCGTCGCGCGTAAGGTACATGGCGATAGTAATCATGGACACAAGAAGCAGCGGCGGAGCGTGGTTTAACGAAAAACTCGGCCGGTGGAGAATGGGCCACCGCATGTGGAGGCTCCAGTAGATGTCGATAGCGTAGGTAATAAAGCCGGGGTTAAGGAACTTGTCAGATAGCGGTGAGGGCTCAATGGCCATGGCCCTTCGGATCTTTTCACAGGTCTCTCTGGTGCATATTCTGTACGACTCCGATGATGTAGCCGCGGGTAGCGCAGGGGTAGTTGCTGAAGATGCTGAAAGCGGTCCTTGTTGAGAACTGACTGTAGAGGTTGGGCTTCCCGATATACTGGATATACTTGGTAGTGTGTTAGGTGGGGGCAATTGCTGTGGTTGTATCTCTGCTTTTGGCTGATAGGAGACATTTTCTCCAGCCGTAGTAGGCGGCACATTTGATATTTGGGCATTTGGCGACAGATGCGGAGGCTGCTGATATCCAGTATGAGAGAGCACTGAGTATTTCTGGTCTTTTTCGAACCGATATTCCGGAAGCTCAAAGTCCACAGGGTTCGACGTACTTAGAACATCCATGCTCTGGAATATAGAATTCTGGTAAACGTAAGAATCGGGGGCGGTCCTGTCTTCCTCAAGAACCGAAGTAGGAGATGGATGTGTTGTGAACAGCCAGTTCATAAAGTCGTCATTCAGCAGTTGTGACACAACCTGGTTAGAATTGCCGAGAATTGCATCCGGAGAAGCAGTGTTATCGCTGAAGTTCGGACTCATATAATCAAATCCTTTATCCAAAGCGTGAGGGAGAGGCTCTGTGGTGGGCATTCCGTGCACAACTTGCATGTGCGAGTACCGAGTCGTCTCGGGCTCACCTGCCTCGTCCGTACTATTATTCCCCGTAGCTTTTCCATTTGGCTCTCTGTAGTTCCTGGTCTTATCGTTTTCGTGCTGCCGTCGTACATGTCTCGTCAAGATATCCTTCCGAGCAAACGAGCGGTTGCAGTAGTCGCATACGAAGGATATCGACTTGTCATGGACGCTATTGTGTCTTTTCAGATGCTCCTGCCGCGCAAAAGACGCCGCACAATCGGGGAACTTGCAGTAGAACCGCCTCTGTCCAGGCTGGTAAGATCGGCTCTTTTTCTGGACCTTAGCCGTAGCTTTTCCATTGCTGTTCGGTTCCTTGGGCATCGTGTTCCTAACCCGGGGGTCAATATCAGGGTACAATAACGGTAGCCACACGCTCAATATGCCATCTAATCAGTATTGCCAAGACTCTTATTATCACAACGGTATATTAAGACCTAGTTCAAGCTCGATCTTCGTCTTAGCCCTCTTACCCCGGACAGTCTTTGAAAAAGCGGGTTCACTCTAATTTCCCCACTGTAAATTTTCGTTCCGGCGAATTAATCATCCCACGCGGTCCGATCACCTGAACGTAGCAATGACATATATAGAGAGCCCCGATCTCGTATGCATGAAGTCCTGCATTGATCACGCCGCACAGTTTGAACTATTAGCATATTAGCTAGCTCTGTACGAGAACGTGAGCCGTTGGTCTTTTTAGGTTTGAAGGGGTTTGGTTACCTCGTACTATGTTACTGCCGCGCAGTGCCGGATTTGAAACGAGATCCAGTTTAGAGTTCAGTAGTAGAGAGAAAAGAACCGCCGCCTTGATTCGATCTTGACTTCCTGGACAATTTTTTCCATCCATGGAGACGGCACAGAGAAGGAGGTTTTCCTTCACGGAATTTGTCGACCCAGAGAGGGGTCGTCTGGCTGCTACATTGACCCATAATTTGTTGGTCAAGCCCGGCGAGAAGGGGTTTTTCCGGTGGTACGTCATTTCAAGCCCACTGCCTATTATCGCTGCGTCGCTAGGGCCCCTGTCGAATCTCAACTCGGTTGTAGCATTGGTTGACGATTGGAGAACGGTTCCGTTGGATTCTACAGTTTCGCCGCCGAGTGATGAAGCTTGGTAAGTTACACAACTAGCTGATTGATCAGTCGGACCATTTTTGATTGGGCCGTTGATGAATTGGATTTCGGGATATATCTCATGACTTTATGGATTTCATGGATTTTCGTGATTTCATGATTTCGTGGATCTCATGAATTTGTGATTTCGTAATTCGTGGGTCTCATGATTTCTTGGATTTCGCGAATTCCGTGAGTTCGTGATTTCATGGATCTCGAGACTATAGTGGGTTCATTTGAACAATAGAAGACTAACGAAATAGGTTTATCGTGTTGAACGCAATAAGTTTGTTCATTGCATGCGTGGCCAATATATCCCTGTTGTTGAACTTTTCTCGGCGGATTAACTATAATTTTTCGCAAGTTATCAGCATTGGAGGCTGGTACATTGCCAGCTTCATCCTTTTGGCGCTCATTATAACATCTCAGTATGTGTACTTTGATGGCCAGGACGAATATATCCGCAGCCAAGGGTACTGGCACGCAGTAATAGCTTGCGTACTCTATTTCGCTTCGTCCACTATGCTCTTGATTAACGAGTTCGGACACCTCCTGGGCAACTACCACGCATCGTTCAACCTCACCTCGAAACAGAGATCAATTATGATCCAAAATGTGCTGCTAATGGTGTGGATCGGGGGAGGCGGAGCTGTATTTGGAGACCTTTTGGCCATCTCCTATGCCGACGGCATTTACTTTTGCGTTGTAACTATCCTTACTATTGGATTAGGCGACTTGGTGGCGCACAATGACCTAGGAAGAGCCCTGGTCCTGCCATATGCGTTTATCGGAGTAATCATGCTTGGTCTTATTATCGCTACAATTAGACAGATTGTGCTTGAAGCCGGTGGCCAGACGATCAAGCTCCATAGAGCGGAAAAGAGACGCCACAACAAACTCAAGCAAGCCGGGGACATGATTCGCGACGGCACCCAGGTTGACCCCGAAGCGGAGCTCGAAGAGAAGGCATTTCAAGAAATGCGTAACGTGCACGAACACGCCGTGCGTTCTCACAGAAGGTTTAATGCCATCGTGTCGGTAATTTTTTTTGTGTCGTTCCTCCTCTTCGGCGCCATGGTGTTCAGTCTCACCGAACCCGAATGGACGTACTTCATCGGCGTCTACTTTTGCGCGTTGTGTCTTTTAACTATTGGCTATGGCGACTTTACGCCCACTAGCAATAGTGGTAGGCCGCTCTTTGTAGTTTGGGCTCTTTTTGCAATTCCTCTGATGACAATTCTTGTTTCAAACCTTGGCGACACTTTATTTAAGGAGCTGTTGGAGGGCGGTAGGAGCTTCGCCAACTGGGTCTTTAGTAGTCCTAAAAGTGCACGAGGTAGTAATGGTGATATCGAGTCGAGGTCAAGCACCTTAGGGCGCGAAGACGACGACGACACCAAGAGTGCTAGTGCATCCAGTAAGTCATCGTCGAAAAGGCACATCATCGGCCAGCAGCCTCCTTCGGAAGACCAGCGTTCTGTTCTACGGAACACGCGAGAACAATGCCACGTGGATAGCAGACACGGAGAGGGCGAACATCCCCTTCGCTCATTGGGGTCGATGCTAGACGATATATTTGGATCGACGAGCGCAGAGCACCGAGCGGAACTTGATAAGACAATTCAGATATGCGACCACATTCGTCAAGTCCTCCACCATCAACTAGAAGACCCTACCCATGCATTTACTTATGATGAATGGCGCGAAATGTTAGAAATCACCGGATCCTACAACAGGGCTTGTTCACGTCACATGGATGAATACGTTCTATCGGAGGCTGTTGCGCCTGTAGACATTGAGACACTCTCTTCAGAGCAGAAGCGCGCACTCTACTGGTTGGGCGACCGGAGCCCTCTGCGATACCCGATTGTTGAGACGGACTTTTTCTTGGTCAAGTACTTTGATGCACTTGAACGGCAGATTATTACTTTAGTGACGGGAATGGCAGCACTGCGATTAAGGAATACGTCAGATCCCTCAGAAATCCGGTCCGCCACGGTATCGCCAACAACAGTTATTGCTTCTACGACCAGTGTCGCGACGGCCCCTGCCGCGGCTAATACTACGGGATTCACGAGGAACACGAACGATTCCACTGCTTCAGTAAAGACCGGGTCTAATAAATCTACGTGCACGCGCTACGAGTCGCCAATGCCGTATACTTCGAATTAGGCTGGTTATTCTTCCAATTGCTCTTTGGAGAGGCTGGTTAGTTGATCAGGCTGCTGAAGTCGGGAGGTTCTCTGCCGAAGTCGCCAGTTGGTAAGTGCCTGTCGGCCAGCCGTTGTTGTTGCTGGTCTGACCACTACCCACGGCCTGGGATATACACCAATCCATGCAGGTTGAGTGAGACATAGAGTACACCCTCGAGCCCAACCACCTGCAATAATCATCACCAAAGGACCAAAAGGCGAAAGTTGCCAAGTTAATTATACCAGCATACTGGGAGCCATTTTTCAACCAACGTTCGATAGTCCCCGAGACCTGACCAATTGAGTGTCCAGCAACTGCGGAATTGAGGCAATTACTCACGGAAGAATTATTTTTCTTGGTGCGCTTTTGCAGGTGGCCAGTGCAGGGATCGACCATTACCGATTGTCCAACTGACGAAGAGACGTATAAGCAGCGGCACGGGGCATAATATTTGAAAATACCAGCCACGCGGTTAGACAGGCGGGCAAACGAAGTGTTCTGTGAAAAATAATAAAAAAAAAAAGAAGGTCCTGATCGATGGCGCTGCATCCATCTCCAAAGTTCCATCTCCGAAGTCTCCTCCATCGCAAACATCACAACCAGAACGATCATCAAACCCACAGTAGCAACCAGCAAGAATCAAAGAGCGCGAGATCAAGCGGAGACCTCACCGATAAGCGTTCCGAACAATCGTCTTCCTACGTCTACTTGGACCCGGAGATGGTAGATATGGCGGCTTCTCCTGCACGAAATCGTCACCATTATCGATACTTTGATGAGTTTTCTGACGACGACGAAACGCAAACCCCGCCCGAGCTTGTGTCGTACCAGGGCGGCCCGACGAGCGAACTCAGCGATCAGCCGTTTGGGCTCGCGAAGCCCCCTCGCTCGAGGTCAATTACGCCTCTGGGGCGCAAGAAAGAAGGGATCAGAAGCGCCGTCGACGGAAAAGATCCCTACGAGAACTTTATGGGGCAGTATTTCAAGCAGCTGGATGGGTCGGCCCGTCCCGCCGCGGCATTTGCGGCTTCGTCAAAGTTAGACGACCTCACCGGTCTGCGCGAACATCAGCAGCCCGACTTCATTGTGCGTGAGATGGGTGATGTCGTCCATCGCCCCAATAGTGCTTCCAATTCACCCCGGGTCCAGTCCCCGGCGCGCCATAGGCATAGGTTTGGGCCTCATTCGCGGCGGTGGACCTCGGGCGGGCCCAAGCCCGCGTTCTTCATTCGCACACCGCAGGCCGAAAACGGAGAAGACATGATCAAGAAGATTATGACCGAGCAGAGCGGGCGTGGAGGAGCCCCCGGCACACCACCACCGTTCCCAGCCCGGTCAGTCAATTCTCCAGGCAAAGGAGCACCAGCAATGCCAATTCCGAGCGCCGCAGACCCCAAGTATGGCGGAGACGGCGTGGCGGAAGAAGCCCTTCTGGGGGCGCCCCGCGAGGTTAAAGCAGCAGGTGCTACAGAAATTGCTGTACCAGGTGCACCTGCAGGAGATCAGCAGCAGCAGCAGCCAGGCGTTTTGGGATATGGGTGGTCGATGCTACAGAATTGGTACTGGCGTACTCGTAACCAGCCACCTGGGGGTGGTGCAGATGGGGCGATTGGGGATCCTGACGACCCTTATTACAACCTCAGTGCTCTAGAGCGCCCTGCGCATATACGAAGAAGACGGGGCGAACTTCCAGTGCGAATGCCAGCTCCACCATCCCAAGCATACCCCGGCGGCGGAGGGAGGTTCCCCTCTGGGGGCGGCTATTCTATGGTGCACGGATTTGGCGATTTATTTGTCGAAGTTATCAGCAGGATCCCGCAGCTGTGGTTTATGTTAGAGCCCATCCGTGCCATTTCCTCGTCGAGCCTGTACTTTCTGCGAACACCGCTTATCATTGTCGAGGTTATCGTTTTGATGATATGTCTTTACTACTGTCTAATGTTTTTGGAGTTTGTGTTCCAAATCATCAAGCTCATATGCACGCCAGCCATTATTTTAACCGAGTTGCTTTTCGGCAAACGTCGCTAGTTATCGGCAAGCGTTGCTAGTCGTCATGCTATAGATGCGTAATTTCCTAGAATTATATTCTCATGCAATAAATTGATGTGTAATTTCCTAGAATTATGTTCTTATATGTTATAAATAAGTCAGTATCATTAGCTATTTTACAAAGGTTAGCGGTCAATGATTAAACCACTCTACAGGTCAGTTAAATAAACCCACCGTGTCATTAGCTATTTACAAAAGCCCAGGAAAGGGGACGACAATCAATGTTTAATCCAACAGTCAACGTCAAGCAGCTCGTCGATAGGCCACTTGGCAATGTTGAGCGCTGCCAGGTCTGTCTCCAGCTTCGCCGACTCAAACAGCTCGATCCCCGCCCATCCAATCATCAACGCATTGTCCGTGCACCATTTAGGATCGGGGAAGTGGAAAGCAAACCAGTCATCAAGGTGCTCCTCCAAAAGACTCCTCAGCAAGGAATTCGACGCCACTCCGCCAGAAAGAACAAAGTCAGTAGTCGACGGATCTATATCTGCTTTGACCAGAGCAACCTTGACCTTGGAGACCAAATGGTACAGGATAGCACGTTGTATTCGTCGCCCCAGCTCTCTTCTATCGCCTTCTGGAAGAGCCAAAAGATTCCCGTCAAAATACTTCGCCGCAGCGATCCTCAACGCCGAAATAAACGGTGCAAATGAGAATGCAGGGAAGTCAACTCGGCCCTTCTGGTTCTGCAGCGGATTAGGGAACTCCAGCTCCTCAGGGATGCTGTGCGTTTCGCCTGGCGGGCCGCTATTGACAAACTGCTCCAAATGCTTCCCGATCATGTTACCCCGTACGCCCAATTCGCGGCCACACTTGTCAAGCATGTCGCCTACTGCGATGTCCACCGTATTGGCAAGTACTTTGTGTTCCGTGACCGATTTACTGTAAACAAGCATTGTGTGCCCACCGCTGGCCAGGAGACTCACAAACGGGAACTTGGGGGTCTGGCCGTTGGAAAAGAACCGGGGTGTCAATAGATGGCCAACCATGTGGTGGACTCCTACCAAAGGCACGTCCCACGCCACAGAGAGGCCCTTGGCAAAGTTAAACCCGGCTGAAAGCGACCCCATCATGCCTGGGCCCCGCGTTGCACATATCAGTTCGGGACGGAACTGGTTTGTCTGGAGCATTCTCTGGACCAGCGGCGCCAGGTGTGACTGGTGATGGGATTTGGCATCGGTCGGTATGATCCCTCCCGCTTCGACTGTGTCGAGTGTCTCCGTTTGGTGATCTATTAGTACCGGAGGTCCATTAGGCACCCGTCTGATCAAAGCCACAGAACTGTCGTCGCAGGAGGTTTCGATTGCAAGGACATGATAGTTTCGTCTTATCGACCCTGCTCTTCTAATGCCTTGTCTGAACATTTTGCAACGGCCTGATTTGAGAGGGTTATCCCAGGGTTTTCTCCACTCCGATCCGACCCTAAAAAATTCACTTATCCATGTCGATAAGACACCCCGTTTGACGGTACTGTTTAGACAATGGGGCCATGACCTCTTCAAGGTTCTCATTTGAAAGCGAAAGACAATACCGAGCATTAATGTAGTTAATTACTAGATAAATACTCTAGTTTCATCAATTTAGGGGAGGTAGATTAAGGCCCCAGGATCATAGTCGTGTTACGACCAAAGCCCTTGGGCTTTATGCTAGGAGGATCATAATGTACAGTCGGTTTAACCACTAATTTGCCTTGTGCAACTTCTAGCTGGGTCTTGGGGACAGTGGTGGTCGGTTTCGGTGGCCGCTGCTGCGGCAAATCTGAAGAACCAATGATAATGGTAGAATTTGGGGACCGGGGATGGGTGCCTGGAATAAGCACGTCCTTGTCGTAGAGATTGCCTTGTCTGGCTGTAGGTGATGTTCTTTTAGTATCACTGGTAGTACTAGTAGTTACCGATCCAGGAGGAGACAAATACTGCCGTTGCTGTGGTGCTCCAAAGTACGGGGTCGGTGAAGAATTGTTCGATGCAGGGACAGGAGTTGAGATAGTTAATTGATCCTGGGGATAATTTGGCGAAATAGTCTTTTTCTTAGATCGGAAGAGATTCGAAAACCGATGCTTCTTTTGCTTAGTCTCGGGTGGTGATGGTGGTGAAGATGCTGCGCTTGCCTGTGGCTGTTGGACATTTGTAGTAGCTGACTGCGGTGCATAATTCGTCGTCGCTGTCGGTTGTGTTGACGCCATTGGCTGCGACTGAAAGAGCAGAGGGTCCTCGACAGCGTTAATATTCTGTCCGCCAGTAGAGTTCATGTCGCTATCGCCCATCAGGTCAGGTCTAATGTTGCTGATTGCAAAACCCTCGAGATTGTACTTCCTGCAGACATAATCCTCTATGACCCGCGCCGTCTCTGGCTTGTTGATCTCACTGGCCATAAATGCCTGGGCCAGATCAGTGAACTGGGTCTGCAACTCGTACGCGACCGGATCGGCATTGATCGCGTTCTCATCATGGGGACCAATGCCGCGGGCATAGAGGTAGTTGTCTAGGACTTCCTGGCGTTCAGACAGCTCGGAATTGACGATTCCAGGGCTGCTCAGCTCATCGTTGAGTCTAATAAGGAAGTAGTCCGGACGCCTTGGCCGCGGACCAGTTAGCGTCTCATTGTAGTAGTACGGACACACCTGAAAGTCCAGCTTGAGTGACATAGAAGACATTATGCAACGTCGTTATCTTCTTTTCGCTATTCCTAAGGAATGAAAAAAAAAAATACGTAGTAAATATAACCCTCATTAACGGTGTGAATCAAAATGAAGACGCACCTTGACTTTACAGGGGGAGGATGACAGCCGCGTACCCACCTCCTCCTGTTGCGTACTCCTGCACGCCGGTTGGATACGTCATAATTCATGCTGTCAGTTGAAATTAAGGTACAACCAGTAGGGTTCATCAGTATAGCCGTTAGTCGTTAAAGTCTATTTCGGTAACTTGAGTTTTTGACGCGTTGAGGCAAATGATAGGGATTATCTAGGTAGGTAAATAGTTACTCAGATTTAACAAAGTTGGTATTTAATTGAGGTGCTACTCAGGTGCAAGATCGCTCATGGTAAAAGGAGTCTCTTGCTTTTGTCTGCCTCCCACCAGTCGAAATAGAGCAGTGACTACTTCATCTTCTAGTCTGGGAAGAAGCTCTGCGTCCGCGTCTGGCAGAATCGTTGGTATTCGTCTCTCAACTTCCTCGTCGACCTGTTCTGGAGGGTATATCTTCTTCAAGCGGTCTAGATATCCGGATTCAATGAGCTCTCGGCGAATGGCATATGCGGCATGTGAACAATAATGCGTCATTGCCTGGTAGGAGAGAGCGTTGGCCATTACAGCTTCCCGATTATTCGGATTGCATCCGTTGGTGATGCAGACAACGTCTAAAATTGACTTGAAGCCAGTCAGGATATGCACAAAATAGGGATCTTCCAGAGTTCGGGGCCTAAGCTCTCCGCTCGCAGATTCAATTGCAAAAGAATCGGGGATATAGCGCTTGGTGCTGCCTTTGAGAGTCCTGCTCTTGTAAACGGGGTAGATATAAACGTCCAGGTCTTCTTTCAACCCCATATTTCATGTCTGCATTAATTTCCTGGGTAGTCCTTGCTGTGCTTAAATACGAGGCGTGGCACTATGTATCAGCCGTTTATCGTTATTCCTGTAGAATGACTTACCCGTTTACCGTATTTGTCATACTATACCTACAGTAGATGACATTCATAACCGGCATTATACCGGTATTACGTGTCGAGCATTGCTGTTAAGAATTTAACTGCATTCGCTGACATGTATTATAGTATAATTGTATTCTGTAACCTGTTAATCGCACTCCTTTAAAAAGTACCAGTAAGTGGAATAGCAGAGGGCTCCCCTGGATACTTTGCAAGAAGAGAGAGCATCTTCTTCCTGAGCTTTTTCTTCTCCCTAAACAGTTCCTCATATACAAACCTACACTTCTGCTGCGGCCTACCCAGGACGATTCTATAGCATGCCTGGAAGTACTCCTCCATCTCTGGCCTGACGTTTGTCTGAATTTTCATGAGGCCAGGGAATGCGACTCCCGGGGGGCATGCGGGGAACTTTGCCGCTACCTGTTTGGCCACTTCTGCCGTAGGGTACATGTCGTTCAATGAGTCGAAATAACCAATCGACGTGAGATATTGGTGAACTTTCATACTTGCCGTTGTGGCGTAGGAGTCTAGGAGCATCTGGCACATGGGGACTTTCCGCAATGCATCTATGTTAAAACCCTCCTGGCCAATTGATAAGCAGATAACGTCGAGCTCTCCTTTAACTAGGGCTAGAAGTATACAATATGTGACTGGTAGCTGTTTTTTTAGACGTTTGCTCGAAGACTCGACCGTGAAACAGTCAGGGATGTACGGCTTCTCGCTTTTAAGCGTCTTCTTATCATAGCTAGGGTAGATAAAAATATCGAGGTCCTCTTCCAGCGTCATTCCGCCAATTCATCCTCCTGCTCAGTAGCTAAAGAGTACGTAGTCGCTACGTCGTACGAGGAACGTGAACATTCCAAGACACAAGCAAAAGACCGATGCGAGCTGCTTTGGCAAAATCAACTTTGGAACATTCCTGGGCGTCCAGTTCCATTTACGGCGAACCCAATTTCTGTTATATGAACTAATAGTTAAATTGTGGTCATATACCACTGCAGACTTAGCATTGTAAGTATTGGTGTCAATTTTGTCCTGTTTCCCTAGCATATTCGCACTTACTAGGTGTATTCCCTCCTATGCCTCACGTATACACTATTAAATGGATAATCGAATGGCAACATAGGTGTAAATATATTTCAAAAATATTTTGCAATGATTCTAAGCCGGAAATATCTATCGTTCTGGGCGAATTGTTGCCAATATCAAATATCCATATTTTGGAACGAGGTTATTCAAAACCAAGAAATATTCTTCCATTTATCAGTGATATGACGAGGTCCATTGTGACAAGAATAATTTCCTGCATGTCCTGTCGGATCTTCCTCCAATGAGGTGTACAAGGGCGTGAAAGGGTCCGAATAATTGTTCTTTGGAACGCACTATTCTACAGTACATTGTAGTGTACTGTCGTAACTCCGTATATATACCCCTGATAAGCCTCATTCGGCGCAATCTCTGTGGAGCAGCTGCATGTCTCGCATTTTTCCCCTGAGAAATACACTGTATTTCAGGTACCGCCTGGCTACATCCTGCTACGGCTCAGCCCTCGGCTGGGTTGGCCGAAGTTTTGTTTACCATTGTTAGATATGTCCTAACAGATATATTTCTATATATTTATTAAGGGTAATGAAAACGGTAATTCATATTCAAGAGAACATGTAGTTCGTATCATACTGGGCTTGAGTCCCTCAATTGACGAGATAGCGTCTACTATCACAGTCTAGCTTCTACTAGGGGGAAGCGCACTAGTTAGAAAATAGGAGAACGTTTGCACTACCTATTAACAGTACATTAAGGGTGGTTGCTAGTGTCCCGTTTTTTTAATTTTTTTTTTAATTGCTAGATATTCTACCGGTAAAATATGCCTCCGAAGCACCTTGTACCGGTACTGTAGTGAATTCATTAAAGCTTGCAGTTATCACTTTGCCGCTGTATAGGGACTGCCGGGACCAATAAACTTATGCCAATTTTTTTAACATCTCTGGCTGAATGGTGGAAAACCAGTCTTATTTCGGTCGTCTAAAAGTACGGTCAATTTCTCCGGACTCCACATTGCGAGGGCCTAATTTAAACCCCCATCTTATTCGGCGCTTCGGAAATATCTGCCATCCGATACGCTAAAGAGGATCCTAATATCGATTTGAAATATAGCTGAGCGGCATGCCCACGAATCTCCGAGATCTCCATCAGCGGGGTGCGTCGTCAAACGGCGCGGCGGCGTAAGAAGAGGTCCGAACTCCGGCAGGTCCGTCCCCCCCCCCCACACCCCTACCCCGCGACCGTATGCACTACGGGAGGGACTATTTAAGGCCATTTTGTCCCTGAGAATGAGAGAATAGAATCCAACCGAAAAGAATCCATCACAATGACCTTGCAGGAAGTGGGAATCGAACACTTTAATCCAATGGGTGGCGCCAAGCTCGAGTCCAGAGCCGACGTTGCTTCTGCCTTTGAGAAGCTCTTCGAGCCAATGCTCAAAGGTTTCTCCGACTCGGGCGCCGAAGTGCTGTACGACCTCAGTGCTGCTCACTTTGACCGAAAGGCCATCAGCCTTGAAGGCTACGCCCGACCACTGTGGGGAATTGTTCCCTACGTTCTTGGCGGGCACAAGTTCGCCCACTGGGACCTTTACCGAAAGGGTCTTGCCAACGGATGCGATCCGGAGCACCCGCACTACTGGGGCCCAATTACCGCCACTACCCAGCAGCAGGTCGAGATGGCTGCTCTTGGATTCGCCCTGGCGTTTCTTCCGGAGCACATGTGGGAGCCATTGAGCGAAACGGCGAAGAAGAACGTGGCCCAGTTCCTCGTTACCGGACGAGACCTTGAATTCCACACCAACAACTGGATGTTCTTCAGAGTTTTGGTCGACATGGCCCTTGAAACTGTCGGGGTACCATTTGACAGGAAGCTGACTACTGACTACCTTGAGAAGCTCAGTAACCTGTATGTCGCCGATGGATATTACCGAGACGGTATGCTGGATACCATGAGTGAGCGATCCATTGACCACTACAATGGCTTTGCCCTGCATTTCTACGCTCTTATTTATGCCCAGCGGTACCCTAAGTCCGAGCTGAGCCCCAAGTTCAAGGAACGAGCGCGCCTGTTTGCCCCGCGCTTCAGGGAGTGGTTCGACGACAACGGATCTGTGCTGCCGTACGGCCGAAGTTTGACCTACCGATTTGCCTGTGCTTCTTTCTGGGGAGCTGTCGCGTTCTCCGGCGAGCCTATGCTGCCATGGGGTGAGGTGAAGGGCCTTTACATGCGGCACCTGCGATGGTGGTCGCAGCAGCCTGTGTCGAGGCGAGATGATGGCGTCTTGTCGGTTGGCTACGCCTATCCAAACACCTTCATGTCTGAGTCTTACAACTCGTCTGACTCCCCGTATTGGTCTATGAAGGCATTCCTGCCACTGGCACTGCCGGAGTCGCATCCGTTCTGGCAGGCCCAGGAGACTGCGCTTGATCGAGCTGGTCAGACCATTGCAGATCCAGTGCCAGGTTTTATCTTCAACCATGTACATGGGACCAATACTGTTGTCCTTACTGGCGGTTCTATAAATCCGTTCATGCGACACTCTGCGGAGAAGTACTGCAAGCTCGCCTACTCTACACGATACGGCTTTAGCGTCGAGTCTGACTACCGCCACTTTGACCAGGGCGTGTTCAGCAACATGCTGAGTCTCAGTGACGACGACGACCACTACCGGGTCAGAGAAGGCTACAAAGAGTGTCGAATCAATGGCAGCACTTTGGTCACGACTTGGAAGCCATGGAGCGACGTCACTGTCAAGACGTACTTGTACCCAGAGGGCCAGTGGTATGTTGCTGTCCATGTCATTGACTCCGCTCGAGAACTATCGACGATTGAAGGTGGATTTGCCATTCCGGGCAGTCTTCCGCAGGATTGGGCTGACTCCAAGATTGCTAAGGACAACTCCTCGGTGGTTATTGAGACTGCCGATGACTACTCCGCTATTGTCGCGCTGAGCCTTTCGTCGGTTTCGCGAGCGGTGAGAATCCAGAGGACAGACGGCAACACCAACATCATGAACTCCAAGACGGTTCTTCCGCAGATCAGGGCCCGAGTGCCGGCCAACAAGACCACTGTTCTTGCTGCGGCGTTCTTGGCTAATGTTAAGGTTGAGGAGACCAAGAAGGCTTTGGCTTCTCCACCCAAGGCTCCTACATTGGAGCAGCTCAAGGACATTGAGGCCAAGAGCGACGTTGTTGGCATCTACAAATAAAACTACTAACTAGTTAAGCAATTAAGTATACCGGTATCTTAAAATGGCATAAATTGATTGATATCATACTAACCTTTGTCGATTATTCACAATTGGCTTTACCGTTATATAGAGTATACCGAGTAGAAAACGAATGTACAATTGACATCATCGTCCCTAGTTAGAAATGGACAACTGACATCAAATACAATAAAAAAGCCATGGACACTTGACATCAAATATAATATGGTTAATAACAGCAAGTGTCTACAGTCTCCTACAGTCCAATGTAGCATAGTCCAACAATTAGTTAGCAATGGCCGGACATTCTAAAGCGAAAATGAGTGTAGAATTGGCATCATCATCCCTAGATAGAAATGGATAACTGACATCAAATACAATAAAAAAGCCATGGTCACTTGACATCAAATATAATATGGTTAATAACAGCAAGTGTCTACAGTCCTACAGTACTATGTAGCATAGTCAAACGATTGGTTAGCAATGGCCTGACATTCTAAAGCGAAACCATCAAAGTGCATCATGCAAAGTAAGTTAAATATAAACAACACTAGTTAATGAAGTGATAAACAATGAAATGGAGGATGAGACTCCCAAAAATGTAATCGCCAAACGCCCGCTCTGGCGATACTTTCGGGAACTCGCCCTCTGAAGCAAGGTACTGGACTCGCAACGCCGCAGTCAAAACAAACTGGCCCACCGTGGAAGCGAACCCGCCTAGGAAGGCATTAAACGGCTTAATACAATTGAGTCAGCAATCATCACAAGAGTCCAAATGAACAGAACAACTTACAAATGTGCCCACAAGCAGGCAAAACACGAATTGGAGCACCCCCAGGGCAACCAAAAAGACCATGAACCCGTCAATTAGCCTCACCCGGGGAGTAGCCGACTGCAGATAGGTGGACCATAGCTGGCTACCTATGTCGGCCGTACTGCCACTTCCGGAAGACGATTTCTTCATTATAAGTAGCCGTCTTTAAGAGGTGTTTAATCGGTGTCGAGGGGCCTCTTTAGGAAGGTGGTGATTTGGCGACTTTTGGGTCCCCATCCCCCGGGCGCGCGCAGCCGCCCTCTTCAAGAGGGCCTCCAGCTGAGTGCACTCGAGGACGGTTTTAAAATCACCGAATTTGCGATAGATTTGTTCCCTTGCTTGTTTAAAGCACGAAAGCCTAGTTAATCCATATGGAACTGAAACGTCCTCCGACTACGCGGGTCGTGCCACCGCTGAATTTCGCGCCGGTAGAACGGGGTTTGTACCGCTCGGGGCAGCCTGCGCCCATCAACTTCCCGTTCCTCGAGGAGCTCGGGCTCAAAACCATCTTATGGCTGGCGGTAGAGGACCCGTCGGACCGGTTTTTGGCCTTCGCAGACGACCATGAGATCACGTTCCATCATTTGGGGCTGGTGACAGAGGGATCAAACCCGTGGGACCAATTGACCGAGTCGTCGATCCTGGCAGCTCTGGACATCATCATGAAGAAGGAGTCGTATCCTTTGCTGGTGTGCTGTGGTATGGGACGACACAGAAGCGGTACTGTTATTGGGTGCCTTCGAAGACTGCAGGGATGGAATTTGGCGTCGATATCTGACGAGTATCGACGGTTTGCTGGGTCGAGGGGAGGCAGGGTGTTGATTGAGCTGCATATCGAGGCATTTGATACCAAGTCGGTTGTAATTGATGAGGACAGGGCGCCGTCGTGGCTTCATAAGGAATCTTTCTGCGGGGTTATACGGAAACAGGTGTCGGATGGGCCCGATTCGCCGAATAGTAATACCAAAGAGGAGGAAGAGAAGAGTTGAGATTGAACGGGCATATTTGGCAATTGTATGAGTGTGCATGCTCTGTCTATATAGAGGATAGAGTTGGTGACATGTTGAAGCATATCCGGTGATAGAACTGGGGCATCGCTTGCCAGGGTACCGGAAGTGATTATGGTGCGAACTCTCGATGGTACCTGCCCAAGTCATACAGACCACTCTACATATACGATTTAACTAACGAACGGAAGCCGGCTAATCAGAACAGCCTATGAATTAGAAGCCAACTTGCACCGCGAGTATGCACGCCCAGTAGTTAAGACTCTTCAGCCTCTCAGTATACAGGTATGATAGTCGACATAGTACACTAGAATACTGATCCAATGTGAGTAACCTTTCCTGCGAGCAATTGGGGGGACCAGTCCCCCCAAACCCCCCTGTGGCTCCGCTCCGCGGAGATATTGTAGTGATCAATGATCTCCGCGAAGCGGAGCTACGGGGGTTTGGGGGCTGGCCCCCAAGTTAAATGCAAGACTTTTATTACAATATACAAGGCTACTCGCCCCTGCTAGTCTGGACGTTAAACGAAACGCCCGGTAGTTGGTTAGTGTCGAACGAAACGGTCGCCTCGATGCCAAGGCCCGCCAGCACCCCTCTAATGAGCCCCATCGGGAACCACAGATACGGCGTGGCCCTCGCCAGTGTCGTGGACTGCGACTCCGTCGCCATTCTCTGACAGTACTTGAAGTTGTTATCAATCAGCACATAGGTGCCCCGGTGGTTTGTCTTCAAGTTGTCAATCTGCTTGCGATACAGCACAACCCACAGCTCTTTACAGATAAACTTCATCACGTCCAGCGGGTCGCCTAGCCGGGCCCGGTCTCTTGTAAACACCTCGGCGAGCCCCCGTCCAGCGCGGTACCCGTACCCTTCGACGCGGAAGTACACGTCGTCCGATTCGGCGGTCCCCAGCTGGGCCGCTACCGACTCAGCCAGGGGCACCATCTCAATGAGCAGCAGATCTAGCGCTGCGGCGCTGACCGTCGTCTGAGTCTCCATGTGCTCTGCTGCTGCCTCCCCAAACTAAACAAAATGAGGACGCTTTTGATATGCGGGTGTTTGGTGAGGACATATATATATTTTGTCCGCCGTTGGGATCACCGACGACCCCTTTCCACTTTTCACGATATCGACGGAGACCGTAGCTGGGGATGAACGAAGAGACAGAAGAGAGGCAAACCCCGAGCCCGAGCCGTAGCCCTAGCCCTGCCTCCAGGCTTGAGGCCAACAGGGCTGTAGCGGATGTTGCGTGTATCTCGGCAGGACTGGGTGCAGTGTTCGGAGCAAGTCTCTTCGGGTTTTGGTACCTCCGAGTGCAGCTGCCCATTTACGTAGCGCTCTTAGCAGTATTCCACTTCCTCGAGTTCTACATTACGGCCAGGTACAACCCGGGGAAGCTGTCCGCCGACTCATTTCTGCTCAACAATGGCAGCGCGTACAATCTGGCACATGCCTGTGCGTTTGCCGAGTCTATCGTAGAGTACATGATCCTGCCTGAGAGCATGACGGCGTTCAATTCTATTTCGGCCGCGGGGCTGGCCCTAGCGCTGTTCGGCCAGTTCATGCGGTCTGCGGCCATGATCCATGCGTCGTCGAACTTCTCCCATGTCATTTCCCGAGAAAAAGAGCCAGAGCATCAATTGGTGACAAGCGGAGTCTACCGGTTTGCGCGACACCCGTCGTACACCGGATTCTTCTATTGGGCCCTGGGGCTGCAGATGTTTATGCTGAATCCGCTCTCGTTTGGTGCATTCGCCTATGTGCTGTGGAACTTTTTTAACCATCGTATCCAGGACGAAGAGCGAACGTTAGTGCTCTTCTTTGGCGAAAAGTATACGAGGTATAGGCGAGATACTCCTACTCGAATTCCCTTCATCCCTTAATCTTCATCGCCTTCTTCTTCTTCTCCATCACTCATTCCATCTCCATCGCCTCCAGTATCCATTCTTTCTCCATCTTTCAGTTCTCCTCCTATTCACATCTTATCCCCGATTTTAATAGAAATGCTTATTAATTTTTGTATCATCAGTCATCATCGTCGCTCAGAGTGAGATCAATCACCTCGGGACTGTTACCCGTAGTACCGCTCGCATTATGGCTGAAACTCGTCGTCGGGGCCTTGTTGGCATGCAACTGTCTCCCTGGCTGGACATATGCAGACTGGTTGTCCTTGTGGGAAATTTGCAGATTGGCCGTCGGGTTCGCTGCGGTGGCCGGAGAAGCAACTACCGGCGCAGTACTATTAGTAGACTGTCCATTTGATCCATTTGATCCATTCAGTCCGTTCGGTATAGAACTGGTTCTGTTGACAGAAGGAGTATCCTGACCAGCGTCCATTAACCCATTGTTGCTCTCGCTAGCCACTGGCGAATACTGCCAGCTCGTAGCAAAGGACCGGCGGTGGTTCGCAGTGTTGCCCGACCCGTCTCCTCGCGGTAGGGTAAGAATCGAATCCCCAAAGTCAAAGTTAGCAAGCGATTCGTAATTGTATGGACTATTTGCTGCTCGGTTATTAATTGTCGTAGTTGTTGTCGTATGGTCGTAATTCATTGCGTCGTTATTAGCATTGTTGCCGTCGTTAGTATTAGTAGTACCAGTCGCATTTTGGTGTCCATTAGCCACTGTAGCTGCGTTTTGGGTCTGCCCTTCTTCTTCTTCTGCTGCTGCTTCTTCCTGCTCTTCTTCTTCTTCGTCGTCGTCATCAATCAAGTCTACTACAATCGGTTCAGCCATTGATCTGCCGCTACCCTGAGGGTGACGTTGGGGCGGCTTGAACATATCTTCATCGCTGTCGCTGTAATCTTCCTCTCCCTTGACCTCCTTGGGCGGCGCCCAGCTGCCGTCAGGATGGATCTCCACCTCTGTCACATCCTCGTCCGTCTTCTCGAGAATGTCCTTGATGTATCCGTCCAGCGCCAGCGTCGGATACTCGATCTGCTTGTTACAAATAGAGCAGATCCAAGTCGGGGCCTGCAACTGCAGCATGATGAACGTCTCGGCATCTAAACAGTCAATATGGTGGCACATGCTCGACCGTATGGGGTTCTTGATACGCGTAAACGACACTGGATCTCTCAGCGAGTGGAAAGTCGCCATCGCCTCAATCTCTTCGTCCTTGCTATCCTCCTGGATGCGCTTTATCACCGACTCCTTCGTAAACATAGGCCGGGCCAGGATTCCGCTCACAATGTCTGCCACAGGGACCGGCTTAGCCAGAAAAGCAGCAATTACAAAGTCGCTCTGGGGTTTTGCCACAATTATATCCACAGTATGCCGCGTCTTATTCTGGTTGAGATAAGCGTTCCGCACATACTCCGTAATGTTCGCAGGCAGAGTTGATCCAGGCTTGTTCTTGACCCCCCGGGTGTTCGCCACAACCTGCTCGTTATTCACGCGGATATCCAACGTCTGAGGGAACTGGACCACCGAGGAGCGTAGCTTAATCAGCTCGTCATAGGTCGTCGAGACAAGATACACGGCATAGGTGTCATTGAGCACGGCATCCAGCTCCATCCCCTGCAGCACAAAATTGCGCGCCAGCGTCAGCCGGTCATTGTAAAACCTGCTCCGTAGAAACGGCATGTAGTCATGCAGCTTTCTCACCAGTGTGTAGAACGGGCTCGGCCGGAAGTTGACCTCCAAGGTCTTGAACTCGTCTAGCTGGTTCGGCCGGTGGTGGTGATGCGACGGCGGCTGGTACTGCCCCGTGGCCCGGGGAGGGAACAGCTCGTCGAGAACTGCTGTTGGATTCTGGCGCGACAGGTCGACCGTGGGCGCATTCGGGCGGCGGCTGATCGAGTTCACCTCGTTCGTGTAGGTCGTTCCTGCGCTCATCGGACTGTGCGAGTACTGCGTCCTTACACGGTCGTAGTCGACCTCCTGCTGGCACAGCGTTCGCGCCTGCTTCATCGAGGGCAGGTCCTTGGCCCGCACCAGGTTGTGCAGGTAGTCCTTGAGTCGCGACACGAGCACGGCCTTGAGCCCCGACTGGCTCAGCTTCACTCCGCGAAGCACCGACTTAAGTTGGGCCACCTTCAGCGTGTCTACGATTTTCAGCGTCTTCTCATACTCCATTATCAGCTCCGACGCCATCTTGCCATGATTAGATGTGATCCTTCTTTTTTCTACGGTTATACAGGACTCTCGGTATTTGGTGGTTGATCGATCCAAAAAATTGTGGTCCTCACTACTTTCCTCCCAAACATCGCCTAACTGACAGGACCAGTCGCCTCAATCGACCAGTCGTTTATATGTTATTTCTTGTTTCTCCTGATTAGTTATCTTGGCTTTCTTCTCTTGCTCTGAGTTAGGTTTCCAGCAGGCTCCTTGGGGGTGGTGGCTCTTGGAGCCCGGTGGTGGCAATGCGTTACGATAGTTCGCTTGCTGTGTGCGGCTCATGCGGCTTAACCCCCTGAGTTAGCCGAGGAGGCTGCGAAGGCCAAGAATGAGGCTGCGAAGGTCAAAGAGGTCAACCAATTGTGGGCTTACCTCCGGAAACAAGCACCTGCTCGTCGAACTTAGTCATCTGCTCGTCATGCATGTACTTGTAGGTCTTGATGGTGGCCGACTGAGTGTCTATGTCGTAGATACGGGTGCGTCTGATGAAATCGCCGTATCCTCCGTAGCCGCCCTCCCCAATTCCCCCAGCGTGGCAGAGCCAGATGTTTTCCTTATGGCCGTCCTTCTCGCCGTCGAACATGCAGAAGTCGTTTACATGGTCATGCCCGACGGATACAACACTAACGCCGACCTTGGCAAACACGTCGCGGGCACCTGAATTGTGAACAGGAGCCGTGCTCCCTTCCTTAAAGCTGCCGACAATCTGGTTTCCCGAGTTTCGGTATTCTGGCAGTGGGATGTGGATAAACGCCATCGAGAGAGGGATGTGCGAGTATTCCTCCTGCATCGGCTTAACTCGCTGGTACTCCTGTTCGACAAACTTCAATTGCGAGTCTTTGATATGGTCGTATCCAAAGTTCTTCTTCTGGTCGGGGAACCGCTTGTGGGAGTCCAAGAAATAGAACGTCAACGCCGGGTTGTGGCTCTGCGGGCCTTCTACTGTGAGGACATAGTTTCCAACGCCATCAATGGCCTCAGGACCAAGAGAGGTATGCGAATACGGGAGCCTTGAGGCCAGTTCTACCACTTCGTTGCGTGTCAGCGAGCCTTCATCATCATGGTTACCCATGATCATGGCATAGGGAATCTTGCGCTTAACGAACGGTGCAACTACCTTGAGGAGCGCAGTTTCGGCATCCGGTGCCTCGTGGCCGTATATCTGGTCTCCACTGAGGACTACGAAATCCGGAGCCTCCTTATCCAGCACTTTGTTAAGGAATTCCAGCGTGCGTCGGTCTGCATGGCAGCTCTCACCGTCAACGCCCACGGGATCGACGCACTTGCCGTAACCCGTGGAGAAATGCAAATCTGCAACCTGAAGTACCTTAAATTTACCATGCTTGGGCACCTTGAGTACCTTTGATGGGTTCTCAGCCTTGGGCCCGTATCGCACCGTGATCTTGGGCAAATCCTCAGAGTTCGACACGAGCGGGTTCTCCTTGAGCTTCCAATTAATACGTGGCTCTACTGCGTCGGGGCCAAAGAGAACGTCCACAGCAGTTACACTGGACCGCGAGTTGAACTTGCCGTACCGCACCCACAGCATTGAGTCGTCTATTCGTTTCCATCCAGCCTTCTCTACGACGTCCATGTCAACTGCGACGTGGTCGTTCCCCCCGTCCTGGGCAGAATTAATGTACTTCTCTTTCTTGAGGCTCTCGATAACATCCTTGGGGATATTGTTGCTCGAACCCACGGCCACATCAAGCACCACCTTGTCGTCATCCTCCAAGTCGCGCTCGTCTATCCGCTTTCCCAGCAGGTAACCATGCTTGATCCAACGGCCGGTGAGGTACAAATCCTTAGGGATCTTCGTCCACCCGTCAGACTCAATATCTTTGCAGCTCCACGAGGTGGAACATGTAACGATCTTAAGATCCACGACAACAGATCCGGGCCTATGCAGTGGCATGTGCGTTTGGAACGTTGTGGGTAGGAAATTAAGGTAAAAGTCACTGGCCAGGACTAGCAGTGACAATAAAATAGTAGCTATAGCTACTTTCGCGATCTGCCGCAACCATAGCCTTGATAGTCGAATCGCCATTTCGTCCTGGGTGAGAGTGGCTGTATGTCGGGGTTGGGATGTGGTCGCCAAATATAATTCGCCTTGTTAATACCGCGTTATCATCACCATAGTCGGCAAGGAGCTTAACTGATGTTTATGTTCAATTTTAGATGGAAGTTAAAACGTTGTATTTCCATTTTCAATATATAACACGATATACATAGCCCCTCACACTTAACATACTACCGTACCTGCAGGACAAAAGTCAATTGGCTAAACATTGACGCTTGGTTAGTACTTGGTAGGCAATCTGGCTTCTAAGGTCTGTAAACAGTAACGCGAATATGAAGGCTGTATCTACATTAGTGTGTACAATTTTTGAATTATATGCATCGGATGCTTTGAAAGCCCATTGGCTTTACCGAAAAACGGTATTGGTGCCAGGAAACTCCATAGTTATCTTTGGTATTTCGTATCTATAGCTTTAAGCAATCACAATAAAAGGGATAATTGGAAGTGCAATGGTTACTCTGTTGTCGCTTTTGACAGCCGTAAATATGTGTAACGTTACTGAATCCCAACATGTTACCCAGGTACTGCGCCCACATTCGAGATTGTCATTTACAGTGTAGTTGACGGATGTAAGAATAATTCATGTACGGTAGATCCAAATTAAGCTTGATCAAATTATATGTTACGACTTTGCCATTAGTATATTTCTGTTTCAGTTCCGTAAGTTAAAATCGATGAATTGGCTTTGGACTCGCCGTGCTGAACTACCAGCAACCAAAACCAGACATACACGGGAATAGGACAACATGCCGGTATCTTGTTTATTACCAATTGAAACGCTTTTTCAAGTGCTATTGAGTAAAATCAACGTATTACAGTATGCCAACCAATCACTGAACATATATTATCCATTCTAAAGTCTACAAAGATACAAGTGTGGCCATGGTAATCGCGTTGAATTAATGCAGGAATCATTACAATAAATACAGAAGAAAACTTTTAAAAGACATCCGGAAGTCGCTCAATGACATATTTGTGCCCTCCCACACTCATCAATGGGATACCAGGCACCTTTCTAATTCGTCGCTTCAAATCGGCATCATTAGTGGCTACAATGTAGCATTTATGCTGCATCACTCTGCTGACCAGACAATCATCGGCGTAGGTGCCCTTATGGCTGCAAGTGAGCCGCTGAATTCTCGGATCTCGAGCCATTCTCAATGCAATTCGATACTTCGGACCAAGTTTCTCCAATTCCGCCATAACACAGTCTGTGACAATAGGAATACATCGCGCATACAGGGTGTCCATCATACCCCTCACGAGGTCGAGCTTTTTCTGAATACTGAAGTTAATGAAATTGGTATCCACCAACACTTGGTATGGAGGTTTGATAGCCTCGTTATACTGGAAGAACAGAGACGACGAAACCTGTGGCCTTTACAGCAGTTAGCAACTTATATCACAGAATATTAAATGTGGACACTTACACTTCCTGGACAAGTTCTTCATCCTTCTTTGGCTGCTTCTTCGTTTGATCCTGGTTCTCTTTCCTATTACCTCCCGGTTAGTCCCCATCCATCTTTAATATTGTCTTTTATGCCTTAGACTTACAGTCTCTGATCAGTCTTTTTCTTGATCAGCTTCTTCTGAGCTATCTTTCTCGTCTTCTTAGTCTTTCCCATGGTTACTGTTGATCTGCTAAGAACGCTCTCGTCGTCTCGCTGATAAAAAAAATCTGGAAATTTCATCGGAGATCCGTGAAGTGCGGCGTATAAATTGCTATTAATTTAATCTATTTCAGCAAAACTTAATAAGTTAATTGAGAAACTACTTAATTAACGTATTGGGAGACGTACGGCTGAAATCACTACGACCCGGCATTGGTAGCGTTAGCCTCCCCTTCCTCGTTCATTGCGAAGACCGTTAGACTATTGATAGATTCTACGGCCAAGGAAGAGATGTCGTTGGCGTCGGTATGTTGAATACTTGCAGGACTAGAATGTGTGTCTGACTAATCCTTATAGTGGAGGGTGTTTAACTTCTTTGACCTTACGGCGATTCGAGATCCGGCCTCGACTTCAGAGACTCCACTCTTTTCAGTAAGTAGCTAAATCCGATCATCGCGTCCCTCCATACTAATTGATGTACAGGATTCTAAATTAACGGAAATTCGCCAAGGCCGCAATGGCTCAGTTTTCTTTGGTACCAATGATGGCGTTGTCAAGGAGTTCACGCAGGACATGGAGCTGCGTCAACAGTTTGCGGCGTACGACGATTCCTGGAGCATTACCCAATTGAAGTATTTGGAAGGAACATCACTACTTTTGACAATTGGTGAGAAGCAGGGCGAGCCTCTAAAGCTTCATCTGTGGGATCTGGAGAAGTTTAGTAAAGGCACCACTACCCCACATTGCCACACGACGGTCAATATCACCAATGGAAGGAACACTTTCCCGCTATCAGCATTTGCAATCTCCTCAGACTACTCGATTCTGGGATGCGGATATGCTGACGGAACTGTGATCATAGTAAGGGGCGATATTGTCCACGATCGAGGATCACGACAGAGGGTCGTGTATAATAGCCAGAGTCCCATTACAGGTCTGGGGTTCTACGAAAAGGGAGATAATATCACCCTGTTTGTAACCTCTGTCAGCCAGGTTTTCACTGTACCAACGCATGGAAGGAACCCCGGTAAGGAGGAGTCGACGCTTGACAAGTCTCGTGGAGCGGCACTGGGCTGCGTTGCTCAAGACAGCAACCAGAAACTTATCGTGGCTCAGGACAGCGGTATCACTTACTATACAAGCCGGCTGCGGGATGTTTCTTTTGTGTTCGATGTGCCAAAGAAGTCGATTTTCCCATTCAGACAGTACTTGGTGATCTCCACTGCGGGATCCCTCACCGGTACCTCGTCAAATTCGGCGTTAAGCTCCCTGGTAGACTCCAGCACTAGCCGAATTATTATCATTGACACAGAGAACAAGTACATCGCCTACAATGGCCAAATTTCCAACGGACTAAAGGGCATCTTCGTGCAATGGGGCCAGCTGAACATCCTTGGATCGGACGGCGTGCTTTATGCCGTCAAGGAAAAGAGTCTGACCGCCCGACTAGACATACTAAAGCAGCGCCATTTGTATGACTTTGCCATCCATTTGGCCAAAGAGCAGAACGCTGACGACAAGACTATCCTCGACATTGAGAGTGAGTTCGGCGATTTCCTGTACAACGAAGGCGAGGTCAACGAATCGCTGGTTCATTACATCAACGCAATTAGCCCTTCGGTTCAAAGTAGCCGAGTTATCCTCAAATACCGCGATTCGCAGTACATTTCCAACCTCACGGCCTATCTAGAGGCACTCCATGATAGAGGATATGCGACAAAAGAGCACACCACGCTTCTTCTCAATAGCTATGCCAAGCTGAAAAACATTGAACAGTTGACAAAGTTTGTGGAGGCCGGCGCCGAGGAAGGAAAATTCGACTTTGACACTGCTATTAAGATCTGTCGACAGGCCGGATACTATCCGCTCGCTACCTACCTGGCACAGCGCAATGGAGATTCAGATACCGCTGTGCTAATTATGCTTCGAGATCTCCACGACTCCAAAAGCTGCCTCAAGTACATTCAAACGCTTGACTTCAATAACGCACTCACAACGCTAATTACTCATTCTCGACTGCTCTTGGACGAACACCCAGTCGAGACGACAGCGTTGTTGATTACCATGTTCACTGGTAAGTATGTGCCTAAGCCTCTCGAGCTCTCTCTGCCTTCGGTGAATGGTAGCTTGAATGGCAGCGGGCTTACCTCGGACCAAAATTCAATTGCTGCACCTGTGCTACAAAGCTACCGGGCTTTTGTCAACTATATGGCCAGTGGATTTGGAGGTATGAATGGCAATGCTGAAAGCTTGACGCCGGGTACTCCAAGTGAGCCGACTTACCAACCCCCAAAGCCACGGCTCATTTTCTCATCCTTCATAGACCACCCGAATGAGTTTGTTATCTTCCTCGAAGCATGCCTAGAAAGCTATGATAGATTTGAGGGGGATGAGAAGAATAGGGTTGATCTCGTGTCTACTCTGTTTGAAATGTATCTCACTTTGGCTAACAAGGCACAGTCTGACGACGAGAAGCGAGAATGGCAGCAAAAAGCAAAGGCACTGGGCCTCGACAAAAACAATAAGATGGATCAGAACACCATGCTACTCCTGACCCATATGACTGGCTTCCATGACAATGAACTCATGGCCGCTGCTTATCGAGATGGTTTCCAGGTTGACATGTTCCGTTCCTGCGTCGCTTCAAGAGACGTGCAGGGCGCCATTGAAGTGCTGCATAAATACGGAGACCAGCAGAAGGAACTCTACCCTCTGGCGCTAAACTTTTTCACTTCATCTACACAAGTTTTGGAAGAAGCCGGGGAGGAAGAGTTCAACTTTGTGCTCACCAAGATCAAAGAAAAGCGCCTAATGGCACCATTGCAGATAATACATGAACTGAGTACCAACTCGGTTGTCAAAGTGGGCCAAGTGCGAAAGTTCCTGCTAGACCTCATTGCCAGCGAGAATACTGAGATTGAGCACAACACTAGACTGGCCCAGTCCTACCAGGAAGAAACGGCGCAGAAGGCTAAGGAAATCAACTCTCTCATGAACGATCCAATGGTCATTCAATATTCTGTTTGCGCGTCGTGCAACTTGCCCCTTGATCTCCCAGCTGAGCACTTTGTCTGCAGGCATTCTTATCACCAGCGATGTTTGGCCAATTCCGTTGCAGGGTCATCAATCAATGAGCTCAATTACATGCATGCTGAAGGTTCCACCAAATGTCCAAAGTGTTCTTCTGATGTTGAGACGATCCGGGCTCTACGGGATGCGCAAGAAGAGGCTGCACAGCGATCTGACCTGTTTGAAGCTGCCTTGAAGGACAGCGAGCACAAATATAAAGTCGTTGCTGATTTCTTCGGCCGCGGAGCACTAACCAATGTCTAGCGTCATAGATGAAGAGAGGACAAATAATAATATTCAATATATATACAGCAAACCAGTTCTGGCATTCTACATTCGGTCGACTGGGGTGAGGCCAACAATGGTGAGACCGTTGTGGAGAACCTGTCGGGCAGCAGAGTACAGGGCGAGTCGGGCAGTGGCAACGTCCTTCTCCTGGCCAGCGACCCACAAAACATCGTAGCAAGACGAGACAAGGTGAGTGAGCTTGAATAAATAGGTGACAACAGTCGATGGCTCCATATTTCGCAGAGCCATAAGCAGCACATCAGGATACGAAACCAGACATCGGATCATCTCCTTGGCGATCGGCTCGGTCAACTTGGAGACATCAATGCTATCAATGTCGGCCTGGGACTCAAGGACAATGCCCTGCTCAGCAGCCTTTCGCTCCATGGATCGCAATCGGGCGTGCGCGTACTGGAGGTATGGACCGGTATCACCCTCGAACGAGAGCATTCGGTTCCAGTTGAAGTTGTAGTTGTTAATTCGCTTCGACTGCATGTCCTGAATAACGACGGCAGCGATACCCACAAGGTCGGCGACCTTGTCTGGGTCTGGGATCTGCTTGTACTTCTCTTCGTTTCGCTTCATAACTTCGTGCATAGCCTGCTTGGTCTCCTCGAGAATAGTGTCGAGGAACACGACGGTACCCTTTCGCGTACTCATACCGAGGACAAGGCCAAAGTTGATATGCTGGAGCCGCTCGGACCACTCGTAGCCCATAAGCTCGAGGATCTTGAAGAACTGGGCAGTGTGCAGGTCCTGCTGGGATGCAATGACGTAGATCATCTTGTCGAACTTGTACTCGTTGTGTCGCGCAATAGCCTCGCCGACATCTCGAGTCAGGTACAGAGAGGTGCCGTCTCGCTTCTGGACAATGGTCTTGCCGAGCTTCTTGCTATATGGCGTCAGGTCAATGAGTTTAGCACCGTTGTCGTCAGTAATGAGGTTCTTCTCGGCAAACTGCTTCTGGGCGAGCTCCATGGTCTCCTTCGGCACCAGAGACTCGCCTCGGTACTGGTCGTATCTGATGTTCAGTCGGCCGTAGGTCTCTCGGTACTTCTCAATAGACAGCTCTCGGAACTTCTTCCACAGACCAAGAGCCTCCTCATCGCCGTCCTCCATCTTCTTGAAGTAGGATCGAGCCTCGTCGTCGGTGGCAGACTCCTCCGTGCCGGTCTCGGCCTTGGACTTCTCTTTCTCCTCGGTGATCTCCTTGTTAACCATGACATAGACCTCAAACAGGTGGTTGATTGGGTCCTCCTCAAGCTTCGCAGCGTCACCGTATCGCTTGTAGCCCACGGCCAGAATACCAAACTGCTTGCCCCAGTCACCGAGATAGTTGAGGGAAACAACGTCGTAACCCAGCTTCTCGTGCAAGTGGCTCAGGAAACCACCAATGATAGTAGATCGCAAGTGGCCCGCGTGGAACGGCTTGGCGATGTTTGGAGAGCTGAACTCAATGACAACCTTCTGGCCCTTGCCTACGGTCGAGGCGCCGTAGTCGGCCTTTCGGGTCAGAATATCTCGCACAACGAGCTTGTACAAGACGCTGCCAGAGAAGAAGAACTGGATGAACGGGCCCTTGGCGACAGCCTTCTCAATCAGCGAGTCCTGGGGGAACTTGGAGACCCACTCGTTAGCGAGAGCGACCAGCTCACCGCCCTTCTTGTCCTTGATTCGCAATCGCGGCACGGGGAGCACCAAATCGCCCCGCTCGGGCTGGTTGGAGAACTCGAGGGCCGCGAAGATGACCTCCTGGTCAATGCCGCTGATCTTGGACAATTCGCCCGAGATGTACGATCGGAACAGGTCTACCGGGTTCTGCACCGGGTTAGACCCGGGGAGCACGCCCACCGTGGTGTCGTTGAGGCCCAGGGCCTGCAATTTCTGCGCCAACTGCTCAGTCTCAGCCATGGTCATTGGAATATTAGGCAGCTTGTGCTGTGGAATGCTCGAATAGAGTCGAAAACTTTTTGCTAGGGGGACACAGAATCGACGGTAAGTAGTAGTGCGTGCCTTTAACAGTGGATATCGCGTCGCCAGGCTCCTTAGCATCCACTTTAGCTGAAAAAAGTTTTGCAGGGTTGAAGAGTCATCGAACGAAAATTGAAACTTTTCCCCATCGCGCCGCGCTTAGTCAGTTGTTGCCCCAGCCCTGACTAAGCGATGTGGAGTTATTGTTATACAAATTAGCCGTTAAGTTGTCGAGCTTTGCGTAGCTAGCTTGCTACTAGCCAGTCCGCCGCCAGGCCTAGATTAGCTAATCTGTTATACGAATATCTGTCAGCGTTAAAGCTGTCCGGATAGTAATCGACATAGTTGCAACGCCGCGGTCATTGTATTTTTGATTTTGATTGTTTCTGTTACGGGATCTGTAACTGTGGGGTTGTCGAGCTGTTGGGATTTCTGTAACCGAGAGGGTTGTTACGCCGTAACGGCAACTGTAAGTAAAAGGGCTAGGTGACTCGGATCGCTAGGAGACACGTGATAACACATAGATCAATTAGAATAAGTAATGTGCGAATACTCCGGACTCGGTTTGATAATTATAGCAGAGTTCCCCGAGGTGTAACCTACAGAGCCGTTCTTGCCTCTCATTTCCCCTGATATGCAGGGACGCCGGTCTCAAAGGAGAGTGTTTCAATATGGTTCTAACCACGGGAGCTCGAGGGCTGGCCCTCGAAGACACGTGGTACCATACGAATATGGCATAAATTAGGCTCTATATTTTATCAGAGAGTGAGTGGCCGAAACAATTGACACGCTATTATGACCCACAAGCTTTCATGAAACTGTGTCAATTATATTGTATACTGCAAGTACTACCACTAGGAATAGATCTGGCGTACTATTAAGGGTCAAACTGATCACGCAATGATTCACTAGTAAAAAGGGGTTTGAGGCGAAGAGTGTCTGTACCTTCACTACCGGCAACTCCCCTACGGTGTGTAAGGCGATGTTGGCAACGGTTCGCCAATCATTGTGGGGCGCGCAACACCCCCCGCCATATATTCTACCCCTGGCTTCTCGAAGGTACACCATCCAAACGATAGAGACAGACCATGAATGTCGTAGAGAATCTAGTAGACTGGCTAGCCAGGAGGCTCGTTCTCGGGAGTGGGATTGTAGTCAGCTACCTGTACTTCGGCATCAAGGCCATACTGCACTGGTGGTACGGCAAATCACACATGGAGCGGTTGTGCGAGTACGCCGTTCAATGCTGCACCAGCCAGCGCGAGAAGGATGAAGTTCTCGTCAAAGTGTACCGCCAGCTAATGCTGTCGCGGGCATTGGCTCCGCCAATTGCGGAGTACGAGATGGGCCGCCTCGAACTACCTGATCTCGAGAGCTCGATCAGATCAATCAAGAAGTTCCGCGAGGACAAGACGGTAGGGCGATTCCTGAGGCGGGCCGTTATGTTTTTCGCTGCTGTTGGACTCGAAAGTCGTAGACTCTTTCTCACTCTGCCTTCGGAAGCATCGTCGTGGGACAATGACGAAGGCAAGCTTACCCAGGCATATGACGCCGTGTTTGGTAGCAATAATACCCCGAGAAGAGATTGGGTGTCAATGGGGTTTCAGGGAAAAGATCCGACGACCGACTTCCGGGCTACAGGCGCGTTTGGCGTCGCGTGTTTCCATGCGTTTGCCACAGGCACCCCTGCCGAGGAGGTTAGACAAATGCTCGAGCAGTCAGGGAGCCTGAACAACAAGGATCTCACCATGCCCTGGTATTCCTTGGCACTGGTATCTGTTCACATGAGCCAGCACCTCATCTCTCAGTACCGGTGCAGCGAGCCGCGGTTCACGTACCTCGTCGTCGAACGGCTCGTGGCGCAGGGCTCGGCGAATACGCGGGGAGAGTCGGAACAAGGGGTATCCGAAGCCTTCCGCGACACGGTACTGAGACTCCACCGGGGACTGCTAACGGGGTTCCACAGGCACTGGCTTCGTGAGGTAGCATCAGGGGCCGTACGGACTGTTTTGGACTGTGAACAGAGCATCCAGCGTTACTACGAAGAGTGTCCTCCCTAACTTGTCTGATTTTTTTTTTTTTTTTTTGGTTGTATTCAGCACTATGCGAACCAACCGCTTTATTTTTGGGTACAACTAGACGAACCTACATGAACAAACAGGGGATGGTTTTTTTTTTCCCCTCATGTTATCACTGCACCAGAAGTGTCCTATCGGTCGTCACTGGACCATATTCTCCGATCGAATTTCAACGTCAACGCTGCCCGTCGAAACCTACAGACATATAGTCAACGAAATGCGTGTAAAATGTGATAGTTGACACATAGCTTTCGGAAAATCTAGTGCAGCAAAGAGCAAGAGACGCGAAACATGGCCAGGCTGCAGATGGCGGTTGGAGCCATAAGTTTATCCGCGACTCCAATAGGGAAATGCACAATTGACGAGAGGTGATTATTTTGGGGACTGTTACTTCTCCATGGGGTAACAAATGAGATGAGATCAGCTCATATCGGGGGTTTTCCTCGGAGCGATTTTGGACGGTCGTTTTTTGCACACCCCGGGGCATTCCGATGGCGATAGTTCCGGAAAAAAGTTTTTCCGGGACGACGCGGACAAGGCATCGGACGGAAAAATTTGGCCGCGACATGCATTCCAATATGACGATTAGGGCCGCATAAGGTTTGCAACCTGCATGCAACGTTACGTCAGTGGGATGAACTACCAAACATGGACATTGAAAAAAAAAATTGCCGCTAGAGGCCTGGTTATGGAGTGACAGTTACAGGGAATCCGGGGCTCCAGGAAACGCTTTATTTTTTTTTATCGCAGTGGAGAAAAATGGGGAGAAATGCATGCCATGTTGGGGTAACGTCAACGGTCTCCTCCAATGCTGCTTGGAGCATTAGTCGGCAGCGGTTGCGTAACGTCCAACCTTGAACTCACATATGGTTTACAGTGGTATGGAATGTGCTACGACCATTGCTACGTTCAACCATTCAAACGACCGCTGCAATATACATTCGAGCATTTAACTCGGCTCTGCTATTTGAATTTGCAAGTTTGATCTGGGACTACTGATTGGACAGCAAAGGCAATACTGTACTGGGAAAGAAGGTAGCAGTTGTAGAGGCCGGACCTCGGAGTTTTTCGTGCATCCGAAGCTCATCTAGGGTGGTGATTCAGCTTGTCGCACCTATCCCGCCCTCCTCTGAGGTCTTTTCTTGTGCATGTTGGACCAGCTGATTTTGGTGTATTTTTTCACCCTGGGCTATTAGTATCGATTAGGCTCTTGAGACATGCCATCTTTGAGGAAAATAAACAACGTTCAAAGGGTGGCTGGTGGATAACTTATTCCAACAGATCGATATCGAATGTCGTACTTACGTAGCTGTTCCATGTACCGAGGCTTGAAAGGGGAAAACCCTTGTGTGAGAACGGTGCAGGGTGCCTGCTGCTCTGCTATCGCACCTTCAAGACGTACGTCGAAGACGCTTAGTAAAAGGGATGCAAGCCGGGTCCATCTCAAGACCTTATTCCTTGGCTGTGGCCCTATAATGAGCTGAATCAATCGGACCGGTGGTGTAACACACCTTCGCCAAGGAGCCACCTTGTACAGTTTCATTCCCAGAGCCCTACTTGTTAGTCTTCGATCCACTGAGGCACTTTTTCGAGCAAAAGCAATGAAAATCCACAGTTGGCTGATTCTCTTTTTTTTTTTTTTTTTTTTTTTTTTTCCCGGCGGTTCACGATTCTCCTTCCTGAATCATAATACGGTGAGATATTTCATTTAATCCATGAGGCCAAAAGCAAGCTCTCTGCAAAGAAAGAGAGAGAAGGGAAGGGAAAAAAGCAAATGCCTCACACACTCTATACGTGTTACAGTCGGCCAAGTGAGAAGCCCGAGATAGCTAATATAAATTCTCCCCCGGTTCTCTGGTTGGCTCTTTTTTTTTATCCTTGCTTTCTTCACTATAGTCAAAGCTTACTTTCTAATCTCACAATATTTGGCAAAAAGCTAAAAGGCTATTGAATAGGTGTCCTTGCTTCAACAATATCCTTTGCAAGTACCTATCAGTAATTGCGTATTGATTGCGCTCGTTTTTGCTATAAATTAATCGCTTGTCATCTCTCTTTTGAGAACCCTGTATAATTATTCGCAATGGCTGATTATCAGAACGATTCGTCGGCCTCCTCGATCAAGGAAGAGCCAGACAACATGAATACCAACATTAACACTACCAACGTCCAGTCCCTGGAGGCCGAGGCCGCCGCCTCTGAGAAGGGCATTTCTGACTTCATTCTTGTTATCACCCTCTGTTGCTTTGCCGCTATGGGTGGATTTGTCTTTGGTTACGATACCGGTACCATTTCTGGTTTCATCAACATGCCTAAGTTTATGGAGAACTTTGGTTCGCGAAACGCCGAGGGCGAGTACTACATGTCTAAGGTGCGATCTGGTCTGCTCGTCGGTATCTTCTCCATTGGTGCCGCCATTGGCGCTAACGGTCTCGTGAAGTCCGCTGACATGTGGGGCCGAAAGAAGGGTATCATGTTGGGCTGCGTTGTCTACATTGTTGGTATCTTGATTCAGATCACTGCTACCAACAAGTGGTACCAGGTCTTTATTGGTCGACTCATTGGTGGTGTTGGTATCGGCGCTCTCTCTGTCATGGTGCCAATGTTCCAGTCGGAGACTGCTCCAAAGGAAGTACGAGGTCTCTGTGTTTCGTCCTTCCAGCTGTTCATCACCCTTGGTATCTTCATCGGTTACGGTGTCTGCTACGGTACTTACGATCGAAACGACACTGGCTCGTACCGAATCCCAATGGGTCTCTGCTTTGCTTGGGCCCTGATTTTGCTCATTGGTATCTCGTTCATGCCGGAGTCTCCACGATATCTTGTTCAGAATGGCCAGTTTGAGGCTGCCCGAGCGTCGTTGTGCACTGTTTCCAAGCGATCCACGGACGACCCAGTCATTCGACTTGAGATGGACCGAATTACCGCCGGTGTCGAGCACGAGCGAGAGGTTGGTAAGGCTGGTTGGGGTGAGGTTTTCACTGGTCAGCCACGAATTGGCTGGCGATTGATGCTTGGAGTCTGCGTCCAGGCCCTCCAGCAGCTTACTGGTGCTAACTACTTCTTCTACTATGGTACTACCATCTTCAAGGCTATTGGCATGTCGAATTCGTATGCTACGTCTATGATCTTTGGCGCTGTCAACTTTGTCTCGACCTTTGCTGCCTTCTACTTTGTTGACCACTATGGCCGACGAAAATGCCTCTTCTTCGGTGCCATTTCTATGTTCTGCTTCTTCATCATCTACGCTTCCCTTGGTACCAAGGCCCTGTACCCAGATGGTGAGGGCCACCCATCTAATACCTCTGTTGGTAAGGGTATGATTGCTGTTACCTGCTTCTTCATTTTCTCGTTTGCTACTACCTGGGCCCCAATCGCCTACGTGTTCTGCGCCGAGATCTACCCATTGAGAGTCAAGGGCAAGTGCATGGGTATCGCCACTGGTGCTAACTGGCTTGCAAACTTCCTGCTTTCGTTCTTCACTCCATTTATCACTGGCGCCATTGGCTTCAAGTACGGGTACGTCTTTGCCGGCTGCCTTGCCTTTGCGACTGTGTTTGTGTTCTTCTTTGTCCCAGAAACTAAGGGTCTGAGTTTGGAGCAGATTGATCAGATGTTTGCTTCTGGCGTCCAGGCCTGGAAATCGGAGAGCTGGGCTGGTGAGGAGCTTGTTCAGCCATCCTCCAACTACCAGACCGACAAGAGTGAGACTGCTCACAACTAGACGACATGATACACCAAAAAGAAAAAGAACTAAAAAAGAGAGAGACTTCTCTACAATACCTTTTTTCGCTTATATATATTGAGATTCTTTCTCGCTGAACTTCTAATTAATTTATTGAGTAATTGTAACTGGAGTTTGTCCTGTTTAATAGAACTTTCAAACAATATCGTCCATTGCCAGCATAGAATTATAGGAAGAGTAGTATTAGCCATATCCTCTATATAGAATGGAATCAATCACCGATAACCAGAAGGTTTGAAGTCTAGGGCGATTTTTGCGGGGGATCTGTTGAGACAGCGGAATGCAAATCTCCGGGAACGCTGATCTTTCTACACCAATGGAACCCTTCGGTTGGTTCATACAGCAGTGCTACATACCTTTTCTGTAGAAAAGAGAACCGGTGACCTGCCTCGGCATACACCGGTTGTGCTCATCAGTCATAGAACGAACTGTCGTGCCTGCATCCCATCGTTAACGGCAGGCCGGGTACGTCTTACACTTCAGGCGTCGGTGTATCTGTACTGTATGTACTACCCGACGGTACTACAAATAATCCGGCCCGGGTGATGCACTAATGGGTACATCCGACCTGGGCGATGCTGTTGACTGCGGCGCAGGTAAGAGGCACATCCTGCAGACCTGCCGATTTCTCCCACCGGACTCCACTATGTCTGACGAACAACAGCGATCGCACGGCACTCCAAGGGAGACCGAGAACAAGCCAAACGACCCTCTCACTGGTGCTAAGCTCGGGTTAGCTGGTGCGCGAATTCCCCAAAGGCCACATAACTACCGTCCACCGGGAACTGAGAGAATTGTCAAGGTCAGCGACGTCAAGAGCGACCAAGCCGCTTCGCAAGAGCAGGACAAGAAGAAGGACTGAGTTGTACGCAGTCATGCTGAAATGTGCTTACGCATCCGCCCTCGTTACCGGCTGTACTAGTAATCGGGCTGTACTAGTAATCCGTAATTACGCCTGACATGTGCTGCTTCTTGGCGTAAATTGTTGCGTACTCAATATAGAACAGTGTGATATCATCCATATCTTTGCCGTAGAAAAAGTCTCGTATGTGATACCACTAGTGGCGGCTTAGACAGATGACTTCTTGGCTTAGCAAGCAAACAGGTGTAGCAGGTACATGCATATTGTAGCTAGAGCTAGGTACACAGCCTGCGAAGGTTAGTCAGTACAGAAGTTGGGCTTGCGAATCTATGAATCTCGGTTCGGCTTAGCCGAGCAGGTATTAGCTTTCTCGGACCTCTGGCGGATCTGAGTTATCCCCGTGGGTCATGCTGATACCAACGGATCGAACTTGGTGATAAGTCGTTACTGGTACAAACAGGAAATCATTTTTGATGCGCGGCTGTTGCGGCTGTAACGGAGAATATAATGGGAGATTATTACAGCCGTACAAGAAGAACACTCAGTGAAATGATAACTGACAAAGCTGTATAATGAGAATGAAATAACCCATTGACTATGGAAATTCAGGTAGCCTATACCAGGAGCCCATGGTAATTGGCATATTAAGAAGACTTGGGCTTTAGCGATACGTACCGTGATTGATAAGGGTTTGCGGTTCAACGGGCTGTTACCCTTATATTCAACTAATCAACCAGAAACAGTTGAATCTACGACACCATGATACCCAATATCATCTCTCTACTTCAAATCCTCCGCGAAGCGGAGCTACGGGGGGTCTGGGGGGCTGGCCCCCCAGTTCAACTCGACTACCAAGCGTACGGCACAGTTACAGTTAACGGTCCCAATATCACCAACACCACTCCAAACTCAGTAGACAGGCCCGTCTGCTGAGACATATCATCGTACACCATGAGCGGTCAGATGTCAGTAGACCACAAGGAGCTCACAGCTGCGCTGGCAAAGGTCCAAGAGCAGCATGCAGATTCCATCCAGCAGATCGTGGACATGGGTTTCCCCCGGGATCAGGCCATTGAAGCGTTGAACCAGTCCGGCATGGACGTTGCCAAAGCCGTCGAGTACATCTTCAGCGGTGGGGCGGCCAATTCGGGCGGGAACAGGCCAGAAGACAGTGCCATCGGCCATATTGAGGACGCGGATCTGGCTAAGGCGGTCCAGAGCTCGTTTGAGAACGAGAACAGCGCCTCGACGTCGACCCCAGCCACAAGCCAAAGCAGCGCCATACAGCCGTCACAACCGCCCCTGGCCCAGCAAGCCATGCAACAGAGCGTCCAACAGTATGGCCAGACGTACTTTGAGCCTGCGATGTCGTTTGGGCCGCAACCGGACCCTCAGCAGGAGACCGGGGTCGTCGGAGGAGGCAGCTTTGGGCCGGCCACTCGCGACTACTACCAGTCGGAGCAGTGGAACATGGTTCCTTGCAACCCGTCTAGATCGCCGACTGCGTTCTACCCCTACCCGAGGCTGCGGCAATATGACGAGCCTCCTTTCCTGTTGAGGACGCCGGAGACTGAGGAGCTGGCAGCCTTGTTGTTTATTCTGCATAAGATCCCACTGGCCAGGAAAGCACTGCTCGATGGAGGCCAGTCAATTATCGAGCAGTACCCTTACAGTGCCAATTGGTGGGAGAATCCGTCAGCGAGCGTGAGGTTACGGAACCACTATGCACTCATGGCTATAGAGTGCCAGAAGCTCATAGCGTTTCTAGACGGAGCGTCACGGCGGTCGTATGCTACGGCGCAGAGCCTGGTGTCGTTTGCGCCAATTGACTCGCTGGAAGTGTTTAATGGCACAAACAGCTCTCAGACGCGAACAGGCCAGCTACTCATGGACCTGTGCCAGTACTGGGGCACCAATAGCGAGTTTTACAATGCGTTTTCAACCACTGCATGCAATACTAGGGAAAAAGGGACTACCGTGTTTGCTAATCTTGTGTGCGACGTAACTGTTGGGCTGTGCGACTCTTTGTACAAGATCGTCGACGATATGGTGTGGTCGCTGGACGAAGCTGACGGTGACGCTTATATGGATCACATTGGGGATGTCCTGACGCTAACTCTAAAGCGAGACGATGGCATGTCCGGCGCCGGAATCACTGTTCCTACCGTGTGGTACCCCGAGAGATACTCCAAGCGAATATACCCCTATCTAAAGAGGGTGCGGGACCTCAAGAAGTCGCTGAAAAAGAAGCATGATAGCCGCTCTGCGCAGCATTTCAACACAAGAATGTATATGGGCCAGAACGTTAAGGAGTTGCTAGCCACCACCGAGGAGTTCCTTAGGGATCTCAAGGAGGATCCACAAGACAACGATCTCGATAGCATCAATTCAGCATACGACGATATCCAGAGGGTTGCAAAGAGCTTTGGGTCCCGGGTCGATTCGCTGAAAAATGAAGTCGCCGATCTACAGTCGCGAGCCGAGAAATACGGCAAATTGTTCATGGACAATGAGGACGAAGCGACGTTTAGGCACCTGTTCCCAGACGAAGCGGAAATGCCCCGGATGGAGCCCTATTACCTGCAAGGTGCAATCATCAGCCCAGTGGAGTACTATGTGTGCTGGGACAATATGCGAGAGTTTGGTCCAAAAGATGATCTGATAGACTTGGACAGCAACGGCAACAGCGACGAGGCGTTCACGCCGGAAAACCTTGAGGAGAAGTGGTGGCATGTTGAGCCTGCGACAGACGGAGCGCCTACTATCAGAGAAGTGCCTCGAGAGGAAGTGATTGCAGCTATATCCTCGGGTTCAAAGGACTTTTTGCGCAACCAAGAGGTTGTGCTCATTTATGCAAACCGACAAGCATTGGACTACCAGGCCCACAATATTCCGCTGCCGGACTTGCTACAAGAGTTCATGATGTTGGACAAGAAAGCACTTGTACGCGAAGTGAGGAGTCTAACTACACCGCCTCCTGCCGAGTCATTCAACGAAGTGACCACCTCTCGTTCGTCGGAATCGAGCAGTAGCTCTGATTCGGGCGAAAGTAGCGACGAGGAGGAGGTGGGCCCTCAGCAACTCCCGCCTGGCCCAGAGGTCCAAGAACCGCAGCAAATTCCACAGCCACCACCACCTCTGCCGTTAAGAAAGAAACAACATAAGGAGGATGAGGACTCGGATACATTGATGGATTTATAAACCCCCTCCCTCCCCATCTGTACTACTACTGTTTTATAGACGCGTGTAGTAATAGCTTATATTATTTTATACCATCATCTTCTTGATGAAGCTGTGATTAAGCAGCTCATCAGCAGTGGGACGTTTAGTATAATCGATAGCAAACGTCTGGGACATGAAATCTTTAGCCTCGTCAGTACAATTAGACGGGATGGTCGGCGTCGTCGAGTTCCCAAGTTTGAAGATGGCCTGCATCTGGGAAAACTCGGGGAAAGGATGGGTGCCAGAGAACATTTCAATAATCAAACAGCCCAGAGACCAAATATCGGCCTTGATCGTGTAAGAAGTCTGCTTGACAACCTCTGGTGCCATCCAATAGACCGAGCCCTGCAGGGAGACACGATTTGTCGACAGCAGCTTGGCCTCTATCTTCTTAGAAATGCCAAAGTCGGATATCTTAATGCAACCTTTGTTATCCACAAGCACGTTGGCTCCTTTGATGTCTCGGTGGATGATGTTCTGGCCATGCAGATATTTAAGGCCCTGGAGGATCTGGCGAACAAAGTTGCGGATGAGAGGCTCGCTGAACTCGCCATAGTTTGCCAGAAGAGTCGCAACCGATCCACCTGGGACGTACTCAAGGAAAATGTTGAGGTGGTTGCCCTCCGAGTTGGATCCGAGATACTGAACAATGTTCTCATGGTGCAATTCTCGTAAGATGTCCATTTCTCGCTGTAGAGCATCGACCATTCCCTTCTTACGCTGGGCATTTTCATTGTCGTCCGCAGGCAGTTCCACCTGTTTGACGGCCATGAGAGCGCCCGTGAAAGAGTTCATGCCGAGATACACCGTTCCAAAGCTGCCAGAGCCAATGAGCCTACCTTTGATCCACTTCGTAGGGGCAGATTCTTCCTGCTCAATGGCCTGAATGAAGTCGTCTTCCGAGGTAAGCGCGTCTATATCATTGGAAACATCGCTCTCATCGTCGTTAGTCGATTCTGTTTCGCTGCTTACCGGCTCTTCCTCCTTTGGCATTGCTTCAGTAGGTTCTTCTTCTTCTTCTTCTTCTTCCTCGCCAGTCTTCGAGCTGTATTCAACCTCTACGCTTCGAGCGACAGATGCACGTTTAACTTCAACTTGATCCTTCTTGGTATCAGCTGGAGGCATTGACTGGCGCCGAAGGCTCGCTGCGTTTTTAACCCGAGACAACAGGTTCGCAGGGATGAGGCCTTGGCTTTTCCTCCTTTCCTGCCGCTCATTTCCGCTATTATCAGTTGCGCTACCAATTGTACCAGTATTATCATTGGAAGCGGGGCCAATGGTGCCACTATTATCATGCCCAATGGTACCGTTGTTATTATTGGAAGTCAGAGTATCCGTGTTATTACCGCCTGGCAGGTGTTGGAAAGCCAAGGGGCTAGTAAGGGCAGTAAGAGTGCTCGAGTCGTAAACTTCGTCAAGACTAGGCATCGGCGGCACCTCTTCCTCGTCCTCAGGGATGCCCCAGGCCAGAGAAGAGGCAATTGAGGCGCGGTTGCTGATTCGCGACATACGCGCCGACACTCTCGACATGCGTGACAGGCGCTTCGAGAACCGGATCGAGTTTCGCACTGTCTTCTGCAGCTCGTTAGTGCCCACTTCAGGGAAAAAGTGCGACAGGTTCGACGAAATGAGCTCGCTCGGGGGTCTCTGGCCAGACAGCCGATTGAGATGGCCCGAGTTCGGGGCCACCTCTGGGAACACGGAGCGCGTCTCGTCGTCGTAGTCTGCTACGTCCCCTTCTTCTATCTTGCTATGGGGTCTGGTATCAGATGGTCCTACGCCGCTGGCAATCGCCTCTCGCAGGATTTGCTGGCTCTTGGAGAGCTGCTTGAGGGTCGGTGTGGTTCCAACGGCACAGATCATGAGCCTCTTGCGCTCTGAACGGTCTACGGTGCGGCATATCGTCGACAATTCGCTGTCGTTCAGTTGTCTCGTAGTCGTGCCCAGCTCGTTATCGGCCACATGCACTGCCCAGTCTTCGGGGTGGATTTCCTTGAGTCCCAGCTTCTTGAGAGCCCGAGACTTGATTTCGTCTACCGAGTTGCACCCCGAAATGTTTACAGTCTTGCTCTGGCCCTGCGAGTAGACGAACCGCACTGTATCTTGCTTGACGACGTCCATCGACAAAATATTCTTAACTTTAGAGGTCGCAGCGTCCTTGAACACGGCGGTCTGGGTCTTCGTCATGGTGGATGCGCTGTTTGGGGCCGAAATGGACCGGTTGTTAACGGACGCATAGACATTATTATTAGCGGTAGTAGCAGTAGTCGGGCGACCTTTATTAGGACGCGAAACGAAGTAACTGTCGACCGGAGAGCTCGAATGCAGCGAAGCACCACCGGCACTGGACAAACTGCCCGGTAGGCCAGGACCGGCAGCGACAAACGGCGAAATTGACTCCATGTCGAGCTCCTGGAGCGACTTCTGTCGCTGTATCTGGTCCTTGGTGTCGCTATTGCACCCGGCGAGGCTCTTAATGCGCAGGTTCTTGACGGCCTGGTGTATACGGATCCGGTCCCCGACCTTCCGCACCCCCAGGTCCTTCAACGCCTGCAAATCGCATTCCAGAAGCACGTCTCCAGTGATGTGGTTCTCTTCAAACAGCCGAAAGTACTGCGAGCACCGAATGGTCTCGAGCCACTCGCGCACCCGCAGGGTGTCCCAGTTCTTGACGTTCATCCTCCGCGGGAAGCTCATAGACGACGCAGTGTCCGGAGTAGAGCCATACAACGTCGAGGCCGACAGAGGCGGCAGCGAGGAGGAATGGCTCGTCATGGTGGCTGGCGCAGTGCTCGGAGGCTCCGCAAACGACGAGCTGGAAGATGTTTCAGTGGGCGACGTAGCGTCGTTGAACGAGAACGACGTCCGAAACGGCGAAACGGGTGGTGGAGGAGGCAGATACTCCGACATTTTATTTTTTTTCTCCTACCTGCTGCCCTGATGGAACTCACTTCCTGATGAAACTTGATGATGCCGTCTTCTCACAATAATGTGCATCTGCCACGCATAACCCTGGGCTGTACGTATATGCGGGCTCAGTTCCTACCCTTTTTTTGCCCTAGCTTTTTCTCACCACTCTGAAACGTTGAAAAAAAAACAATTCAACCGTAGGCCTCCTGTGGTCCAATCTCCCCAATCCGTTCAGGCTGGAGAAACAACACTCGGGGTCGTGTTTTAAGGGGTAGCTGAGGGGTGTGTGCGGTGGGCGGGTTTTTTTTTTCACCTCCCAATTGGGCGTTGAGCCGCACGCGGCGGGCCTGTGGTATTCGAGGGCCAGCCCTCGAGTTCCCGTGGTTCTCCGCTTCGTGGAGTTCAATTGGACGAATAGCGGGCTAATCCTTTCTGGTGAGTCCAGACAATGCGCGAATCGCCGAGAAACACCCAGGTGTGTGCTGAGGATGAAGGATTTTGCGACTGACAACCATCGGGGTCTTGTAACCGACTGTAAAGGGGCGGTAAAGTTGATAGTACGATTCTTCCACGAATGCTGTTATACTATGGTCTATAAAATGGGTTACCCTCTTATACATAGTAAACGTAATGAGCTGATAATATGATTGCTCCACGAGTACTGTATGATGCTATGGGCCATTATGTGGTTATTCCTACGCATAGTGGGGCCGGAGAAACTCTTGGTGTCCTCCTCCGGTCGCCCGCTTTCAAGTGGGCACCCCCCACAAATACACTTGCCGTAACCGAGAATTGACTGAATTATGGAATGGTTGTACCAAATATCATACCGAAGAAGCCTATAATGTCTGAAGAAGCTTATATTAACTAAGATATTTCACAAGAAAGGACTATATCGTGGTAGCTATTCCATAGATGAAAATGAAGACGGATGATTGATACCCCGCAATGCGGGGGGAGAGACAAATTTAACCAGGCGTAACGCCGTACCTCGTACAGCAATTAATACGGTTGCACGGAGCTTCTACAGCATATTTCCAACCTTGTATCTTTCCAGATCGCAGTAGTTTTAGTGGAAGATGACCGGAGATGGCGATGACGAGTCGTCGCCTAGTGGCGCGCAGAGCCCCGGACCAGCGTGCGTGCCCTGTCGAACCAAAAAGCACAAATGCTCCAGAGGCGATCCATGCGAAACGTGTGTGGCCGCTGGTTCGCGATGTTACTACGTCGAGCGCCAGAAGCGGGGCGTCAAGCCCGGGCATTTTGAGTCGCTCAACCGCCGGATGGAACAGCTCGAGTCTCTCGTCCTCGGGCAAAGCCTCATGATCGCCAAGAACCGAGAATCAAACGAGCAGGCACTTGCAGCAGCGTTGGACAAGATGCGTCAGGAGTTGTTGAACGAAGTCAAGGGGCCAAATCAACGCAAAAGACCCGTGATTAGAAGAGAAAGTGCTTCAGTCACTGATTCGCCTCAAAGCGCGCGTCTTTCAATTGACCACGAAATCGATCATCGCTCCTTTAAGCGGATCAAGGAAACCCCGCGGACTGAAGACACTTTGCTACCCTCAGAGGAAATCATGCTTGAGCTTTGCGACCACTATTTCCGCCAGATCCACCCCTGGATACCAATTCTTCACGAAGAAGATTTCATGCAGGAATTCAAAGAGCGCAGCCCCAAGATTCTGCCCGTGCTTCAAGCGATATGTGCCGTAACCGTGAAGTACACAAACCTGGCACATTCAAGGCAAGATTCCTATTACCACCAGTGCAGAGAAGCCGTTCTTCTGCGGTCAATGGATAGATTCTCTGTAGAAACTCTCCAGGCCTCGGTTATCATTGCATTTGACACAATTGGCAGCGGGCGGGGCCCCAGAAGTTGGTCAATTGTGTCCTCAGCCACTAGGGTAGTAGAACAGCTTGGACTGTCTACCGAAGAAGACACCGTAACCAAACAGCGGCTCCTTGGAAGAGTAGGGCTCCTGCGGCCTGCCAAGACAGTCACCGAACGCGAGGTGCGGCGCCGAATTTTCTGGGCTATATTCCAAATGGACCGATTCTGCTCTGTCACCACCGGCTGGAATACGTGCATCACGGGATCAGACGTTCGCCTAAGGCTACCTACCGAGGGATACCTATTCCGTGACCAAGTAGACCGCAAGACACGTTATTTCAATATTTCTGACCCTGAGGTCGACCCTACCGACGACAACAATGCACTCGGAGGATACGCTTACCTGATTGAGGCGACAGAGTGCCTCTCGCGAGTTTCAAACTTCCTGCGCCAGGAGAGGGTCGATCCAGCCCACCGGTCGTGGCTCAAAGTATGGTTCACAAACTTCCAGGCCCTGGACTCAATGCTCGTCCGTTGGAAGAACTTTCTCCCTCCAAAATGGCAGTATGCATCTGCGACTTTCCATGGCAAAATGGACGAGAACCTCACTCTTGCCCATGTGACCCACAACACCTCCATCATACTACTCCACCAAAACGTCGCATTCCCCCCACCAGGACTCAATTTCGGCTTACCCAGTCAGAACTCCATCCAGACGTGCATAGTCGCCGCAAACGAGATCACAACGATCACTTCGAACTTCCTCGTCCACGTTAAGATATCCCCAAGCCCCCAGTTTGCGCTCTGCATCTTTGTCGCTGCGCGAATTCTTCTAACCCACTCAGTCGCCGAAGGCACAGTGCTCAACCCAAACTTCAATACTCTAGTCGACTCTCTCTGGGAGATATCCAAGAGATGGGCTGCTGGTGGACCAACGAAAGCGAATCTCGCCAGCAAGTTTGCAACTCGACTGCTCGACGCTCAAAACTCGCGCTCAGCTATTGATTCACGAGCCGCGGTGTTCAATTCAGACGACGACGAAGATAATGAGGCATTCCTATCGCTTGCCTCACCGCCAATCGTCGAGATGTTCCAGGACTATCGTGATGTACAAGCTCCGGATACTGCTATTTTTGACTTTGATATTGAAAACGCATTCACCGATCTCGACCATATATTTATGTGGCATGATAACGTGGCTGCTGCTACTGGTAATAGTGCAGAGTAGTAAACCAGTCTACTGTACTATACGTCTGTTCATGATGTTGTTGAGAGAGGTTGACAAGTATACGTAAGGTATAAGCCTCACGAGCCTCACAGAGTCTCACTACTGATAGGTCTGTTATTCAACTGTTGTCAAACAACACAAGGTTTTTCAGCAATTGCGAAGCTGACCACATTTGGGGTCGAACTGCGAGGACCGTCTGCATATTGGCTGAGTTTTGCTTACGCCTGGTTCTACTGTACAGTTTTACATGGGCTTTTCGCGTCACACACGCAAAGCCTGTCTTCTGAACCCTATAGCTCTTGACACAGGATGCATCCTTCGCATCAGGATGATTTACCTGTCCCGAGACAACGTACACGCAAGACGGCGTAGACATGGCTGTCTCAAAATATACTAAGGTCTGTCGTTGCTTGCAGAGTGTGCTTTACATGGTAGATATCGAAGTTGCACGGTATCTGCTCAAGGCTGAATATCCAGTTTAACTCCGAAAAGAGACAGCCTATCTTTTTATAGCGCTCAATCCTTTAGATAATATTATGTATAGTACGGTAGGTCTTCTAAACTATCAGCACAGTAACTCGATGGAATCGGTACATATAAAAGAAAGAAATTCAATACCATGGCTATGGTGCCCTAATAAGCCTCCAAAATTGCGGTATCATATCACAGACTACACTACACATACCTCAAATTCAGGGAGATATTTCAGTTGATATATAGAGGATCTTGAACTCCGGATCCCCCCCCCCCCCTACCTAATCTCCGAATCTCCATAAAGTTGAGACCCCGTTGGAGTACCGCCGCACAACTCCACACATACGTATTGGCCCATAACCCGTTCAACAACAAACAAGGCTCTCGAACCTATGGGAACTCTGAGAACCCAACGGCCCACAATGTCTTGTTCCTCGTCTACCACGCTACCCATCTCTCGAGTTCCTCCGGAAACCCGACGGATCCCAGGAGACAGGTTCCCCTTGGTCAGTTCGTATAAAGGACCTCCACCCCGGGTTTTGCAACTTACATACTCGTCGAAGCAATGAAAGTATCAATTATCGTAGTTTCTGATACGGCCTTCCAGGATAAGTCTACTGACGGGTGCTCGGCAACATTGGAGACGGTACTGGCCGGATCAAGACTGAAATACGCCGAGACGCTCTACGTCCCCGACGACATCAGCGCCATACAAAAGGCCATCAAGGGGTGCATGGCCGTCAACAATGGCGGTGTCGTACTGACGGCTGGCGGTACGGGGTTCGGGGAGCGGGACGTTACGCCCGAGGCTGTCAAGCCGCTAATTGAGCGAGAGGCCCCTGGAATCGTCCACGCCATGCTCGCGGCGTCGCTCAAGGTCACACCGTTCGCGACCATGTCGAGACCACTTGCAGGCGTCTACAAAAACGCCATGGTCGTGACCCTTCCGGGGAAACCCAAGGCCGCCGCTGAAAACCTTGAAGCCATCATTCAGGTCCTGCCTCATGCTGTGGAGCTGATTACTGGTGGTGATTCGAGGAAGATTCACGCTGAAATGGCCAAATCCAATGGCAATGGGCACGGGCATCACCACCGTCACCATATCCAGGGGAATCACCACCATGAACATGGTCATGGAGGCCATAAGCATGACCACGCCCCTGGCAAGCACAGGCATGCTCACGGTGGCCATAGTGGACCCAAGTTCCACGAATTGCTCTCAAACGACACGGACCAGCCCGTATCTGCTCGTCAGAGGCAGTCACCTTTCCCCATGACCCCTGTGCCTGATGCGCTCGAGAGAATTAGGGAGCATATCCCCGAACCGGAGGTCATCACCAAGGCAATTACCGATGATCTTGTTGGCTACGTCGTGGCCGGAAACGTCGCCTCGCAAATAAATGTGCCATCTTTCCGAGCGAGCATAGTGGATGGCTATGCTGTCATGCACAGTGATGGCCCTGGTACCTACGACGTCAAACTCATTTCCCACGCTCAGCCAGACGCCCCATCTGAGAAATTGACTTCGCAGGAGATTGCACGAATCACCACTGGGGCCGCTCTTCCCGATGGCGCAACTGCAGTGGTTCCTGTGGAGGAGACCACCGTCGACGTTACCGACGAGAATGGAGAAGAAAAACGTATCAGTATCCTGGCCAAGGGGGTCGAGGAAGGCGACAATGTCCGGGAAATCGGGAGCGACGTAAAGAAAGGGGATATTGTTGTTGCCAAAGGCACGCGAGTCACTACCAACGGTGGAGTAGTAGGACTTCTTGCCTCAGTGGGAGTCGCCGAAATCAAAGTGTTCAGGAAACCCGTTGTTGGAGTCATGTCCACTGGTAACGAGCTCGTTGATATTTGCGAGAAGGTGAAGAACCCAGAGAGAGCACTTAGCGGCGGTGAAATCTGGGATAGCAACCGGCCGGCAATGATTTCAATGGTTAAGGGCTATGGGTACGAGGTCGTGGACTTTGGCATAATTAACGACACCGTCGCCCAACTTGAGTCGAAGATCAAATCTGCCTTCACCAAAGTCGATCTTCTTATCACAAGTGGAGGAGTTTCCATGGGCGAAACAGATCTGCTCAAGCCTACTATTGAGCGGAAGCTTGGTGGTACGATTCACTTTGGCCGAGTCGCAATGAAGCCAGGCAAGCCCACGACGTTTGCTACGTTTGGCGGCAGCAATGCCATCTTTGCCTTGCCGGGGAACCCTGCCTCTGCGATTGTAACATTCCATTTGTTTGTCCTGCCGGCGTTGAAGAAGTGGTCGGGTCTCGAGCAATCTGGCAGTGCTCCTACTGTCAAGGTAGCGTTGGAGACAGCAGTTCACCTAGATCCTGTTCGACCAGAGTACCATCGAGTTACTGTCCATGCTAAAGAGAATGGCAAGCTTGTTGCGCGGAGCACCGGTGGACAGCGGAGTAGTAGAGTGGGCAGTCTTAAGGGTGCTAATGCTCTTTTGTGTCTTCCTGCGGCAAAGGACACCGTTAATGGTCGCGCAGAATTCGCTCCAGGTGAACTAGTTGATGCGATACTGATCGGTGAGTTGTAATTAGGGAAAAAGGTCTATTCAGGGTTACTCCAAGGTTCTTTCTATTCCTATGGAATGGCTCTCTGTTTTGCTGGGGTTAAGTATAGTGGGAAAAATCTATATGATGCCATAATGTTACAACTTTGCAGGAATTTGTCGGCTTATGAGAAGTTCCCTGACTTCCTTGAGGAAAGTATTGGCCGATGCGTCTGAGGAGCAGCCTCAGAGTACCGGCGATTTGAGAGAAGTTCTCTACTGTGCTGGCTATGCAAAACCGACCCAACTAGAACACCGGAATGCGTTAATGGAAGAGATCCACTGGAGATCGTAAGGCTCTGACGTCTAAGGAGAGCCCCACGCTCGGCAGACGAGGCATCAGTTGCCAGTGTCTCGGGCTCCTCATCGGACTCTTCGCTGGTTACAGTCGAAGAGTCCCCTTCCTCCAATTCAACCGCGGAGCGTTTGGACAACGCAATGATTCCAACACCACAAAAAGTCAATATACACCCGACCATGAACACCAGCGCCTCGAAGGGGGTCCTATTGTCAAAGTCGTGGAAAATGATGGCCGAGGCAATGATCACCGAGAGAGTAAAGAATACAAAGTGCACTGGCACGACAAGAGTAGCGTCGAAGCAATGAAGCGCCCGATTGAGGAAGACTACCTGAAGCACAGCTGTAGCAACGATATAGGCGACCAGGAAATAGGTAACTGCGTGAGAGAATGCTCTCAAAAATGCAAGAGATAGAATGCCACTGAGGCACTTAGTTGCCATGGCTGTGTGGGCTCCAAATAGAGCCACGAGCCCGAGATTAGAGAAAAGCCCCGCCAGGTGATCTTCTTCACTAAACTCCTGTGAGAAACGGACCAGCATTGCTGCTGCAATAACCGAGCAAATGCAATATATGCCCGTAGACTTTTGGGTCAGTACTTCATCGACGACTTTGAACGGATCGTGCGATATTGAGGTATGGGAACTGGACGCAATCATGCACAGTACACCTCCAATAGCAACAGCCACTCCAGCAATGTTCGAGCCCCGGATGTTTTCCTTGAAGAAGATGGGTGCTACAAAGCAGTTTGATATCAGGGCGAACACCCCTAACGGTGACACTATCGACGCCGGAGCAAAACCATAGGCCATAAAGTTTCCGATCTCACCGATACTACACAAGTTTGCTGGGTTAGTTCTAGATTCTCGAAGGTTAACGGTTCTTCGGTACTAACGTCATGATAACGGAGCCGATCCACCAGTATCCGCTCCGCAGGTAGGAGGAGCCTTGCGGAAGCTTCCGGTGGGCGTACTTTTGGACGTTCAAAGCTACGTTTATAAGTACATTTCCTGCTATAGCTATCGCTATTCCTAAGGAATAACCTAAGCTCATCGCCGCGTTCTATCTAGGGGGTGGGTTATTACTACGACGGTTCGTGATGGAAGTGCTGAAACACATGGGTCTTCCGATAGGGTCCGAATCACCATGCGAGACATGACAGCCATTGACACCGGAACGATCTTCGAGTATTTTTTTTTGTGAATATTTTGATCATACCGGGTAGTATTTAGCTATTTAAATTGGGTTTAGGTAAGTGGCTTAGCAGTTATTACCGCAGTTAATTCAATGGGATCCCTAATAGATGCGGCATTATCGGTCCGACCGTTTTGATAGTGCTACCAATGGGGGTAGTTTATTATTATTACCAGAAAAATTATCATTATGGTGTATTATCGCTATGTGTATTACTGTATTAGCGGTATCACTTGGCCGTCCAGCCAGCTGGAGTGTACCAAGACCCTCGGGCTGATAAAGACAATATGGCTTTTATCATTCAGTTCGTAAGGAGTAGACCCAACAACAAGTAGCGCAAATATAACACTTCTTCTTCGACTTCAAGCCTTTGCAGACTTGACTTTTTTCTTCTGCGACTGGTCGAGCGGCTTGAGCAAGTCAAAGGAACACAATAGGTCCTTGGACACGGACATGACAGCGCCCCAATTGCCAAACTCGCCACAATAGTTTGGAGCGCTGAATATAGTCACGAGTTTACGGTTGTCAAAGAACTCATATCCGTCTTCGACTACCATATGTCCTCTGGCGATCAAGTCGAACCCAAACCGCTTGCAGAACTTGTCCACGACGGTCTTACCAAAGCAGTAGCTCACACCGCGATCATTCTCTGTCCAATGGGCTACCGTCGCGTCAGGGTCCGACCACAAAAGATCGCTAATGAGTCCCGTATCCGGCACATCAGTAGGACGCGACATGCCGCGTATGTCGTCGAGCGACTTGAGAGACGGCGATAGCCCACCGTGAACGCAGAAAATACGACCGCCAACAGTAGCTGCAATGGGCAAAGTGTTGAACACGTCGACGATGCACTTCCAAATCTTTACAGAGCACCGTCGCTTGCATTCGTCGTAAAACCCATACACCTTAGTGACGCTTGCGCACTCGTGGTTACCCCGGAGCAGGAAGATGTTCTCCGGGTACTTGATTTTGAGGCAGAGCAGAAGCATAATTGTTTCCAGGCTCTGCTTGCCTCGGTCTACGTAGTCGCCCAGGAACAAATAGTTGGCCTTGGGCGGCATGCCAAAACTGTCAAAAATACGCTTGAGGTCGGAAAACTGGCCGTGAATGTCGCCAACAACCTTGACGGGCGTGCCCAGCTCCAGAAAGACGGGCTGCGACAAGAAGACATTGCTAGCAAGCCGGCAAACACCCCGAATCTCTTCGGCATTGAGGCAGAATTTGCCGGTGTTGCTTCTGTCTGACGCCATCAAACGACCGATAAAATGGCCAATGTCGCTCCGCGTCAAAGGTGCACCGCTTTTGCTGCCATTGTGAATCGTCACGTGCTTGGAGCTGGAGGGCGGCTTCTGGTGGTGCGGCTTGCTGTGCGGCGTGCTCATAGTGGCGCCTGTTTCAAGCGACGAGGTAGACGACACCATTGCTGGTTGCGATGAAGCGCTTGAGCTCGTCGACATGGTCGACGAGGCGCTGTCCTGCTTCTTCTTGGGGATAGAGATGGACGGCGTCGATAAGTCGTCATCAAAGGGCTTGAACCCAAGCCCGGGAGCGGGCGAGCTAAACGCCAGCGGCGACGTTCCGTACACATCATCTATGGAAGACGGTGAGGAGGACAGGTTGTCCGAGCGGGGGGTGTGGTGGTCTTTGTAGCTGTTACTGTGATTATTACGCCGCACACGGGGCGGCGGGGGCTTCTTTTGGTTACGTATACCACTACTACTGGGATCGTCTCCATCATCCTCGGAAGAAGATAGAAGGGTCGTCACGGTATTGGCGGCATTTTTCGACGGCGTGTTTCCCATGGAGAATAGCTATAAAAAGACAAGCTGTATGTGGCGGGAAGGGAGAATTGGTGGAACTCAGTTTTGCGTGGTCCCCAAAACGATCTGCCAAGGCAGGGCACAAGACCCACGCTGGCCCACGCTGGCTCGTTATTTGTCGGGTCCGGCCTGCGGTTAATTTGTCCCAACGCTTGCGCCAGCGGGAAAATTAAAAAAAAATGTCTTGGAATTTTTCATCAACGTTTTGAGCCGCGGGAACTGCGGCGGGATTCATATTTGGAGTTCCATACCAATGATTGTATTGCTGTGAAAAGCACATCCAAATTTTATACTGTGCTTTGGAGCTTTACCGCAGTTAGTCGTGTGCTTTTTGATTGTTTGTGATAGTACATGTAGACTGCTGCGTATAGGCCGGTTGCCGTGGCATTGTACTCCCTACACGCACTAAATCCCTATCGAGATCAAAACATCAAATACATTTGGTCTATTGATCTACTATTTGATTGGCCTGGTTTAAAACCGGAAGTTCACTAAAAAGAATAGAACTTGTATAACATGTCGCATCATTTGGATACCCAAGCATTTGCAAATCACTCTACCGAGAGAACAGATGGGCCGAGTACCTATGTCGTTCGACAAGCTGTATGTACTCAACAACCACCAATCGAATTTCCAGCTAACTTTGTAAACTTAGAGGAAATCCCAGCAGGGCCAGGATGACCTGAAGGCTGTCGAAACTACCAAGACTCTCTATGCCGGCAACCTGTAAGTGGACCCGCCATCACGATCCCCGTTAATGCCTAACAAATTTTAGGTCTTTTTTCACGACTGAAGAACAGATTTACGAGCTGTTTTCAAAGTAAGTCCCCATTTCCTCCTTGAAAAAGATATACGCGTGTCGGCTAACTTAGTTTTTAGGGCTGGCCAGGTGACAAAGATCATCATGGGCCTTGACCGGTTCAACAAGACGCCCTGTGGCTTCTGCTTTGTTGAATACAGCACCCACGAAGAGGCGCTCTTCTGTGTCCGATACCTCAATTTGACAAAGCTTGACGACCGAGTCATTCGAGTAGACCTCGACCCAGGTTTCAAAGAAGGACGGCAATTCGGCCGAGGCATGAGCGGTGGCCAGGTGCGAGACGAGTTCAGAGAGGACTACGATCCAGGCAGAGGTGGTTACGGCAGACGATGGGCTCAGGCCGCTCAGAATGATGTTATGGCTACCTAATGACAATTGCGCTTTTTAATATATATATTTGACACCTCCAACTGTAAAACGTAAGCTCGCACTAATCATATTCTTGCTTCCAGTACCCGCTTCTTGGGGGCCAGCCCCCAAACCCCCGTGGCTCCGCTTCGCGGAGGTATGGCTGCCCATTGGAGTAAGTAGCATACTACCAGGTAGTGGAAATAACAACATGGGTGCTGTTGTATCTCTAACAGCCTTACCGCTACTGCTGTGCTAGACTAGCCACTGTCTGTAACACGATATCATCAATATCTGGCACAGTACTAGGGAGTACCCGTTCTGATAATCCTGAAACTAATATATCGCCGAGTGAGTATTGAGTTGCCTGAAAATCTCATATGTATGAATCACATGAATTAGGCTTGCCACAGTAGGTAAATAGTCCCCTTGAATTCTTCATTTACTGCTATCTGGGAGTAGTAGAAGTCTTTAGAGACTAGCTATATGCACACAGGTACTTTAAGACTCGCCTCCCCCCATATCAATGGCCTTATAACCAGTGGATACTAACCGGTAGTAACATTAACACAGGAAACGGGAGGGGCTGAAACGAAAAGTTAAAGACAGTAAACCCCAATTTACTTTATGATACTGTAATGGGCTAGCTTACCCCAAATATAGACCATTGTGAAAGTTTTGCTTTCCAAAGAGAAAGGCCAAACAGAAATTTTCTCAACAACTCTTGTAGCGATAATGTGTGTAAATAAACGAATGAATATGCTATGTTTGCTGGATCTACCGGTACTACTCTACGTACATACACTATAGCTGCGAGAAGCCGCCCCATCCTTGTAGTGTATTATTCTACTGCGGCATTACAGATGCGTCGGAAATAGTACGACGTCCCTCGTTTTCCGTAGCTCATGTTCAGCTGTCGGAAAACCCTTGAGTGATGCATGCAGAAAGCAGGACGAGCTCCTGATACACACACGACCGGGAATAGATGCATTATACGTAAACCTACAACTGTTAGTCGACGACATCCGGGTTACAGATATTACCATATAGGGGCAACTGGTAAAAGCCGACCACCTGTTTTAAACAAAACCTGAAGCCAAGCATGTCTGTCTTGCCCCAATTGGCTAGGCCTGGTTGGCGGGGAAATGGTGTGGAGGTTTTGGAGTGTACGTAGTGCGCATAGACGCAGTTACAAACTATGCACGAGCCTAGGTGATGGGTCGATAGCATGGACACAATCCGGTGGGTTCTTTCTCCTTACCAGAAATCGTAGTATCAGATGTGCATTCTGCATTTTGCGACGAGTAGCTCTTCTGGTCTTCAGACATGCCCCTTGCGTGTACCTCAGAAATGAAACAGAGGGAATCCTGGAGACTCGTAAGAATTCCCCAAAGAGAACTCGTCCAACACGAGGAGCTCGCAAACAGTTCGACAGCCAAGAATGATCATCTCGAAGGTAAACAACAGAAAAGAATTAGTTAGAGATGAAAGTACAGACCAGCTGTGCTCGATATATTTTCAATAATCCTTTCAAAGAATTAGTCTATAAACAGAGCGTAAAAATAAATAAATATAGTAGAGAAAACACAGTACTACTTGCGCAGACGGTTGGCATTCTCTCGGTTCTTGTGCAGGGCCGGTAGTCTTCTCCGTCTGGCATTAATAAACCAATTGCTGATCTGGTTCATGGTCAAGCCCGTCTGCCGCATAAGCTGGTTCTTCTCCGCCTCAGTAGGGTACGGGTGGTGTACGTGATCGTCCAGCCAATTGCGCAGGATATCCGTCACCGGCCGGGGCAGGTTGCCGCGTCGCTTCTTCTGAGGCGGCTGTTGCTGATGGGGCTGGTCCGCAAGGTCCTGAGGAGGTGGCTGGTGGTATAGAACATGCTGTGGAGCCGCAGGCTGAGGAATTACGTGCGATGGCGCAGGAGGAGGAGGCGGTGGTGGTGGGTGGTGATATATATGAGCCGCATGAGCCGCATACACTGGTTGGTGGTGGTGAGGATGATGGTGATGCTGTGGCTGTGGTGGGGGTGGTGGTGGTGGCGCATGCTGTGTAGGAGGGCTTGGGTAGGCCGGCAGTAGAGGGAATTTGAAGTTCTCGACTGAGGTGGGAGAAGCTCCTGGTGAAGAGTTTGATTTAGTGGACAGTGGAGGAGACAGCAATGGTCCCGCCATCGTCCTCGGAGGAGCGGCACATCTAAATGTGAAGTAATCTGGCATCAACTGTAACAATAAAAACGGTTAGCATGTGCAATCAACATATAAAAGCGGAGTAAGCGAACGTACCTCTTGAATTGACGGCAGTCGGATAGTAGGCTTATTACTGCTATCACTCTCCCGGTTGTGATATGAGGTGACTAGTGGGGCTGGTGGAGCCGGGCTGATGTTGTAGTGTAGTAAGCTCATGATGGAGTGTGTATAAATATGGGGCAATAAATATTAGTGTACTTTTTTTTCGCTTCAAAGAAATCTCATGTACAGCGACCGGAGGTCGTTTTATATATATATTTGTGAACTCTCATTTATCTCTTTCTTCCCTCCCTGGGTTGCCGCTCAAAAGCAACAAGCGAGGGAGGATCCCTTCCTTCCCCCCATAGTCGTATATGCCCTGTCCTGTGTTCTGCTGCACTTTTCACACTGACGCTCCAGCAGTACAGGTCGTACATGTTTTGGCATTGCATCTTAAGAAACGTCTGGAGCATTACTTTTTTGGAGGCACCCCTCCTCCTCCAAAGCAAAGGGCAGACAACATCTGTAACATCAACAGCCCATTTCTCTACTACTGTAGACGTAGTTACGCCTACATACAGTATAATCAATTGTTTATGTGCGTTGAAAGGTCCTGGTTAACCCCCCCTCTCCCCTTACTGCCACACACCTCCCAAATGGCCAAGGCTCTTGGTGGCCGGTGACATTTTAATTTAGTCAATTAGTCTCAAACTCAAATCGATATATATCTAATGGAAAACGAGTTAAACCGTAGTGCTACTGTAGTCTTATTATGTCGGCGCTAATCTTACCGGCAACGTTTTTGATCTTCTCCTTCTTCGTTATCCCAACGGTTTTTGTCGTTACAAGATACACTGGTATTTCCTCTGCTCAATCTTTCTCGCCTCTCTGCTGCTCCTTTATTTTTTTTCTTATTCCCCGTTGCTTTTCCTACTGTATTAAGCCCCCCTTGCCCAATTTGTTTTTCTTTTGTGCTTTTTTTTTTTTACTGTTTGGAATGACAGCTGGCACTAAATCTCATGCCGCAGATGCCAGATTGTAAGATCTGCCATACCCTGCGGCGTACCGCGATAGATCTGGATCTGTACTGGACTCACGCCTGTAGATTTCTTTTGCCTACGTACAAATATAATGCTCCCTTTTCTCTCCCTCCAATGATGCACGCGCCAAATCCGCAGACCAGCAGACGCACCTGTTAAAAAGGGGGGCATGGAAAAGAGTTGACTGGATGAAGGGTTTCAACGCCAAATCCAGCAACAGTTGGTGACAGACAAGCAGCAAGTTTTTCTGCTGCGCGGCCCACCTGTCCCAAACCCGGACACCACCTCTGGCTCAGCTGTGCGTAAACTGACTGGTGGTATTATGGCTGCTGCTTTTGTTTTTCCCGGCTCTTATTTCTCTTACAATCTTTGTGTCAAGATAAGACCCCTCCTAGAACTCGCATAAGCGATGGTCTGTACGCCATGCCGGAGATCAACTAGCCAGGAACCCGACAAGGGGGCTAGACCGTCACAGCCTGGACTACTGTAGGAACAAGGGCGGAGAGTTGGCGTTTGTTGTCGTGCCGTATTTTCGTTTCGTCTCATCTATAGATAGGTAGTCTAATTTCTTCCAACACACCCCCCCTCTGCGTACTAGCTTTTGAAGCCTTCTTCATTTGTGTTTCTTTTTGTTTTTCTTTTGGGAGTTTACGCGCGCGCCCGCGCGAGGTGCGATATATATCTCTGTGGAATTTGCTGTCAACCACACTAATGTGTGCAGTGCTGCTGTAGGTAATATGCTGTACAGCCAATCATGTATGTAGCAAATACATACTGTTTCTGGTGTCTGAGCATGTTTTGGAGTTGGGCAAAGTTTTACATTGCGTTTCTCATGCTGATTCGGCCCTGGCTGATCTGGCTCGCCCGCCGCCGCGTGTCCTGTTCCATTTATGTAGACGGTCAACCTGGGATCGTGCATGCCACCGTTGCGGGTCTCATGGCTCCAATGCGTCATGCCATGTTAGAGTGGCTGCCGAAACCGTTGGAATCTGAAACTGCACCGAAACTTGGGGAGGGAGATGTTCAACTGGTAAGGAATGAGAGACTCATCTCAGACCCAGTTGGACGACGTCGACTTGCCCTAAGTGAACCTGTCTCGGGCTGGGAGGCTGTCATCCCCTTACTACGTAGAGGATTGCTGGAGTTGGAGGAGCGGAGAGTCCTATTTCGGCCTATCGTGTAATTTACTACATATGATACAACGCGTACACGTACTACACTGTACTAGTAACAGCCCTCGTGGAGAGTTGCTTTTCCCAAGGAAATCAAGGCACGGTGCATCTCTTTCGAGTTCCCTGTCAAGCTGCGCATATTTCACGGCGAAGCGACAGCTACATTACATTTACTGTAGTACTACTGTAGGGGGAGGGCATTACATTTACTGTATGTACGTAGTGCTACTGTAAGGAGAGGGAGGGAGGGGGGGGGGAATTAGGGAGGCGAGGCGACACGACCCCTAGCTCTTGGTCAATTTGTAGTACTGTACTGTACGAAATTCTTTCTTTTAATAGATTAATGAAGAGATGTGAGAATCATTCATTGCATTGACTACCATATTGTCGTGCTGCCATGCTTCGCCGAGGGATAATCTGTCACAGCAGCTGCTAACCACCACCCCTGGCTCACGCATATATTGGATTTTGACGTACAGCAGCATATACAGCTGGCGTGAGGGAAAAAATGGTCTGATTTTGAAGTAAGGGGTAAAAGCTCACTGCTCTGGCCAGGCACACCCATAATTCACGCCCTGATTTTTGAAGACATCATGTATACGTGCTTCAAATAATTTCCAGAAGTGACAGCACTCCTTTTTTTTTAAGCGAGGCGTCGCGTCTGAGGCTAATTATTTCTGCTGCCTCTTCTTCCACGCCCTTAGCTTAGCCTTTACATACGCGCATTGGCCATACGTAGTTGTCTCTTGGAGTCTCTTGCGGTAAGCGAACGTTTTGACCCCTCGTTTCAGCCGTTGTTGAAAAAGCCTACACGTACAATGGACAGGATACACGTAACCTCCCCCTATAAGCAAAAGAAAAAAACTAGTCCCCCCCCCCCCTCCCCCCTCAAAATAAACTCTTTGGTTAAACGAGTCTAGACAGAACGACAGATGAGCAGCTTAATACACTATACTGGTACGATGAAACGCACGGCTGTACTTTTGTTTACTCCTGGTAAAGTCGATAGTTTCTACCACGCTCTTGGACCAGTGCGGCTTGTGTGATTCTCCACAAAAAAACGGCGATCTGGCGCTGATCCGCCATATCTGGTATGGCAGCTACGCATGGCCGGTCGATCAACCCGTGGGACTGGCTGTACAATTCAGAACAAGGAATGTACTACGACACACAGCGGGCGGTTATTTATTTTTTCGACTTGTGTTGTTTAGCGTTGTCGTGCTAATTATATCAACGTTCTAGAAGAGATCTTCGACCCGTGCTGATCCTTCACGTCACAAAAGCCTCGTATTCCTCTTCTGGGCAATTTGAATAAACAACCCCTTGGCGTAGTCGAGACCTCAATGCTGAGTTGTAGACATGCTTCTTCGTGAAAGCATGATTGCCGAGAATGTATTATAGTATACGTAGCCGAGCTGTAACATATCTCCTATGCAGGCGCCATACATTCCTTTTATCTTTGAACTCGTAGCACATGCGTTTATTTGTATTTCTCAACTATAGTACCCCGTATTATTGATTTTCCTTTTTCATATTTGTGTTTTCTTGGCACGGTTCTTCATTATTTTCACTCAGCGTGATGGCGCGTGGTGAATGCAGCAGTACGCGTTCAACGAAAGGCGTTCCAGCTCTTTTAATCACAACAATGGTATGGCTTGACAATTGTCAGTGTACTGAAAGATATCATCGGGATTTCAACCAAGACAGAATTGCCATCTTGTCTGAAACTATGATCGGTTACTATAGCTCGATTCTCAGAGCGAACGGTGGGTGCCAGGCTACTAATTGGCCTTTTCGAGGCACAAACGGTACAATTATTAAGTAACTAGTTAGCTGTAATTGTATAGCATTCCATTTATGAAAGTTACAGCGCCAGTAATACAGGAGCAATATTGCAATAAAACGCCAATTGTTTGTACTTTTTGACTACAGTACTGGAATAGAAGATGTTCAGACGGCAATATGAAATACGACTTGTAGCGCATGCGAAAAGGTCTCTTTATTCACTGCAGTGGCTACCGGTAATTGCTATGATACGCTCGTTACCCGGCACAAAATTTCCGGTATTACTCTTCATAACTAATTTCAATGATAAGCAAGGAATTGACCGTTGGATACCATTGATAGAGAATTAATCATTATAGCTCTTTGCTGGTACCGTTAGCACCGGTACCTTTTTTGCAATTGGTAATTAATTACTCCCGAAAGGATAAAAAAATTGAATTGATTCCGTAATTTTAGCTTGAGAGTAAACATTGAAATTGCATTTTACGTACCGGATGTGAAAGTCGCAAAATTGATCACCATTATAACGTACCGGTAGTACCGTAACCCTCTAGTCCAATTTAATTATTATTATCTGGCCAGGGCATGATTATACCGGTAACATCGTAAGAATTGAGATTCAGATGTTATTGACAGCAGAAGATTATGACGATTGAGAACCAAAAAAAACAACAACATAATAATTCAATTGAATTAATTATTAATGTCAATAATAACTGTCAAATACTACCTAATCGAAATACCAAATGAACCATTTTTCATGTGTGTCCCCGTTGTGTATGATTTGCATTGGTGTTGCGACAGAATATAAAATAAAATTGTAACGGACTTCGATTCTTTACATGAACACCACACAGACAACTGTAAAAGTATATGTGCACTGCCCCGCTAGCAATCAATGAGAATAATGCCATTGCCATGGAATCCATCTTCACACTCCGCCGGCCTATTACGGTATCATACAGTATCACTATGCAAGGCTCGGATTCCGTTGCATGGTGAGTGTCGGACCACACGCGGCTCGTATCTAAAATGAAACCTTTATGAATAACCTGCCCTGACACAGCATTTGGGTGCCCTGTCTAAGCCACGCTTAGAGATGGTCGACATGTACTAAATTTGTCAGGCACCCTTCAAACTGCGCCACAACGTCGCTGCATTGTCCAGAGTTGCATGCTACTACGTACATTAGTACAAGGCAATGCTCGATGGTTGCTATGAGTCGACGAATAGGATAATTTTAGTTGCAGGCTGAGCCAGTAACGCCTTTCTTAAGGGGTCTTTACAGCGATTGTCCGGTTGTCTACCAACTTACTCTACCGCGCACCTCAAACCGTTTCCTTTTCGAATTCAGTTCTCTACTTACTCTAGCCATTCACGTCGAGCGGTATGGCATGGCTAACTACCCCAATAGCCTTATACCAACGAATAATAATATGCCGAGCCCGACGACTGTAGCCATTTCAATCGACAGGCAAATCATGAGTGCGCCGCATATCCTGCGGCGCGTCTTCGCGCGCGCACGGTTTTCTGTCGTCAAACATGTGAGACAATACATCACCCAGCATTGACACAGGGAGCTCCTGTAGCAACGGTAACAAGCCGTTTACCAAGGGAGTCCCTAGAGCACCAGCCCGATATACTGTCGCCTCTCCAATTGCAAATGCCAATTTTCCAATGCTAATGCAATTATAATAAAAAATTGAGGCCATCCATGAAGAAGACGGGACTTGCATAATAACCCGGGTCAGGTGACCCGGGGAAAATCAGCCCGCCTGCCCGAGATGCCATCAAAAAGCCGGCAAGCATTAGTAATCCATTGGCAGGTCGGTAGGCCGCGGACGACAGGCTTAAAGGCGAGGAACGAAGCTTTGAAGGGCGGGATAGACCCGTTGCGAAAAGGGAGACATTGCGTGAGAGTCGAACTTTAATCCATCCTTTGGTTCTCTACTGTGTGAAATATAACTGAGCCGTGAATTTCCACCGCACCCTCATATCCTCCCCCCCAAGAACCACTGAAAAATTTGGCATAATGGGCTTGCTGTAAGTGAACAATTAATTAATTGGAAAAGAGCTGACAGAATGGCGATAGATCCCTTGGAGTTCCGCTCGACTGGCCAGAGGTCAAGCCACTGGCGGACTATGTTCGAACCCACGGCATTGAACAGCTGATTAACATATACAACCGCACAAAGGACATTAAAGGCGACAAGCTGCTTTGGGGAGATGAAATAGAGAGCATGGTCGTCGAGATTGACGATGAAGCCAAGACGGCAAAGCTCTCCCTGCGCCAGGCGCAGATTCTGGACGAGCTGGCCAAGGCCGAGAAGGATGGGTCGCTGTCGGAGCATAATGTGTCGTTTCACCCTGAGTTTGGCCGATTTATGCTCGAGGCGACCCCTGCCCGGCCTTTTAGCGGTGATTTTGCCGAGCTGCTCGAAGTTGAGCCCAACATGATGAAGCGCCGGCTCATTGCCAAACGGCACATGCGCCCCGAGGAGGTGCCATTGAACGTCACTTCGTATCCAATGCTCGGCTCCGGCGACTTTGCTAACCCCAGCAGCAAGCCAGAGAGCCCGGCAACGCGGTCGCTCTTTGTGTCTGACGAAGTCATCAACCCCCACCCGCGGTTCCCGACGCTGACAGCCAATATTCGACAGCGGCGGGGGTCGAAGGTAGCCATCAACGTGCCCATTTTCGTCGACAAGAACACGCCGCAGCCGTTTATCGACGACACGATCCCGTGGAACCGCGGCTTGTTCCCGGAGGACGCCAATGCGCGGGATGGAGCCGCCAAACCAGACCACATTTACATGGACGCCATGGCTTTCGGCATGGGCTGCTGCTGCTTGCAGTTGACCTTCCAGGCGACAGATATAAACGAGGCGCGGAACATGTACGACCAGTTGGCGCCGTTGGCGCCAATTTTCCTTGCTGTTTCGGCATCTGCACCAGCGTACCGAGGGTTTCTGAGTGACCAGGACGCGCGGTGGAACGTAATTTCGGGTTCTGTAGACGATAGACCGCCGTACGAGCGTGGTCTCGAGCCCGGCAAGAGCGAGACGAACCCATATAACTCGAACACGGTCATCCCTAAGTCGCGATACGATTCTATGGACTGCTACATTTCGAACGAAAGCGAAGAACTCAAGGAGTCTTATGGCCACTATAATGATCGGGAGGTGGTTGTCAATCTCAAGGTGAAAAAGCGGCTGCTCGAGGCTGGTTTTGACGAGAATCTGGCGACCCACTTTGCGCACTTGTTCATCCGGGACCCACTCGTCATTTTCAAAGAGCTCATTGACCAGGACGACAAGGTGGATAGCGACCACTTTGAGAATATTCAGTCGACCAACTGGCAGACTATGCGGTTCAAGCCGCCGCCACCAGGCAACCACGGCATTGGCTGGCGTGTAGAGTTCCGGTCCATGGATATCCAGCTGACAGAGTTTGAGAACGCGGCGTTTTCCGTGTTCATCGTGCTGCTTACGCGGGCCATCATTTCGTACAACCTCAACTTCTACATACCCATTTCCAAGGTGGATCAGGCCATGGATTGCGCGCACAAGCGAGACGCTGTCAACAAGGCCAAGTTTTGGATCCGAACCAACATATACGAGCACTCGGGCAAGCCTGGTGAGTACCACGAGCTGTATGTCAATGAGATCTTCAATGGCTGCGAGCACTTTACGGGTCTAGTGCCGCTGGTGCGAACATACTTGCGAAGCATGAACGTTGATATGGATGTGCTGTGCCGATTGGAGCGGTATATTAGCCTTGTTTCCAAGCGTGCTAGCGGCGAGCTCATCACTGCTGCTACGTGGATCCGACGTTTCATTAGATCACACCCGGCGTATAAGTTTGATTCCAAGATCCCTATGGAGGTCAATTATGATCTCATGAAGGCTATACAGAAGGTTACCGAGGGCCAGGGGTGGAATGACGATCTTGCCAAGGATCTTCTTGGCGGATTCAAGATGAATGATGTTAATATCTAGTAGAATATAACCTTAGCTACTCCTACGTCCATTATCTTCAATATGATGGAATACAAACGTACCGTTGTTAACTCCTACGCAGACCCACCTTCGTTTTTGGAACCACCAATGGTGCACCAATGCATTCAGTTATGGTTCAAGTAGTTATAACCTAGCCTTGATTGGTTATTATTTTTATTTTTGGGACATGAACAGTTGTAACAGAAATGCGCTCCATTAGTTTTGCTGGTGATACGCCTATGTACCAAGTTGCTATCACACTGTCACTGTAACAAATTCTCGTAATACCGTAACTAAATTGCTGTTACAAAATTTCATTACATCATCGAAATGTCTGTAACAAACCGTAACAGTTTATAAATTGGTGGATTATAGCCTATCCCCGTTACCTACATTGTGATAGAGTATAACATATACTTATCCCCCCAGCCTACATTGTGGTGTAGTCCCCACTGCCTACATTATGGTTAAGCTATTTTATGGTTTGCTCGGGTCGTCTTAACATAGGCTTGGGGCTTCAAGAAAAAATCGCGGGAAAGCAAACTATTTATAAGTTTTTATTATACTAACGTTATGATGGAATTAAATAGTATCGCATTATCTAGATTGTTTGCTGAAGCCTATTCGAGCTGAGTAGAAGATCGCTGGGAAAGGTTTGGGGGAATGCACCCCTGAGAACAGCCGCACATGAGCCGCACACGGCTGAAAATTTACCTCTAATTCATCTAAAACACACCCGACTATATCATGATCACTACGTGCACCCCAAGCGCAAAACATTCATATATAGCGACATAGACACCAGTAGGGACCTCTGTAAACTGTGGATTAGAAAATGTACAAAAATAGATTTAAAATTTGCCGTAGTCTATCCTAGCGTTGCTACACGGCTGAGTTACAACTGGTCAAATAAGCTCTGGCGAATTATCCGGTGAAACGTCCCAAGTAGCAGGATCACCATCTCCGAGGGCGAAACCTTGGAAAAAGGGACCGGACAATTGCTATTTTAAGGCTACGTATAGACCACCTTTTACATCCTCCCTAGAGATCCTCGTATTCGATTCATAAAGAATCGCACTGTACACAAAAAAATGGACGAGACGGATTCGTCCCTGTCTTCATATGAGTACGAGGAGGAGCATGCCATAAATCGCGAGATCCGTCTGCGGCGCCAGCAGAAGCGCAAGCTCTCGGGTTCCCGGCCTCATACCACCACTCCGTGGGTCGTCCCCGCGGCTTCCTCATCGGGATCCACCATGGGGTGGTCGCCGAACTCGTCAAACCCATTCCTGGCCGCCTCGACGCTGGATCGGGCCCGCAGGTCCGCCCAGCCCCAGGATGGGACAGACAATAACCTGGAGCGCGGGCTCATCGAAACTGCTTTAGTCGCCGTGCCTGTGGTGGTCGCCGTAGTACGTGGCATGCTGCCACTGGCACTCGACGCCAAGAGTGCGGCTTGTGCGGCTGCGGGAGCGGCTGTATCTCTGCGTCACTACAGACTCATTCAGTTTCCCCAGTCGCTATACCTGATGACATTGCCGCTACTGGTGTGCGCAATTGCCTATAAGAGCCAGCCAAGCAATGGCCTGGTGTCAATGCCGCTGCTCAACGTGGCGCTCTCGCTCATTTCCCTGCCGTTCCCGGCCTGGCTTTACGAGGTTGTCATAGCAACGATTGGCGTCAATTCAACGGGCCCTGATGACTGGTTGCCTCTGGTATACCCGTTGTACGAAGCTATTTACGAGATAATTGACCTCGTGTGTGCTACCTCGCTTACTCCGACCGAGACGGCCCTTTTCACTACATTGGTCGTCAATCTTGTAATGGTTGAGCCAAGCAATTCCCTCTCGGGATACGTCAGGCTGCTTCTCATGGCCCCCATGTTGTCAATTGTGCCGGCTTCTCCCTGGCTAGAGAAACTCATGCACCTTTCGAGGATTGTCGGACATCATAGGAGACCAAAGAACGCGGAGGAGCTGAAAACCCACTACACCGTATGCATCACCTTGGCTTTCAGCATTACGCTCGCAGGATTGACTGTGGCTTACTTTAACGCTGACATGGCTCAGTTTAATGCATTTTTGAGGTTCCTGTTTGTCGAGAACGTACCCATTCTGGCTTATTGGAGCGCAATTCTGGCGGTGACCATTCCGCTGGTCATGAAGTTTTCTCCAACCTGGGCACTGGACCTGCGCCGCAAAGTATGGCACCTTTGCGTCGTGGTCATGTTTCTCCCCACATTAGCTCGCTCGCCGCACTTTGTTGCGGCGTCAATTGCAATTGCACTGTCGCTCTTCCTCCTGTCGGAATTCGTAAGGGCTAGTGCAATGCCTCCGTTTGGACTCTCTTTGCATAAGGCGCTGATACCCTATACCGACCACCGCGACCAGTGCGGACCGGTTATTGTTTCGCACATTTTCCTGCTTCTTGGCGTGGGTCTGCCCATACTCATCTCACACTCACCAGCGGGCATCATTTGTCTTGGTCTTGGTGACGCGGCCGCCTCGGTGTTTGGGCGCCGATTCGGTCGAACGCACTGGCCCGGCTCAAAAAAGACAATTGAAGGGACTCTGGCCTTCGTGACAGCAGTCTCCTTTGGACTATTTATTTCTACCTTCTTATACCCCTCCCTTGCCACTCTGCATGCGTCTGAAATTGTCTTTATCGCCTCTTCAACCGCATTTTTGGAAGCCTGCTCGGGCATGAACGACAATGTAATCGTTCCGATTTACATGCTAATTCTTTTAGAACTGTCATTATAGACATGCATATACACCCCCGTTACGAGTGGCCCCTACATGGCCTGTAAAAATAAAAAAATACAGTAATAACACATAGTTAGCATATACATATAACGTCATGATCATCATTAATCGTAAATTTCGACTGGCGGGATTCTATCCAGGTTGTAGAACCAATTGCCAGTCTCCAGCTCTCGCGCAAGCCAGTCAGCGGGGAACATGACCAAATGGCCGCGCACTCCTTGAAGGATCTTTTCTGCCTCTGCCGGATCAAGGATTTGCTCGATATCGCCCGAGAAGTATCGTCGCGACGACCTGGTGTTCCTTCTTCTTCTCGTGTGGGTTCTTGAAGGCGCACCATGGGTCCCAGAGGCATTGGACTCCCGGTTGTGTCCAGTAGCAGCAGACTCACTCACTGGTCCATTCATACTGGCAGTGTTGGTAGACTGCCCAGCCTCGGCTTTGCTTTCTTGAATGACTTCCTCATCCTGCTCCCGCTTTTCAGTGTCCTCAGGAACCTCGATCTTCTCACTGCTGGGCGGCATGTCACTGAAGTCGCCCAATGGAGCATGCGCCCGAGTAGTCTTTTCACTCTCAACTTGCTGCTGCTCCTGGTCCTGCGGCCACTGGCCACCAAGGCGATCCTGCTGCTCAGAGAACCGCTGGCCATACTTGACATACTCCTTGTACTCCTTCCAAGTTGTGACCTGGTCGTCGGGCTGGCACCGGAATACTTTGCGGAAAATGGCAGTGTTGCGTTCAGCAGTCTTGAGCCACGCGTCATAATAGAAAGAGTTAACAAGCGGGTCAGCGAAGATGTACGGGTCAAGGGGCTTGGCAGGGCCAGTTGGAAGCCCTTCAAAGTCACATTCCTCGCCGGAATCATCTGTTTCTGCATCCCCGTCCTCGACACTATTCATGTCGTTGGCCGACACAGACACGGTGGATGGGGCACCTGGATGCTGGCTATGGGTGCTGGCACTAGATTGGAAATGTACTGACGGGGCACCGTCTCGCCCTTCGTCAATGGCCAGGCGCGTCTGAGCCGTTTTCTCATAGAGCCGCCGCTTAAATGTCTCCATGTCCGTAACTTCTTCCTCGGCAAGAATCTCTCGGACCGCCTGCTCCGTGTTATTCACCACGAGATGTGCCTTCTCTTTAATAGTTTCAAGCATCTTGCGGTGAGTCTGTTTCATGGAGGCCATGCCATCGTATCCTTCACCTTCAACATCCAGCCGGTGCTTTACATTGTTTTGAACTCGAGAATCCATACTGATAGCCTTCTTCTCACGCATACCAATGTTGTCGATTCCAGCAAAGTGATTGAATCCTCGCATCTCAATTGCTTCAGTAGGCATGGCAAGGGTCTCCGAGTTCGCAGGCGGCAGCTCATTCACAGGCTCGTCGTCAACATTATTGGTCGCTGCTGCGGCTGCCGCGGCTGCGGCTCGTATCGAATCATCAACACCGCGATCATCAACACCGTGATCATCAGCACCTCGCTCATCAGCACCGCGACCACTAACACTTTGCTCATCAACACCTCGATCATTGTGCTTGATGATCTCCTCCTTTCTGGCACTTCCATTAAGTGTACCGTTGGGAAGCGGACCACCAAGCTCAGTATCCGAATAGATCGATTCCCGGTGGTATCCGTCCTGAGACTTGCTGGCGAGCATCTCTGCTTGCCGTTCAATGATATCAATCTGGTCCACATCAATGCCCAAATGCTCCCGCATTAGCCGCATTCGCAACGTGTGAGCAAAATGTCCCACTTTGTATGGTTCGCCCCCCATGGTCGAGTCAATCTGGTGGGCGTCCCTAACAATACAGGCAACCTCAGAATCACGATTACCTCGCATAGACCGCTCATTGATATTCGCAGATCCAATAATGGCAACCCGGTCATCGATGATCATCGTCTTGGCGTGAACATACAACTGCTCAGTGACAAGCTTCTTGTTAGGGCCAATCTTGCCCCACTTACGAAGCGAGAAGAATTGGATATAATCATCCGGATAAATGCCTGCCTTATGCAGCCGCGCAAAGATACTGTTCGGGCCTCGAGAAATACTGTAGAACTGGCACTGCATAATGACTCGAACGCTGGATCCATCAGGCAAGTCAACCTGGGACTCGAACCCTGGCATCAATGGAATAACAATCACGGCCCGCCAGTTCTCACCCCGCTCATGAGCTCGGATAATACGCTCCACCAGCGCGTCACCGATACGATTCTCCACCTTGGTGTTCTCCAGCGAGGTAGACGTAATGAAGAACTGGTTCTCAATGTACACAAAATGCTCCGACTGCTCAATTGCCTTGAGATATGCGTTCTGAACGCTATGCTCCGGCTCCTTGAGACCAAGGGACCAGTTGCCTGAAGACCGCAAAATCTGAGTCTCACACGTGCCATCCAAATCGAGCTGCCGGATTTGCTCGTCAGTAAGATCTGGAGGCGGCAGCAACAATGGCGTGTATCTCGATGGTCGCTTCTGTCGCAGAAGATAATTCCACCGCTGTACGAAATGCCGGGTCAAGTCACGAGCAGGTTGACCAAAGACCATCATATGTACATCGTGCCAAGGCATTCGCGGTACCTTCTTACGGTCGTACATATCCTGGTAAGGGCGGTCCAAAGCAACAAAGTCTTGCACACGTGGGTTAGAGTAGTCCTTGCCAGGCCATATCTGGGTCTCATTGAACGGATTCGGGTTCTGTTTATAAAATGCCGCTGGGCTATCGTCGACAAGAACATGATCTGGAGTATCCCATCGGCCAAAGCAGAGATCAATACCTCCCACGAAAGCCACAGTATTATCAATAAGACACAGCTTTTCGTGATGGGCCCAAAAGAATGTATTCTGTATGAGCTGATTTGGCGACCGCATGACATAAATGTTCGGGTGGAGATCGAGCAGCGAATGCTTAGTATACATGGAGTCGATTGGAACAATGTTGCCAACATTTCGGTATACGATGACGAAGATCTTAACTCCTTCATCGGCCTTTCGTTTGAGCAGCCGGTCTAGCCGCCAGTGCTGATTGCCCTCGGGTGGTCGACGCATGTAAATCTCCGGACTGAGCCACCAATCATGAATATAAATAACGTCCTTTGCCATATCAATGGCACCACTTACGGCCCAAAAGTAGTCTCGGCCGTCCACAAACCATTGAGCGTGCACATTCTTCCGCACTGGCGCGAAGCTGTCGAATCGCTGACGTTTACTCCAAATGGTTTTCTCCTTCATATCGTTCATACTGTCCATCCACATGGTCAGAGTCTTGTCCGAACCAGCTACGAGTTTGATTTTGCGCTCGTTGTTCTCCAACTGGAAGGAAATGTGTACATTTGGAGTGCTACCATGCTCGTCCTCATCTTCGTCCTTGCTACCAAATGCACGGCTCTCAGACACCTTGAATCCAGAGTCGACGAGGAAAACCTCAAGGATGTTCGTTTCGTAGCAGTTCTCCACACAAACCAGATATGAGTGGCGCACCATGAACCATTTTGGAGTGTGCCGCTGAATCATCTGCGTGAGATCATTAGGACGCCAGTGGGACACACGCCAACCTTGGGAAGCAGAGGAAGACCGAATGAACAAGTAGCCTTCCTTACCGTGGTACGAGTTTTCTGGAGCCAGTCGAATGCTCATATTAGACAACTCGAGGAACTGGAATAGCTTGTTTGCATCCGGGCGGAACCTAAAGTGCTGGAACACGTATTTGAGGTACTGCTCCATAGCCACGAGCAGAGCCTCATTAGCAGAGGTTCGCTGCTCAATCTGAGCTTGCCGCGTCTCGGCATTGTCACGCCTTGAGTACATGGGCGATAAAAAGTCCTGCCGGAAGGTTGAAAAACTTCTACGCGAGTCTGGGGAGCTCTCACGCGAGCTCAGAGAAAAAAGCGACATAGCTCGAGTGTCTCTTACCGACTCGGATGCATTGGACCGCGGGTTGTCTTCAATGACACTGACACGCCTATTCTCCATATCAGGATGGGATGGAGAAGTATGCAGGGCTCGACGCCCTCGACTGGACTGTCTAAGATGCCGGCCAGGGAATTTTGGTAGTTTACTCTTGGTCTGGAATGGGTTGGTAAGGTTCCTCAACCGCGAATGGAGCAGCCAGAAATCTTTATACTCCTTTCTGATGGACCAAGTGAGTCTCGCTGGGCCAGAGCCATACTCGAGGTCAAGGCGGTACTTTCTATTTTTTTCGCCGACCGAGCCGCTCACGTCGACCAGCCGGAACTTGATCTGCTCCAGAAGGACAGGGATCCGTTTGAGGTTCCTGTCGTCGCGCTGGAACTGCGACGCAAGAATGATCGCTGCAGGGCATCCTGCAACAAGCTCGTAGATGAGCTCTGTGGACTTCTCGTAGTCAATTTTCGGCACCTCCTGCTTCTTTTTTCTTTTACCGAGGTTGGCTCTAATGGATTTTTTGAAATCCTTCCAGGCACCCGGCGCAGTAGTGTGATCAAACGCCGAGATCCTTCGCATAAAACGATTACCTGGAGTCTCCGGCTGGTTCGTCTGGGTGTTATGCGGATGCAGTATATCGCCGGTCGTCGTGGACCTAATGTAAAACCGTCTCCGAGGACGTTCCTCGCCGTTGGAGATTGCATTCGCAAGCTCCGTATCCGAAAATGCTGCTTCATGGTCACTTCCAATGCGATCATCGACAACATCCCGATTCTTGCCCCGTAGATCGACCGACTTGGAGCTGTACCTCGACTTTCGGTTCCCCATCCGCCCTCGAATGAGTTGATGCATGGGCGGAATTGGATTAACACCAGTATCACTCTTTGATCTCGTTTTCTTGAGCTTCCGTCGAGGAGTAGTGTCTTTTCTGGGTGATACTTCGCCACCGTCTTCCGAATCTACGGCTGCTGTGGTGTCATCGCCCGTTCCCACTAAGGAGCTCAGTTTTGCGGCAACATAGTTCATGCTTAAGCTGTCCCTTGTCTTATCTAGCCTAGGGCGTAGCTTCCTACCCTTACGAGGCCGCGTCGACCCATTTTGAGCAGTAGTTGCCGATGGACTGATGTTGCTACTCGAGTCGTCGTTGGCGTTCTCTACAATTGCCAGCTTTGACGACCTTGCCGGAGTGCGAAACGACACAGACGGCCGGTCGGTATCAGACTCATCCTGCCAAGATTCCGGATCAGACACAGCCCCACCGTTTACCGACTCGAAGATGCCTTCTTCGCTGACCGGTGAAATGCGCTGCGGGCTTGATCCCGCGTGGTCGCTCCTCTTCAGTCCAAAGTACTCATCCTCTTCGTCGACGCGAAACTGCGGCTTCACCGGACTCTTCATCTTGCGTGATGCTTCGCTCGCGACCACCGTGCCCATAGCAGGGCTCGACTGGTCGGTCTCTGATGCAGGCATGCTCGATTACCTTTTCAATCAATTAGCACTCCGCGACTGGGACACCGGCATCAAGACCATATATCTCTTCACTTACTAAAAATCGATCGCTTATCCACACCTTTTTATTACCCAGTGGTTCTGCTCCAGAAGCCTCTGGTCTTTCTCCAACTGTCGCACTCTGTTGTCTGTGGTATTTGTTGTGTTTGGATTATTTCAGGAGGTTTCGATGGAAGCTTGGCTTCGTTTCCGCGCCCCACCTCTCCCGAACTTCGAGTACCCCTTTTTTATGCACGGGTGATATCAAGAATGCTGATATCAGCTCAAGCTGATCCCACACATATTCTGCCAGTGGCTGGTGGATCTAAGGCGGTACTGGCTAGCTCGCTCAGGAATTTTGGGATTTCCTCCGAAAATATTGCCGAGGATGATGGGGTGAGTATGTACGTACGTGAAATAATATTACCGTTTGTGTCTCAGCCGCATAGTACCGGCCTTTGATACTTCGTTATTCACCTATCGGGTTGAATTGAAGACTCAATACTCTGTCAACTGAAGATCGATGACGTTGGCAATATAGTTGAAATTTAGAACTGTCTTCAAAATGAATTTGATTCTAATGCAATACCGACGGAGTTTGTGCGGATAATTGCCTAGAATCATGTCATTCGCATTTACAATTCCTCTGAAAGCGCATCAAACTAGGACTACTATTTTCCTATAACGTTATATCGAAAATGATGGGCATCATTATGAGATTAGTATATGTTGTTATCGTCGTAATCATAAGTAGTATCATAAACGTCTTCTTTTGGAGGCAAGTTCTTTTGGAGAAGAACGTAGCGGCGGAAGTTGTAAGGTAGGTACTTTAGATGATGCCTGACGAATTTGCGAGTCGATAAACTGAAGGTAATGTCGAGCTCCTCCAGCGTTCGCGCTTTGGTTTCCGGGACGAAGAAGAACACCAAGAAATATCCAACGACGTTCCACGCCGCGTAATATCCGAAAGCACCCTGGCTCGTGAATGCCTTGACGAGCGCCGGCCATGTGAGAGAGAGAATAAAGTTGAATCCCCACAGCGTGATAGTTGCCAAGGACATTCCGACATCTCTGACATGCAATGGGAAGCACTCTGCACTATACGTGAAGGGCACGGGGCCCATTCCCGGCGAGTAGAATATGGTGTACAGGTATATGCCTAGGGTTATACATCCAACCCTTGCCGTCCTTGTACGGATAAAGAATGAGAACCCAGTAAATAGTAGGAAGAGCGCCAGGAACGGTAGCGTAAATAGCGCAAGGGACCTCCTACCAAAGGTATCAATTGTAAAGACGGCCGGTATGGCGAACAGGAAATTGAGGATGCCGAATCCCATCGATGCCAGCAGGGCCGGAACCTCACCAAAGTTTGCCTGTTTAAAGATGTTTGACGAGTAATAGGCGATGACATTGACGCCGCAGAACTGCTGCATGAACATGACAATCTGCGATGCATAGAGGGCTCTCCGGTTACGTCCAATGAGAAAAATATCAGCCAAGACGTTTCTTCCTTTGTTGATCTCGTCATTAATTGCAATCATGATAGCCATGTAGTAAAGGTCTCGCGCCGCAAGAACTCTGTGGGTTCGCAGCCGGACGAGGGAATTGTAAGCGTTTTTGACCTGGCCCTTCTTGACGTACCATCGAGGAGACTCGGGCACGAAGAATACCTGAATGCACACAATTACTGGTGCGACAACCGTGGATCCTAGCATTAGCCGCCACGAGGTATCTGGGGTGATGCCACGGCCATTTGGCTTCAGCGCGACACATACGATATACCCCAACATGATGCCAAAAGCGGTCCACATCTGCCACATCATAACGAGCGCGCCTCGAATAGGAGCCGGCGTACACTCGGCCGCAAATACAGGCACCGTTGTCGACTTTGGGCCGATACCTAGGCCCAGCAAAAATCTCGCTCCGAAGAGCTGCTGCCATGTGAACGTGAACCCTTCCCATATCGATGCTGCTGCTGCTATAAAGCACGAAACGAAAATGACGCCTCTCCGGCCAATGAGATTATTCAATGGCTCAGTCAAGGCACATCCTATCAGTGCGCAACATAGGTACGGCGCTCCCACGACGAGCCCCTCAATCCATTGACTGTTCGGTAAAGTATCCATCCCGAGCAGAGAGGTATAGTAAGTCTGTGCACCGTTGACGACTGTCTCGTCCATACCCTGGACCACGGCGCACATAGCACACATAATTGTCAGGTAGTACAGCATGACAGGCTGGCGCCATTTATGCTGCACCTCCATTATGACACTGTCCAGCTCGTCCTCGGTGAGCAGATCAGTTTCCCCTGATTGAGCTAATAATGCGCCCTTGACGAAGTATTCAACGTCTTCGTCCAAGCCGTGCTTGGTCGCGAATTCCGTCGCAGAGCGAATGCATTGGTCTCGCGAGATATCTTTCAACGGATTGTGGGTCACGTCTCCGCACCTCGCGGCATCTAAGATGAAGCTCGAGGCTTTGCCCACACGATCCTCGTATTCATGGTGGTCCAAGGAGGCTCCCTTGTGGCTTTTGCTACTGCGAATCCTATCGCAATCACTGCTTTCTGCCATTATCGGCAACTCTGATATATTTTAACTATGTACGAGCTATCTCCAATTACCCCGGTATTTAAAGCCCCGATTTGAGACCTACTAAGCCCGCATTTCATTAACTAGTTATTGACAGCAATATACCATATGGAGTAAACTCCGATCGAGTCCCGTGTCGCTTCTTTGTGGAGTAGTGACACACCGTGGTTCAGCCGCACATATTTTGTCGACACCCCGAATCTCACGGCATTGCATTGCCAAGAAGTAAAACCGGTACACATCTGTAGATAGAGTAGAATTATAGGTAGTTATAAAGAGAAACTGTACATGAATATTACATTATTCTTACATGGTGTTTTTGTTGAATGTCTGGTTTATCGGAACCGGTTTTTGAACTCGAGAACGGCCCATGCTCCTAGACGGTAGGCAAAGATTATGACTACGAGCAGGCCAACCCATTCGCCGGTGTGATTATTTTTATAGCCCAGACTAGTCAGCACTGCGTCGCCGGCGATTTGACAGCTGTCTTCGAGAGGCGAGGAGTACATGCAATGGCAGTTGCTGTCGCATTCAAACACCCGGGTCTCAAACTCATTGAACATCATCCCCTGGAAAACGTAGCGCTGGTAGTTTATCCAGTAGAATGTGTAGTACCAAAAGACATTGAGAATATCTGCTGAGACTAAGAAACCGCCGACAGACATCCACAGGCCGTTGGCGAAGGCTACGAGGGCCAGGGCAACGACGAATATGGGCGCGAGCGAAGATACGAGTACGACAAGCGACTCTGCGGCGATGAGATCGAGGAAGAGCCACATAACATAGCGGAAGAACCCCGTGGCCGAGTGCCGGAAATTCACCATGAAGTACGTAAACACTGAGAAGAGAACGGTCAGCGCAAACAGGAAGGGCACACCAATGAGGAAGTTGGACAGCATGAACGCCGTCGGGCCGTAGAGGCCATTATCGCTGTCTTTTTTGTACGCTTGGAAGTCTTCGAGGTAGGCTGGAATGTATGCGACTGCCATGAAAGACATAAACGCGCCGGAGAAGAAGATGGCGTTGATAAACGGTTGAATGTTCTGCTGCTCAGACCCGAGACGCAGCCACACAGTGCCCATGAGGACGGCAAGGCCCATGTACATTGCGAACCGAACGTAGTAAGCAAGCAGGTCGCGTTTCGACTTGATGAACAGCCGCCGCAGCAGAATCCAGGTCTGACTGAGCGTTCTAACGTGCGCAGAGACCGGTTCCTGCGTGAGGGCTAGAGGACCTTCTGGATACTGGCTGATGCTATCGAGCTGCTTGTCGAGTTGCTCACTGTGGCCCGATGCGAGCCAGCTCTCGTGGATACTCTCAATCAGGCATGAAGGGTCGTCTTGCTCCAGCGAAAAGTCAGTGTTGATGAGATCGAGCACGTATTCGGCAACGTTGTAGTTTCGCGGGATGGCGTGCCCAATGGATTCAAAGTAAGACGCAATCTCCTGGGTAGGGCCGAAATACACTGGCTTTCCTTTGGTCAGAAAGGCGACTTTGTCAAATAGGTTCAAGGTCACCGTCGAGGGCTGGTGGATCGACGCAATAACAATCATGTTCTCTGCCTTTGCGACTTGCTTAATGCGCGATATGGCCTCGTACGACGCCTTGGAGTCGAGACCGCTCGTTACCTCGTCGAGGAACAGAATCTGCGGCTGCGTAATGAGCTGACACGCGACGCTCACACGCCGCTTCTGTCCACCAGATATGCCTTTATTAATGGGGGTACCGATAATTGTTCCTGCCTGATCCTCAAGGCCAAACCACTTGATGAGCTCGTCTACTCTGCTTTTCCGGTGCGGCTGCTTCATGCCGTACAGCTGAGCCGCGAAATCAATGGTTTCGCGCACGGTCAGGCTGCCGATGAGGGAGTCTTCCTGCTCGACATATGACGACAATTGTTGAATAAGATGCTTGGTGGCCGGCGTATTATTGATGCGCATGGATCCTTCGGACCCCAGCTTCGATCGGTAGGCGAGGACGTTCAAAAGAGTCGTCTTGCCGCATCCACTGGGGCCCATGAGGGCCATGATCTCGCCGGGGCGCACAATACCACTGACGCCGTCGAGGATGGTTGCGCCGGACTTTGGCGCCTCGACAGTGACATCTCGCCAACTAATACTCTTAACTGAGTCCATTTCGTATAGTGATTCTCGCCAAAACTAAAGCGAGAAGTCTCTGGCTTTTAAACAAAAAAAAATAAAAGGGGCCTCGATCAAAGCCAAAGTCATTTAGCGCGGCGAATGCCAAACGGAGTTTGGCAAACGCCGGTTTATCAAACACCGCCCGGTGCCCCTGAAACACTGTGCGGCTTGTGTGGCTTTCGTGTGGCTCAAGCGTCGGGGCCAGACCGGCTGTACATTGAGCGAAATAAACCTTACGCCTTTGCGAGGCTTATACGGCGGTTTATCCTAGCGCTGAACCGGAATTCGTCTGTTCAAAAACATATGCAAAGCTCAAATCTGGAATGTGATCTCTGGGTTGTTTTTTTTTGCCCTGGAGCAGTTGAAGTTTGGGGGCCCCCATCCATCAATCCGGAATTCAGCACCGCTCTACCGAGGTACCTGTGGGGCCCCCCAATGCAGGCACCACCACCCCCGCTCTTAGCCGAAGCTTCTATATATGTTATTCAATATCACGTTCGTCGAGGGTTGACTAGATTCCAAGATAGGCCTGAGTCACTAGTAGTAGAGAAAATAGAATGACGGAAAAGATCGAGGAGCCAGTGCTTGCTGATCCACCGAACAAGACCTTTGCGGACTTGATGTCCCTCAAGGAGATCCCCGTTCCGGTGAAGGAATCGGCCTTTGCAGAGACGACTAGATACTTCCAGTCGACTGTCCGTCCATTCAGGCCGCTAAACGCCCCAGGAGTCTTTGGTAAGCCCCCCCCCCCCCCCCTCCTAGGACCAATTTTCAGTAGAAAGCTAACAAAGTGCGCCTTAGGAGGCCATGTACTTGCCCAGTGCGCAGTAGCCGGAGCCCGAACGGTAGGCTCGAAGTACATCATTCACGTAAGTATTTCATTATATTTCCGCCATTCCGAGGCGGGCTAACCCCAGCGTGTGTAGAACCTTCATGGATACTTCATCCTGCCCGGGAAACAGGACGTGCCATTCACTTACAAAGTGGAGACGATCCGAAACGGTCGGTCGTACTCGGTGCGGCAGATCAGGGTGTACCAGCCTCCGCTGGAGCTGGGGCCAATTGAGGAGTTTGATTTTGGCTCGAAGCACCTCTGTTTCATTGGCATTCTCTCCTTCAAGGAGCCCGAGGAATCCATCCTCGACCACCAGCACCCCATGCACCCGTCGTTCCACCCGGAATCGCTGCCGCACAGCGTTCATGAGGTGCCATTGGCTCCGGAGGTAGATATGCCCCAGTGGGAGGCGTGGGTTGCGGACCCGGACAACACTTATGTCCAGGAGGTGCACCCGATCGAGGTCCGCAAGCTCAAGATGGACCACTTCAACAAGGACATCTCAGAGGTCTCGAAGCGTAGACAGCTCCACTACTTCAAGTCTCACGATCCGCTGCCTAGCGACCCCAATCTCCACATCGCCGCGTTTCTCTATGCATCCGACCGCAACTCGCTCTTCACGATCATCAACCTCCAGGACAACCCCCATGATAAGCTCATCAAGCGAATTGCCTCCATTGACCACGCCTTTGTCATGCACAACCTAGATGCTCGCGCTGACGATGGCTGGCTGACCATGGAAACCTTCTCCGACCGCTCCTTTGACGGCCGGGGGCTCTATAACGGGCGCATCTACGATAAAAACAAGCGCTTGGTGTGCTCCTTCATGCAAGATGGCGTCGTCCGGCTTTACAAGGACGAGGAGAAGCATAAAGCCAAGCCGAGACTCTAACCCACTACAATGCATTTTTACATTAACCTGATCTTCCGCTAGGCTGTGCAACTGTACTTGGAGGGCCAGCCCCCCAAACCCCCCGGGGAGACGCTTCGCGTCGGGGTCCCCTCCTCTTTGTGGTCCTCGAGGTTACTAGTCGAACTGGCTAGAACGGGAAATCGAGGAATAGTTTAGGATAGGAACTGTGTATGGTGGAATTGAGACAACAATTGTAGTTCCAGGAGCATCCCGATGGGTTAACTGTTTAGCCACTCGGGGAGTCTCGTCCAGAGCTACCAAGGGGGAGCATCATTTTACCGGTACCAATATCCTACTGCCACTATCTTACTACTATTCTACTGCTATTCTACTGCTATTCTACTGCTATTCTACTGCTATTCTACTGCTATTCTACTGCTATTCTACCGGTACTACTATTCTACTACTATTCTACTGTACCGTACTATATTACAGCATGTGACTACTCAATTGGCTATAGCAAAAAACTACTGACTTAGATTCAATACAAGCTCTCAGAATACTATTACTGGTACAATTAATCGGCTAACCTCGTAGATATCGTCGATTCGTAGGGCTGTAGCAAATTTGGCAAGGCTGTAGTAGTATGGCGGCTTATCGTTTGGTGGTTCTGCGCCCGCGATATGGTCGGTGAAAAAAAAAAATTTCTGAACTTATCAGTGTTGGATCAGTGACAAAATGAGCTCGGAGGAACAGAAGACCATGCCAGAGGAGCAGAAGCAGGAGGTTGAGCAGCCAACCGAACAGCAGAAGCAGGAGGTTGAGCAGCCAGCCGAGGAGCAGAGCGTGGCGATTCTCAAGCAGGTGGAGTTTTACTTCTCCGACCAGAACCTGCCGCACGACAAGTTCCTGTACAAGGCGACCCAGGAGCGAGACGGGTGGGTCCCAATCTCGACAATTGCCCAGTTTGCGCGGATGCGAAAGTTCCGACCGATCTCTGCCATTGTCGATGCGCTGCGGCAGTCCAAGGAGCTGCTCGAGGTGTCTGAGGACGGTGAGTGCGTCAAGCGACGACTGCCGTTGGTCGAGCCAAAGAAGGAGGAGCGAATCAACGCATTCAACCGATCTGTGTACGCCAAGGGCTTCCCAGACGAGACCGACTCGCTTCAGGAGGAGATTGAAAAGTTCTTTGAGACTTGGGGTGAGGTCAAGCAGGTGCGAATGCGGCGGACGGAGGACAAGAAGTTCAAGAACTCGGTGTTTGTCGAGTTTGCTGAGCTCGAGGATGCCAACTCGTTCCTGGCTGCTGATCCCAAGCCCAAGTACGGCGAGACGGAGCTGCTGACCATGTCGAAGAAGGCTTACGTTGACATGAAGGCCGAGGAGCACGGCTTCACCATTACCGCCAAGGGCAAGCGACCTTCCAAGCGGTTCAATGCATTTGACAAGCAGTCCCACGACAAGAAGCCGTTTAACAAGCGACGGGGCAACTTCAACAACAACAACGGCAAGCGACGACGGTTCGACAGGAACGAAGAGAAGGCTGAGAAGGCTGACAAGTCCGAGGAGAAGCCGGCTGAGAAGGTCGCCGAGAAGCCAGCTGAGAAGTCCGAGGAGAAGCCAGCTGTCGCCGCTGACACTGCTTAATAACAGAATTGCATGATGTATAATATTAATTTTGGTGGTTTCATGACTTTTTGTTGGCCAATGTGAATAGATATTCTAATGATGGGATTCCAATTGACGTGTATTTAACAGAACAACCTTTTGATTTGTATATTAACTTGGCAAGCGCCAGCGGTATGCTCAATAGAAGCCAAGGCAACGGTCAATGATCAACAGAGGCAATGGCAACCGACATGTCCTCCTCGGTCTCAAGCTTCCAAAACTCATCAAGCCCGTCAACGAACTTATTGGTCGAGGCCTCAATACTGCTCTCGTGAATGGCAGCAAAACAAAGTCGCACATATTTCCATGCCTCTTCCGCCGCGATTTTGTCCGTAGCAGCAAACGTCGCGCCCAAAGAAATAAGCACCTTGTGCGGATCGCTGAGAAGGAACTTGAAGAGCGCCTTGGCAAGGTCCTGGTGGGCAATCTTACCATACAATGGATGCTCCTCAAAGCGGATTCTCACCCACAGAAACATACCAGCCGCCGGGACGTCAAAATCGTACAATGGCAACTCTGTCCTGATGATACACCAATCGTCACCACCAGTACTTCTCGGGTCCTTTTGGCGCTTTTTCAGCACTGAACACATAATGTCTCGTCGGCGCTCGTACTCACGACATAGCTTCTCACACCATGCCATGAACCCGTTAATGCCCCACCCTTCGTTTCGATGAGGATCAGTGCCGCCCATGACCAATTGAGCCACCATCGACTGCACAAAGCCACATGGCTGCTGAGTAGCCACCTCAGTGACCCTCAAAATGCGCTCGATGAGTTTGGGCTGGCCCGTAACCCACCCAAGACGACACCCGGGCGCAATGACCTTGGAAAACGTGTCGAGCCGGATTACTCGCCCGTCACGGTCCATAGGCAGGAAGCACCGCGCAAGGCGGTCAGCAAACTTCCTATTGCTACCACTAGACAGGTCGTACTGCAAGAACCAGTACGGCTCGTCCTCGATGATGAGAATGTCAAACACGCTGCAGAGCTCATAGATCTCCTTTCGCCGCTCATACGCCTCCACCGAACCAGTCGGGTTCTGGCCAATTGTCACGGTGTACATTAGATGCGGTCGTCGGCCCTTGAAGCTGTTCCAGCCCTCGAGAACCTGCCGTAGACCGTTGGTGCCGTTTACAACCATGCCGTACTTGTCGCTCTTGACCGGCACAATGCGCAGCCCACGGGGCACAAAAGTCTGCAGAGCAGCAGGATACGTGTGTTCCTCGACAATTATACTCTCCCGCTGCACAATGAGGCTTTTTCCGGCGATCCATTGGTTGCTGAACGTCTCGACTACCTTTGTGAGGCCGTCGGTGTTGCCGCACGTCATGATACTGTCTGGACCATCCCGGTACGGCTTCTCCGGGAGGATAACAGTGTCTACGAGAGTCTTAACCCATTGCCTCAAGGCGGGATACCCTTCTCCGAGTCCATATTGGAGCGCCGAGTCAATGTCCACTCGGTACTCCATGGATTCTTCAGAGCGCCTTGGCACTACCACGCTCTCTTCTTTCCCATCGTCTCCAGGCTCTTCAGATACCCTTGCGGTGAGCTCACGATAAGGGAAGTATCCTGAGTATGGGAGTCCAGATACGAAGTTGACTGCCCCGGGGATAGACAAGTACTGGTAATACTCCTTAATGTAACTAGGCTTTCGCTGCTTCGCAACGTCGCCCAGATGGTGGGACAGATCCATCGGCCCGTTCAACATTACTGCGATATCCTATGATGACCACACTTCTTTTAAGGATTAATGGGGAGTTTAAAGGTGGAAGGAATCCTTTTACCGCAAGCTATTCCAATAGGAACGGTGCCTTTTACGATTGTCTTATCTTATGCGGGGAACGTATCAAATGTCTGGGCAATAATTCAGTGTAATTTACCTTTATCAGTATATAATAAAAGATTTATTGTAGTTATATTGGCGATAATACTTCAACATGAATGGCGACAACTCGTACAAATAGTTCATGGACTCAAATATGTCACAAATTGCTGATGAAGTAACTATAATTGATATAGTCCCCGCTGTATGTTCCCCGTACATATCGACTGCCGATCATCATCTGCTCATCTGCTTAAGCCACTCAACTTTAACTAGTTAATCGTAGTTACGTAATTATAACAGACGCGTCGACGTAGTGCGCGCTCTCAATCAATTAACGCGTCTTCGGAAAAGGCAAAGCTCAAACACACCTCCAGTCGACGCGTCCTCAATGACTGGTTCCGAGCTGATAAACCACTTTGGCCCCATCCTGGAGGCGCCAGAGCTCCAGGAAAGCTGCGAGTCGCTCATGAAAGTGTTCTCACTCAGCGCCGAAGAACTGTACTGGAAATGGGAGTCGTACGTGCTCAATAGCGCCGCAGACAACAGCCTCCAGCCGTCGATAGCCAATCTCAGAGCCCTCCAGGGCTACATTCAGCGCGAGCTGGAAAAAGAGAACCAAAAGAGCAAGAAGAGCAGCGGCGCCGTGTCGCAGCCTTCTTCCGCCACTAAAGGATCCGGCACCAGATCGGCCGCGGCCAATAACCTGCTTGATTCCATGCTCAACACGCCCCTCTCACGTAAGCGAAAAGTCGTAGGCACTCCCGTAATGACGACCCCAGTCAGAGATAAGTCTAGCGTCTCTCCAGTGCGATTTCAGACGCCAGTAGGGAAGCCACAATTCACTCCCTCCACTGACAAGATCACGAACGGCATGTCCACTCCATTCAAGCAGAGGAAAGACGCGGGAAAAGTTTTGGAATCGCTAAACAGCAATGTCGTCAATCCGGATCAGGCTGACCTCGAAAAGGAAGATATAGTCAAGTTCACGCTGAACTCGAACGTGAAGAAGTACGCGTTCCGGACAATGTACATGAAGCTGTCCGAGGCCGCCGAGTACTTTGACGAGCGAATTGAGTCGTTTATTGACTCTCTGCTGAAAAGCAGCATCGTAGAGTCCGGAGATCACATTGGAAACCCAGCGACCATTAACCAGTCTGAAGTGATTGCCGTGGGCCGCATTCTAGGGGATTCAGAGTCAGACGACCAGCGGCTTACCTCGGCGTCTGTCATGCTCGAGACTTGCCGACGAATTGGCGCAGGCATGCGAGTTAGACTCAACCTCAACCAACTCGAATCATATAGCCTCTTCCCAGGTCAAGTTGTCGCAGTGCAGGGTACGAATCCCGACGGCAAGTCATTTGTCGTCAGCAAGATCATCGAGCTGCAGGATTTGCCTATGCCTGCTACTGATCGGTTGGAAGTCGAGTCTATCATTGAGAGACAAAAGGGCGCTCCCGCATCGGTTGCAGTCGCGGCTGGTCCGTACACTACTAACGACAATCTAATGTTTGAGCCTCTCGACGACTTGATATCCCACATTATAGAAAAGCAGCCGCACGTGGCTATCCTCATGGGTCCCTTCTTGGACGCATCCCATGCTCACGTTCAGGATTGCCAGTTTGACGATATAATGGATCCGGACACTAACACCCCAGTCCAGACCCTGGACGACGTATTCAAAGCAACGGTGGTGGCGAAGCTGCAACGACTCAATGGCTCCGCTACCACAGTTATCCTGGTTCCACATCCAAAAGACGTGGTTTCGAGCCATTCCGCGTTCCCACAGCAAGCATTCGACAGGAAGAGCCCGGTGTTCAAGTCTCGTCTTGCCAAGAACTTCAAGTTCTTGTCTAACCCGTCCATGTTTTCGCTTAATGACTCTCTCTTTGCTGTTTCTTCATTGGATGTCATACGAGACATGAAGGGCACCGGTGTCGAGAAGAGATCTGCATCATCGGCCAATGGCAACGCTCTAGCCGAGTGTGCGGCATCAATGCTTTCGCAGCGGTCTCTTTATCCAGTATTCCCGTCGCCAAGCAGATCTACAGAGCCGGGACTGCCCATTGACGTTCCGTATATGGGTCTGACGGAGCTGCCTACTGCTCTTCCGGATGTTTTGATCACTCCGTCCATGCTCAAGCCTTTTGCCAGTGTCGTGCGAAATGTTGTCGTAATTAACCCGGGCATGCTCTCAAAGGGATCCAGTGGCGGCACCTACGCGCAGATGTACATCAGTCCCCCAAATCCTCCGCAAGATGATATTGTTAATAACGAGGTCTGGGGCAGAGCTAGAGTGGATATAATTAAATTGTAATCTTTCATCTTTAAATATGTCCAGGCAATCAGTTCATAATAGTTCCAGCTATAACAATTGTGGCCAGAACAGTTGTAGCAAAATAGAACCGTGTACATAGCCTACTTGTGGGGTTCTATATTACTCGTTCTTCTTCTCCTTGAGGGTTTTTGGTCGAACGAGAGCTCGGTCGATCTCCTCCTTCAATTTGTCATCGCTCTCATTATCAATCCACGATTGCTCACTAGGATCCGTAGGCGGAACGGTCTCTGCTCGCTTCTTGTACACCTGGAACGTCTCAGAGAAGTACTGTTTCCGGGCTTGGTAACGCTGCTGCTTATCTTCAATGGACTCGTGGGTCTCGACCAGGCTGTAAACGACGCCCACAGCGGCTCGCAACACAAAGTACACGTGCTCAGAGAACAAGACCGCCAAAAGGATAAACCACGGCGTGTTGTTGGCCACGAAGACGGAGGAAGAGACCTTTTCAGCAGCAATAGTAGTACTAGTGTACGAAGGACCGAACATTGCAATCAAACTCGCACCAGTGATGCTTCCAAGCCAGGACAGCAGTCCAAGGTGGTCGATCCACGCGCCCACGCCATCAGTTCGCTCGGGGATAGGGCGCTGCATGTCGATACAAATCTTGGCAATGTCGCCTCGCAGCTGGACAAAGTTGTTGATTGCTGCGGCCACGGGTCCCAAGGACCAGACGGGGCCAAACAGAATAGAATAGCCAAATTGGACAACAAGCTGTCGATAGTCATCCTGGACATTGTAAACTGGCAAATCCGCCTGCATTCTGGCCTCGTCCAAGAACTTTGCATCAACTGGGTCGTCGTCGTAAATGATATCGCCAGTCTGCATCGTCTTGACCCGGGAAATGGCCTTGTGCGAGATGTATGGCACGATGTTCTCCATGACAAAGTTGATGACGCTGGCGGTAACGAGGAAGTAGATAACCTGCTGGTGCAATCGCTGAGAATTGAGCTGGAAGTTCTCAGCTGAGGTGATACTGAAGTACGACCCAGGCACGTACCGGTCAACTAGAGACTGCATAAAATCAAAGTGATGCACAAGCTGATGGCCAAACGGCAAGTACACGTACGAAGTCAGGAACAGAGCCATGTATGACGCGAGGAAGGTGAACACAAACATCTTGTGGGTCTCGGTGACCTCGTACTCGCTGTTTGTCTCGTGGTTCTCCCACTTGTTGGTCTTCTGCACAAAGATAGAGTAAATGAAGAGCAGCACTGGCGTACCGGCGACAACCAGTCCAGTCGGGACAAGACTCAGGATGCTTTTGAGCGGGCCCTCGTAGACCTGCACGAGGAAGATCTCAATTACAAACACCAAAGCCAGGAAGAGGCTGAGAACGGACGCCGTCCCCAGAGCAATCGGCACAAACGCCAATTGCTTGCCGAGACGCCGCCATTTGCTCGAGTAAGGACGCACCGAACCTGTCACAGCGTCCGTAATCTTAACGTCCCCATGGAAACTGACTCTGCGCGTTTCAATAAGCGGATATCCCTTGTTGACCCATCGCAGAGCGAGCTGATCCTGCCGCCGCTTCCATGCCTCAATGAAACAGAGCCCCCATAGGCCATTGAGCACGAAGAAGGTAATTGAGTACGCACCAAGCAGATAGTGGGTTGTGACGCCAATAACTGCCGGGATAACCGACCAGAAGAAGTAGAAATGACAGAACGCGTAGTACATGGCGACTTTATCGCCAAAATGGGACCGGATCACCTCAATGTCGGCGTCTGTGATGAAGATGGTCGTCGACAGCCGTTTGAGAAGCTGCTTGTTCATTTCGTAGTTGTGCAGCGGGTAGATCGACTCAACGAAGCTCCATTCGCCGTGTCCCGGTGTGATCCCGGCGGCCCCAAGCTCGACAGGACCCGTCAGAGCCTCGTAGACAAGCCGGATACGCTGAGCCGGACTCAAATTAGTGATTTCGAGGTTCTCGTCGGGCTCAATGTCTTCTCCTGGGTTGCGAGCCCGCACGCCATTGAGGTACTCCCTCTGAGCCGTGAAGTACGCCTGGGACTTGAGCGTCGTATCGGACGCCCGGATGAGGACTAGCATCCGGCCCAGTCCGCCCTGGTGCACCTGGAGGTGCAATTTCTGCTGTTTAATCTTGGATCGGAGCTTTTCGACGTTGGCCCGGTCCTCGTCAGTTTCACTGAGCTTGACCATCATGGCCAGTTCAGGGCGCGATAGTTCATGGAGGCCCAGGGGTGTCTCTTCTTTTTCCTGCGAAATTTTGGGGCTCTCGGCCCGCTTGGTGGGCTTTGGTCGAGCCTCCGGTTCAGCCATGGTTGTTCGATTGGATTGTTGGTAGAAGATCGCGCTACGCGGTCAAGCAAGGGAGGTTATTACCTGTACTACACTCCGCCCTTAATTTATGCGCACGCCTCAATATGCAATGAGGCGGTGATCCAGCAATTGAAATTTACGGCACCACAATTGGGGCTATATCGACTATTTTTTAGACTTTGAATTATTTGCGACTTCAGCGAGGTCAAAGACGTTCAAAGAGCGCTGCCTATTTTCGCTGATTTCGTTGTTGTCGGGGAAGGGGGGAGAGTTACAGATTAAAGGGGGGGAGAGTTTGGGCGTGACCGCCCGTTAATACTGGTCATATATCATGGCATCTCTGCGATACGGCCGTATGAAGCAGGATTCCCTACCTAGTAGTTTATATACGGACAATTGAGTTATATTCGCTATTCTGGAAGATACAATTGAATATCTGGGGCCTGAATTGACCTTTGGCGTCCCTGCTTATCTGACACTTCGGGGGGTCTTTCTCTGCGACGGGCGTGCATAGTGAGGCTGTGTTACGGATTAATTAATAACATTTTAATAATTCACCATACTATAAACGCGCGCGCGCACCCACTTATATAGCTGCAGTCATGGAGTTCAATATGGCTCGATTCAGCTAAATTTGTTAAATAATACATTGAATTGAGATATATATATGATATCAAGTAGGTTGGATTGTGGAAATCCTCGAGTATTGGAGAATTTAGCGTTATATACGTTATCTGTAGTAGTATGCATGCTTTCCAACTGGCCTCCGTTAAATCCCTTACCCCCACGGAGCGGGCATGCGGCGGAGGTAATGAAATCCCATAGTTCGAGATAGGCGAATAGCAAATACGTCAGCAATCCGGCAGGTAACTACGTGATACGAAATACGAAGCGATCCGTGCATTAGTTTTTATACAACGAGAGCGTCATGTCATGAGCATTACACTCAATTGGCCCCATGAATTCCTATCTACAAACCAAACCACTTGCGCCAATTGAAGGGGACTACTGTACTTTGAAAAGCGGGCATATTGAACGCCTTTTTCATTGCTACTGTAGTGGATTAGGATTGGCTGGTACGCGAGAATTTTTCACGCTGAAATAACAATCAATTAAATCAGCCTACGATGCATCCCCACGCTCCGCTCATCTTTACAGGCAACCAGTCTCCGTATATAACTCCTAAGCCGTAAACCAAGCCCTCCATCATCTCAAATAGCCCAAGAATAGGTTGAAGTCTTTTCTTCACTTGTAATACTAAGAAGACCATTACTATACCGTATAATCCGATGTATGCACTCCAGGTTAATTAACGGGGTGAGCCGCGCGGATCGCTGAAAAACACTCCCTCATCGGAGAAGGCAGATGATTCGAATCCTGAGACGAGCCATGAGTGAACGGGCAGCCGAGCTAAAGCAGAACTACCATGCTATCAAGCAGCAGGTCGAAGGGGCCGCCGGCCAGGGTGTACGGCTTGTAGTGGTCTCCAAGTACAAGCCTATCGAGGACATCAAGGTGCTCTACGACGAAGGGCACCGGCACTTTGGCGAGAACTACGTCCAGGAGCTGCTGGGCAAGATCGAGCAGCTGCCAAAGGACATCAAGTGGCATTTCATCGGGTCGCTTCAGTCGAACAAGGCGAAGCAACTGGCCCAGCAAAACAGCCTGTACGCTGTGGAGACGCTCGACTCCGAGTCCAAGGCGAACAAGCTCAACAACGCCCGGGCCGCTGAAGCCGACAAGCTCAATGTGTTCCTCCAAATCAACACCTCCGGCGAGGACCAGAAGAGCGGCCTGCGGGAGGTGGACGAGATCGTCAAGGTCGCCAGGCACGTGGTGGACAAGTGCGACAAGCTCAACCTGCAGGGGTTGATGACTATTGGCTCCGTGAAGAGCTCATTGCATTCGGAGGGGGAAAACAAGGACTTTGCCCGGCTCATTGAGATCAAGACTGCCGTTGAAAAGGAGATTGGCCGCACTCTGGAGGCCTCCATGGGCATGAGCAACGATTTCGCCCAGGCCATCAAGCAGGGATCCACTAATGTGCGAGTCGGCAGCTCCATCTTTGGTGCTAGAAAGACCAAAGAAGAGATGAAGACTTAACTAGTCCTTCCCAAAATCCGCATCTGCCACATTAATTCCTACTCAGTTTGTAGTACCACTGGCTTTCATACATTAATTGATCTTCACTACCGCTATGGTTTCCGTAGTATACTTGGCCCGTTTTCAGTACGATTAATTCGACTTCACGATGTAGTGGCATAGCTTCTATACATTAATCCATCTTCACGATGTGTCTATATGTATAAATCCTCTTTACAGAGTAGGTTGGTGTAGTAACGTCACATAGAATACATTAAAGTTCATGCCTACAATGTGTTAAATGGCACAAGTGTTAAGGCTGGTACAGGCTGGTGAGGTTCTTGACGAGAATCTGCGGCACGCGCTCATCGGTCGCACGCACCGTAACTCGGTACATGACCTTTGAACTGTTCGGCTCGAGGCGCATGAGACAGCCAAAGTTGCCGCCCTGCGATGTGTGCAAAACAGATGCCGCAACAACATTGTTTTCGTTCTTGTCAACCCCGGGAATGGCCCCGTAGTTGAGGCTCTCGACAATTGCACGGTCCGTCTCTTTGATCCCGTGGTTCTTGAATATCTTCTGCACCTCGAGGTTCTCTGCCGTGAGCTGCTTCCAGCGCTTGAAAAAGTCCTCACCAGACAGCGGCGCCGCATCCATGAACTTATCGAGTATCACCGGCAGTTTGAGCTGGAGCACCTTGAGGGTACCCGCCATGTAGGTGATCTTGACCTGAGGAGACTCGGCAAACGGCTGCTTGGCGTCTATAATGATAACCTGCTGCGTCGACTGTTTTGGAGCCAGAGTAGAATCCGGGAAGTTCTTGGTGCTAACTTGAAGCACGTCATCGCCCGCCGGGTTCACGAGTTCCACCGCCAGAGACTGCAGCGGTGCCGTAGTGGTATTTCTGAAATAGAGGATAACGCACCCAAGGTGCTTGCGGTACTCGCTGCGCAGGCCGATTTGGATAAGCGAGTCTTCGTAGAATATGCCCTCGGACCGCCGGAGCAGAGACTTGTACCCCTTCTCCCAGCCTGAGGTGAGCATTTCCTGCGAAGAGGGCTGCGACCCAGACGCTTTTCGAGGCGGTGGGGGTGGTGGGGCCCCAGCCAAAGCGGTTGCTGATGCCAGGGAGGAAGAGGAGGAGCTGTTATTCACATAATTGCTCTCGCTAAGCGCAGGAGACGAGCCATTGTGTTGTAGTTGCGGCTGTTGCTGTTGCTGTTGTTCTTCCCTCTTAAGGCTCTCGTTAAGGCGCTTAGCGGGACCCGAGACGTCCAAATTGAGTACTGCTCGGTCATTTTGAGCGTCTTTATTACCCAAAGCCCACACGCGCTTGTCTTCGGAATGGGCGTGCTTCGAATGGAGCCTGGTTAGAAGCGCCGAAGTCCTCTCTGGGAACGGGGGCATTTCGTCCCATACTGTAGGGAGGAGCGCTGAGTTCGAGCTGTTGGCAATACGCAGGTATTCGCAGGCTCTCTGCTGGATCTCTGACTCGATGGAGGTCGAGTAGAATTCAAACACCTGCAGTAGCTGAGGCCTGATCTCGGCAAACAGGTTAACGAACTTGATATAGGTCGTCAGCAGTAGCCCTTTTGTAAACGTAGAGCAGGTCGTGAACTTATCGTGGAGGGCTAGGAACTGTTCTACTGGAGAGCAGTCTGGCTCATCGGCGATGAGATGACCGTACTCGCCGAGAATATACCCGCCCACCTTGACCATGTTCTCGTGGCAGTTGGGGTAGCGCAGGTAGTTCATGACGGTTCGGGCGGCGTAGGGCTGGAGGGACTCATTGTTGACTACGATCTGGACAACCCGCTGCCATACTTCATCGCTAACGTGGTTGCCCGCGACGGCCAGCAGCCTCAGCGAGATGTCGACGTACCACTTGAACTCGGTGGCGAACTTTTCGACCAGAATGGCAATCCTAATGACCATCTCCTCGCGGATGGCGAAATCTGCGGCCTGAAGGTACTTGATAAGCTCCTGGACAATGGTCTTGACGTTGGTGCTGTCGCATAGACAATAAAGCAGGTCAATGGCCTTGCGGCGGATGGAAATGTCCCGATCTTTTAGAGACTTCATGACGGTAACTAGGTACTTCTTGACGGGTGCCTGGTCGTACCGGGCTGCCAGATGTGCCATTGCATTGAGCGTCAGATATCGCACGTTCGTCTCGGGAGACTGCAGGAACTGGCCCAGCGCCTCTACGATGCGTTCCAGCAGCTGTGGGTTGACGTCTACGTGGATGGCGATGTTGATAACTTCGAACAGAACAGCGTTCTGCGCGTTGTTCTGCTGGATGTTCTTGACCGGCACTGCGTTCTGCTCAATGACCTTGACGATAACCTTGTTGAGCAGGTCGCGGATCATCTCGTCGCTGGGCGGCGGGTAGTACTGCAGCAGCTTGAACAGCTTGATGAAAAGCCATGGACAGGGCACCTGGTAGTACACATAGTCCGGCGAGTACGACTGCTGGAACACTAGGCCGTAGAGGCGTCTGACCACGACGTTGTAGGACATTTTGAGCCGCTCCGGGTCGTCTTGGGCGAGTGCGACTACGAGCGAAGACACAGACGTGGCCACCCCCAAATCCGGATCGTCCAGAAGCGCGACGATTCGATCGGGCCATGCAGCGTCGATGATTTCGGGGTTCTTGCGGTAGAGCCGCAGGATAGTCAGGGCAGCCTTTTTGCGCACGAATGGCGGCGAGGTTGGCGAAATGAACAGCTTGAACACATCGTCCGCCAACGCATAGCTCATTGTCTTGTTCCCGACAGTGGCTATGCAGTTGAGCGCCAGACAGGTGTCCAGGTCGTTGAGCGACCCGAGGTCTTTCCTCATGCTGTTGATGACCATATCGAGCAGCGACGAGTTCTCGTTGAGCATTAGGCTCACCGCTAGATAGCCAATCTGTTTTTCCGAGTATTTGGACGACGAGATCAGGCTCACCGACTCCTGGTGGCCAAAGTCTATCTCATACCCGAGAATATACATGTATATCAGCTTGCACACGTATTTCTTCTTGTTATACCCGGACAGGTTCGAGTCGCGGAACTTTTGGCGGATATTCGCCAGCTCCATGTTGACCCGCTTGACTTCAGCCTCCCGTGCCCGGGCATTTCGCAGGTCGGCAATGAACTGCACCAGACCTTTCATCGGCGCTGACATTTTCGAATCCTTCTCCCTTGTAACACTCGTAGATGGTTTGGTTCGATAATTTTTAAATAATCGATAACTCCCTTCAGCTCTTTTCAGTTTCCTCGATTTACTTTTGCTTCTATTTGGGTCTCTACTGAACTAGAGCCTCTCCATTTCCCTCAACTTCACGTCGCACTGCTCTGCAAACGACACCCCCGTCTAGAGACTCCAACGGCTTCCCGGGGCCCCCCTTTTCTCTCCCCTGGTTCACGTGACACATCACGTGATACTTGTAATCTTTTCGCCCGCTTACGAAGCACGCTTGCCGTAGATTGTCAAGGTAATGCAATTAGTATAATCAATGAATATCCAAAAAAGATGGATTCAAATGTTTGCAGTTTGAAGATGCGCAAAGTAATAATTAATTGCATGACAACCATCAGCGTCGAGCCCAACTGAATCACCGGCTAAAACGATCCGAGTGCATCTTTTAAACTCACCACAATGAGAGAAAAGTTCTACAAAACTAACCATTGGTTCACGGTGAAAATAAGATTACCTGATAATTAGTGAGCCATGGCCCTCGAATGATACTCTACTACTAGTGTATTAATGGGGGGACCAGTCCCCCCAACCCCCCCCCCCCCCCCCCCTGAGGTTCCGCTCCGCGGAGGGTAGCTGCGGGACTGCATAGAAAGAACCGCGTATATGTGTTACGCTGTTACTGGAATTTTATAACGCTGTAACTAGGACTTTGCAACGATGTGTAATCGTTTTGTGACGCTGTTAGCAGCACGTTGGGAGTCTCGTGACAAATATCTGCTACAGCAGTTCCTCCGCGAAGCGGAGCTACGGGGGTTTGGCGGCAGAGCCCCCAGTTACGGGAGCTCGAGGGCTGGCCCTCGAATCGCACTCAGACTAACAGAGACCGTTCACAAATGCAATTACAGTAGAATCAACGCGCAAGAGATGGACAAGTTACAGTATGCTGTTGATACCCCGAGAGTGTAATATTGCAAGATTTCCCGATCAATTGCCTAACTCCGAACAGTGGAGTGAATCACGGCTAAACCGATCCGAGTCCTTTTCCGAGTACATCACCTTGTGGACGACTTAAACCCGTCGCAATTGAGAGAAACTTCTACAAACTAATCATTGGTGGAGCCAAGGGTATCTGGGGCGCTGCCCCCAGACCCCGTAGTTGGGGGGGCCAGTCCCCCAAACCCCCCTCCCTTGAGCCCCCTCCGTTAAAGGTCGTCCACAGATATTACATATGTACGATGTATGTAATGTGTGTGGCTAGCCGCACTTCCGAGACGCAACAACCTGGGCCTGCATAATACGACAGATGCACAAAGTCATCACCCTTCAAAACCAACACTGAAAATGAAAATAAATGTTAAATAACTAGAAACCACGTATCCAAATAAGTGTAGTAAGTAATGGCCAGGAGAAACAGTAGGTGAACAATACGTGTGATAATCATGATTTGTAAGGGGTGTTTGCGCTTGGCGGGCCCTTCTTCCCACGCAGTAGGAAAAATGGGTTATATCCGACTGTTCCGAACAGTCGGGAGCACATGAGGGATCGAAAAGGAGATATTTTAACCCAAAGAGTGCCCATTATTACTTTCCCGCATTCAACCCACGAATAATTGACGAAATGAGGCTGTTGCAATTATTCGTAGTTTTCTACGTCGCGCTGTGCTCGGCGCTACTGGTAGTCCCGTCCGTGGAGGTCGACGAGACCCTCCAGGTAGCGGTCAAGCATAAGGCATCGTGTAAAAAAGACCACCTGCTGGTCTCTGTCGTACGTGAGCAGCGCGTTCGCGATAGCGAACACCGCCAGCTGGCCCAGGGGAACACCAATTACCTGTTCCGCTTTGATCTCAACCAGACCCACGTCGTTGCGGAAACAGTCCCGGGCCTCCCGCTCAAACTGTATCCCGTGACACGCGGCAAGCTATCGACCTACGCGACCTTCATGCCAACAAAGGACGAGGGCCACTACCGCCACTCGGCTGTCGACGGCCCCCGTGACGACGACGTTGAGCAGCGGCGTGAGCCGCTGTGGGGCGCCGACGATGGCGCTGTCGTTGATGTGGTGCTTGAAGTCGAAAACGCTGGAGAGCGCTACGTCACGATCAAGACATTTGTCGACGGCCAATTGCGCGGCCTCGACTCTGTGGTGCTTCCGCCGCCGCACCACCACCATCCCCATGGCAAAGACAGGCTTACCAAGCAGACCGTCAAGGACGTAATCATGCACTATTACGGCAAGAAGGGCTACTCCAAGGTCCAGGAGGTGTACGAATTCTTGCATGCCGCAGTCGTGGGCTTCTTCACTCCAATTGTGCTGTTTGGCGTGCTTTCAACCGCAATGTTCATGCTCGTGTTTATCGTCTGCACCTGGCGCCAAAGGCCAATCAGCCTGCCATTGGATGATGAGAAGAGCAGACCGCCGTTCCAAATGGTCTAGCTTTTTTTCTCGCTTTTGTTGTTTGTTTTCTGTTTTTATTTATTTCCTTTACGATCTGTATATGCCTTTATGTATGCTGTATTCCTACACGCTCGTAGCTGCATGGTACCACATGCTTCCATTGTATTCGAGGGCCAGCCCTCGAGCTCCCGTACCTGGGGGCTCTGCCCCCAAACCCCCGCTGTAAGAGCCAGATCCCTCCGCGTAGCGGAGCCCCAGGGGGGTTTGGGGGGACTGGTTCCCCCATAAGCACTCCATTTCAAGTTGCTCCTGGGGCTCTGCCTCAGACCCCGTTAGTAGGCGGCCCCCCGCCTACGCAGAGGCGATGGTGGACATGTTGGGGTAGACGTGCGGCGCTGTGGAGACAGCCAATCACAGGTGTAAGCGCCCGAGCATCTAATCGCTATAGCATGCAGCGCTTGTCACGCCTCGAGATATCTCGACGATCCCCGATGTTACTACTCGTAATTTCCACGCTCCCCATTTCTCCAAACCATTCCATTTTATAATTAATGTATTCTACGTATTGAAGTCTCCGTTTTACCGGTATTATCATTGTACGGATATGAATTTATACGAGCGGGGGATGTACCCCAGCTACCCCAGCTATACACACGTCGCGCAGTCCGAACGCGCGCTTATCGCTTCACCCTTACCCGGGCGGCCGACTCCATAGGGATGAAAATCACGTGAATTTCCTTATCAGGAGTGGTGTCCGGGCGCGCGGGCGCCGATAACAACTGTGCCACAAACTACTAAGGATCAGTCCGGTGGTTACGCGCACAGAGGGGTGTGAAAAAGTAAGGTGGAAAATTTCAGGCGATTGCGTCTGCGGTGGTTAACAACCGCGGATATCCACCCCCTCCTCTCCTGAGCTCACAGAAGGCAGCAGCAGCGCAGCAGCAGAAGGCAGCCTACACTCAGTCACCCACTCAGAGGGCCCGCTTTCGCGCTCCAATTGATCTTTTCCCTCTTATCTTTTCGTTTCCCCGGTCGCAACAACCATTTTTGCTTTCGCTCGTTCTCTTATATCATTTCATATGTTATAGCGAGCTCTTCCTGTTTTCCTATTCTCTTTCTATTATTTTTCTCTCGTGTCCTTTTTGGCGCCTAGACTAAGATCGTAACTGACTTTGAGCGCCTATCTATCTCCCCCCCTTATATCACTGCTAACTGCTTGATTTCACCCCCGAAATAAAATAAAAAATGGCCACTGCTACAGCCACTCTTACCGAGAGTGCGATTCCATTGGCCTCGCCTCCAATCCAGGAATCGACCGGCGCTTCAACGCCCTCGAAGCTAAACGCCCTCGATAGTAGTGCCAGCTCAGATGATAACCGCTCGCGTGCGCGCGCGGACCAGTCCGATAAGGACTCGGACTCGGCGTCCCCCAAGACGAAAAAGCCGCACGCCGTATCTGCGGCGGGGCAGATCTGCCAGAACTGCCAGACGTCCAATACGCCGCTATGGCGGCGCGATGACTCGGGCCAGGTACTGTGCAATGCCTGTGGATTGTTCCTCAAGTTGCACCGGCGGCCTCGTCCGATCTATCTCAAGACGGACACGATCAAGTCCCGTCACCGGATCAAGACCCATGCTGACGATAAAGGCAGCGCCAAAAAGAAGGTATGTCAGTTTCCTCGCATCTCCCTGTTTCTCGTTTAGTTTTTTTCTTTTCCTTCTCTCTTTTCCTTGCCGGTTTTACCGTATGCTAATAGCCTGCGGGGGGAGGTTTTTTTAACCTCCCTCTGTATTGCACACAGTCAAGTAATAGCAGGACGAAAAAAGACCAGCAGCAGTCGACGATGAATAAGAAGCCCCTTGTTGGTGGCTCTTCTTCTGGCCAGCCAAAGCCGACAATGCCATCGTCGTCTCTGCAAGCCGGTGGTTCGCCAGCACCAGCCGCACCAGCCGCACCATCTACCAACGCCGCACTTGGTGCGGCTGGATCGGTGATGATGGGCATTGTGTCGCCTCCGGCGAGGCGGGCGAGCTCTGTTATGCTGCAGTACAAACCGCACCAGGTGCCGCGCAAGCGGTCTGAGCCCACGGTGCTGGACCAGCTACAGACGTCGGTGGTTGGACTTGGGGCTGGACCCTATGTTGTTCCGACTGCTCCCCAGAGCGATACACGGGGCATCAAGGGCGAGCCTACCACTGCCCCGGCCAGCGTAAATGTAAACTATCACTACGGCAGTTCTGCTGGTGCCAATCAGCAGCGGTCGCCGCCAAGCCCGTCGTCGGTGTCTGACTCTGTGTGCAGCGACGGGTCGTGCTACGCATGTCTCCAGTTGCAACAGCAACAGCAGCAGCAACAGCAGTTCTATAAGTCTCCGTACCTCGCCTCGCCGCCGTCCTCCTCGTCTACGCCGCTGTCGGTGGCTGAGGACGACGTCAGGATGCTCAAGTCGCGAGTCACGGAGCTCGAGCTCGTCAACGACCTGTTCAAGACACAGGTGTCGCAGCTCGAGGCGGCAGAGGCGGCGGCGCGAAAGTCATGCCTAGACATGGAGCACCGCAACTCGCAGCTCGTGGAGCAGCTCGAGTTCTTCAAGCAGCAGATGCGGCTCTCCAACCCAGAGGACTTCCAAACGATCATGGAGTCTATGAATAAACGAAAATCAATGACCAGTGACGACAGTTATGAACCTTTGAAAAAGCTGAAAGTATAAAAGAAAAGCCCCCAGTCTTTTCACATGTGTATATTATATTCGGATTAGGTAGGGATAAAAAAATGGGATTTCATGATACTCCTGTGAAAATACTGCTCCAATCCTCCCCTCCCCTCCCCCCCCCCCCCAATTGTGAAGAATAATAGCGATATAGTAATTATCTACCAGGTAGCATATCGCAGGAGATGTGGATTGTCCGATTAGGCTTTTGTGGGCCTCAAGAGATCTGCTTATGCGGGCCGATGTTTTAACGATAAGTCAAATCAGGGGAACTTCAGTCACAGTTTTGGCCACAAATTAATCTGGTTTTTTATCCACAAATCATTGATAGTGAATAAGGATATTCGTTTCCCTTGCAATATAGGATATATATTTGTTCTTAACCGTTGGTAAAACGAGCTGAAAGGTAAACTGGCACCCGATTGTAAACTTTTATCATCAACTCCATGCCAACATGCTCTCGTCACTTCCAGTCGAGATTTTAGAACAGATACTCACATACGCTGGGGATGATATTTCCAACCTACGGCTAACATGCTACGTAATAAACGCGGCTTCGTTGCGTGTTATATGGCGTCAAGTTACTATATCAATCTCGAGCTACTGTACCCTGGAAAATGGGTTTTTCAGCTATCCGATGGACAGAGTGAAATCAGTGGAACTTGTTAGTTTATACAAGGACTATATACGAGTTGTCACAGTTGATAGACGACGAAGTGCGCAAGGGCGAAAAGATCTCCGAAATACTGGATCTGATATGGAAAAATGCGAGTGGAGTCCAGAGGCTGAACATTTATCTTGATGAAGAGTTGCTGAGAGTAGCCCCAATGACGTACGATTGGCTTCGTATTATCACTGGCCCATTCCAAAAATCCGACCCACTAGTAGTAGCTGCCGAATACACCGGAGGTGGAGCCTCAGCCAACCAAGATACCTCCTTCGATGGCACTCGAGCAACGGTGCATATGATTATGCGGATGAAGAACGTTGATTTTGTCAAATTTAAGGTGGAGGTCTACAACAAAGCTCTAGATGTGGGCTTCTTCCAGGACGTGGGTAAATATATTACTCACTTTAACTACCATCCCCACCACGACACCTTTATCGGCTTCAATGAAGTAATAAAGGACTGTACTAGTCTAGTATCTCTCAAATTGCGTCTCAAAGCACATGGAGGAGGTGACACCCACGAGTATATACTCCCTGACTCTGTGCAAACGGTGAAACTTGAATCTGATCGTGGGTGCATTCACACTATCCACGGAGCCCAGGTCACTAGACTTGAGCTCTCGGATTGCATGAGAGTTCGTGGAACATTACCAAACTTGAGGGTTATCAGAATTGGCGTCTTAAACGGAGATGCAGCCAAATACCTAATCTCATTCGTCAAGGCGAGTAGATACCTCGAAAAAGTTAGCATCGACGTCGTGTACCCTCCTGCGATTGCCAAGATAGCGGGGATTGTGGATCATCGATTTCGCATTTTCATGTTAGAATGTAAGCCTATGTCTTCCGTTGAAGCAATGGCTCATGTGTCTACAACGATGATGAACGTGATAAATGGCGAGGCTCGAATATGTATATCGCCTCACGAAGTGGGCAATACAGCACTCTGATGGCGCTCTTTAGCCTAACTATTGGAAAAAGCTCCTGGCATCGCCAAGCTCAGCCTTTTTATTCATTCTCAGTGCTCACCGCTGCCGGGATATATCAAAGAGTTCGACTCGAGCGCATATTGGCATTATGTAGATTTAGACCGCGTTAAGCAGCACCTACTCGAGTCACCGCTAGATTAGCGGTGGTCTCTCTATCTTACATCAAGCCTGTGTCATTGATACATCAAACTGGCCAACACACCTCCGCGAAGCGGAGCTACGGGGGTTTGGGGGCTGGCCCCCAAGTAGTCTCAAGGTACCAATTGGTCTAAGCAATCATCCACTGGGGCGCTGCCCCAGACCCCATTAGTAGGGGGGTTGCACCCCCCAAACCCCCCGCCTGGAAGGATCAATGCTAGTCACGCGTTCGTCTATGTACAGTTAATAATAAAAAGGAATAAATGATATTATACAATGACAACTCCCTGGTCGATATGGGCTGGTTTGTAGCCGTTTGCGTCGTCCGAGGGCAGCTGGGCGTCGACGGGGGAGTAGAGGTACCAAGCCTTGAGGGCGTTTACAGCGGCTCGGGTCCGGGCCTCCTGGAGCGAGGCACCCTGGCCCTCGCCGAGCTTACTGTCGCCGGAGAAGACGCCCACGACGAACACAGGGGCCTTGGAGTAGCGGCCTGACTCGGCGACCAGACGCGACACTGGTCGGTCGAGCCCCTCGCGGGCGCACAGCACGGCAAGCTCGCGCGTAGGCTGCTCGAATGCCAGTAGGGCGGCCATATCCACCTTGTGCGGTCTGATGATGTAATTATGAATGAACTGACGCGCCTTCTCGAGCCCCTCGTGTGCGTAGATACCAGCGACGAGCGCTCGTAGGAAGGAAGCCATGGCGGCATTAGCGTCGACGGTGTTTTCGGCGTCACGGACCTCAATGACGCCGTCTTCGGCGGCTACAGTGTCGCTTTCATACACAAGCTTGCCCAGAAGGTCTTCATCACGCTCATCGGCGAGATATCGCGCCAGCGCCGGCCGGGTGTCGACCTCGACGCCCATGTTGCGCCCAACCTTGCCCAGGGCGCCTACAGCCGTGTAAAGGCCAATGGTGTGTCGCAGCACCTCCTGGGGCAGTCGTGGGTACTTTACGGTGAAGTACTCGTGCACGTAGAACTGGATCAGGTTCTTGCCGAACACGGACAGGCCCTGGTTATCGGCGAACTTGGATCGCGCCGTCTTCGTGATAAGCGCCCGGGCCAGCGTCGAGTACTGGAATTGCGAGTCCAGCCCCAGTCGGGCATGCAGAGTCACCACCGAAGGTGATCTCGAGGCCACCGCCTCCTCAATGGGCAGCCTCTGGGTGTACTCTTTGCGGGCGTACTCGCCAAACTCCGTCACCTTCGTTGGAACCGTGTAGCCGGATTCGGCCTTATTTAGAGGAGCTGACACGCTCAGTGGCCTGACAACCCCCCCAGCCCGACTTCGCGAGGCCCTAGCTATCGCTACTGCTCGCGTTCTAAGCATCTCTTCAGCGTCTTGTCTGTGCTTGATCTCGGCGCTCGAAAAATTTGAATTTTTCACTTTCGTCCGGTGCGCCGCGCGATTCCTCCCAACGAACAAACCTCCCGGAAACCAATCAAAATCTTTCAAAAAGGCGTTGCATTCGACGACATATATCAGTGTAGAGAGATAAGCGATGGTGAGTAGGGGTGGTTTGGTAGGATGGGGCAGGGGCTAACAGATGGTGGTAGGTACTACATTTCATGAAATTCACCCCACTTTCGCCGTCCGGCGGGTGGTTCTTCATCCCAAAGAACTGGAAGTTTAACACAGTCGTGATTGGCGCAGGCACTCTGCTGGTTGCCGCTGTTACTTACGAGCTCGGCGAGCGGACCACATACAAGTCCAATACGGAATACGACGACGAGACCATCGCGCGATGGAACAAGGCCGCGCGACAGGCCCGAGAAGCATCCGCAATTGCCTCCGTTACGGGGAAATAGACATGTTAGCATTGAAATATTTGTATTATCCTTTTGATCTCTCCTCATTAGTGTTTCATGGATCCCCCCTGTGACGGGGGTTTGGGGGCAGAGCCCCCAACTACGGGAGCTCGAGGGCTGGCCCTCGAATAATACTCCGCTACTAGTGTTTAAAATGGGGGACAAGCCCCCCTGCGGGCTCCGCTTCGCGGAGGAATGAGTTGAGAAAGGTATTTTTAGGAGGTAGAGGTACGCTTGCTCCAGTAGTATTCCATGAGATGACGCTGGCCAGTGCTCAGCTTGTCCATGACATGGGTGTTAAACGTTTGCTCGTCGAGGACTTTTCGAAGGCCTACCAATACAGGATAGGACTCCTTCCGCACGTAGGTCTCGTTGTCGCCGATTGAGCGCAGCACGAGCTCCATGATTGGGTTAAGGTAGAGATCGACCTCGCTGGCCATGACGACGTGGCGCAAAACTTTCGAGATGGTGGAGACACACAAGGCTTTTTGTTCACGGTTGAGCTGTGGATAGTGCGTAGCGAAGCCGAGTGTCGACTCGATTACACGTTGTCGCGAGGTGCGGTCGTACTTCGATAGCCGAATGACCTCGTCCTGGGTCTCCCCGAGCGCGCCGAATATGACCGTCTTATTTGTCGTGCTGCCAGCAACAGTCATGAGACTTGCCAATACTGCCCGTTCGTGACCCATAAACGTCTCGTTGTGCAGATAGAGCAGTTGCTTCAGCTGTAGCAGGCCCTGGTTCAGCTGTGCCTCGCTGATGACGCCGGAACCGCCCTGCTGGAGGTAATTGAGCAGACTGCTCTGCAGTCGCGCCTGCCATCGCTCCTGTCGCCACAGCTCGCATGCCACTTCGTTCGACTTGCGGTCCTTGGCTCGCCGCACAATCGTAATCAGCTTGCGGAAGCCATGCGCATCGATACTTGCGTCATCAAGCTGGGAAATGAGGGACTCGAAAAGAGCCCCCGCTTCGTTTTGTTTAGTCGGTAGGGGAGACATGCAGTATTGCTTCTTGCTCTCAAAAGAGTACCACGAGAGACTGGGCGAACCAGGAGATGCCGACATGCTTCGCATAGCCATGCGCTTCGTGGGCGTAGCCAGAGGCGTGCTCGCTTGCATAGAGGGTGAATGCGGAATTGATCGAACTTTGTCTTCATAAATTGACAGCTTGGACTCAATTTGTTCATGCAGATCTTTAATAGCCCGAGCCGGGGTTCGCGGTGGGTCGACCACCCCGAGTCCAATGGCCCGTTTAGGAGAGTCAACGTCCATCTTGTTCTCATCTTCCGCGGTACTTTCTTGCTTTGCCGCCACTACGGTGTTAGCAGTTTCGTCGTTAGCTTCCTTCACAATGTCGTTAGGTTTCTCGATAGTGTAATTACTGTCCTCTGAAACGCCGTCATTGGCCTCTTGGTCATCTTGTTCATGCACAGGTGCTGGGTCAATTGGCTGTTCTTCAACTTTTTCAGCTTGATCAATTGACCGTTCTTCAACGTTATCAGCGGTATTAAGGTTCACTTCTTGCAGTGGGAGATGGCCATTATTCGACTCGGGCGCTGCTTCGGTGCTAGATTCAATGCTTTCCTTTGGCTGGACAAAGCGGATGGTGGATACCGCTTCTTGTTGAGCCTGTTCAGGATCGTCAGCCGTCTCTGAGGCTCTTTCGTCCTCCTCCATAGAATCTTCATGGCCCTTCTCCTGCGGCTCGCTTGCTTCCTTCACACATTCATCCTCCTCCATGACGGAGTCTTCGACTTCTTCTGCTTCTGGAGCAACTTGGTGTTCCTCCATGATGGAGTCTTCGACTTTTTCCGCTACTGGAGCAACTGGGTGTTCCTCCATGACAGAGTCTTCGGCTTCTTCCGCTACTGCAGCGACTTGGTCTTCCTCCATGACGGAGTCTTCGATCTGTTCTGCTACTGCAGCGACTTGGTCTTCCTCCATGACGGAGTCTTCGATCTGTTCTGCTACTGGAGCAGCCTGGTCTTCCCCACTCTCGGCAATATCCCCCTCCATGTTAGTGGTTCTTTCGTCCACGACTTGGACTTCACTGTCGTCGTCCTCAATCTCCTCGACTCTATCGGCTTTCGGCTCAGCTTCGACCTGAGTATCCTCCTGTGTGCTGCTCTTCATCTCTTGTATCTTTTCAACAAAAGAACCCATGAGAGCGGCTTCGTTTGGAAGAATGACGTCCTCAGGCTCCGGTGGCATCAACTGATCATCTTCAGGCTCTGACCCAGAGTTTTCTTCTTCGACGCTTTCTTCAGACGACTTTGATACTTCTTCCTCACTCGACGAATCCTCTTCGTTTTTCATCTTGTTGTCCTGTCTCTCTTCTCCAATTGATGTATCCATCATCTCATCTTCTGCCATTGATGCAACGTTCTCGATTTCCGATTCAGGCAAGCCCTCCCTGGGCTGATCGCTCATTTTTACTTGAGAATCTTCTGGGTCCTCTGCTTCTTCAACCGCCTCTGGAGAGATAGGAGATTTGACCACTGGGGAAGCTGGACGAACCACGTCATCCACATGGGTCTCCTCTGCCATGGAAACGTCCACTGCATTAGATAATGTTTCCTCGTCCTTATCATGCTCTGGGATCAACTTTGGAGATTGTGAGGTCAACTCTGGAGCCTCTACCTCCCCAGCTAGCACAGGAGATGGCGGCAGTTCCACGTCAGCGGGATCCAAACTCTTGGGACTATCCACTTCCATGGCTGGAGTCTTTGGAGCTTCTACTGGTTCCGCGTTAACTGGCTCCGGGGTCCTCGGTGCATTGTCAACGGCCATCTCTTCGGCTATTGGCTCTTGTTTAGTAGGACTCACCGATTCCGCTTTAATGCCATCATATCTTGATATTATTTCCTCAATGACTGGACCAAGTTCATAGTAGGCCGAGAGTTCCTGCATCAGCATCAAAGTCTGCATGTACACATCACCTTCGATATCACCATCCAAGCATTGCGCAAAGCTGGGGAGGCAATTTTTAATTCGACTCGGATGCTCTATCTCCCTGGCTAAGGTGGTGAGCCATGACAGCAGCGCCAGCTTCACGATATCGCTCTCTAATTTCTGTCCGTCAAACAAGGTAGCTGCAGTTTCGAACGCCTCTTCTTTGTTAATTGCGCCACTCAGAGGATTCAGCGCATCTGCCAGCTCAGAGGACGGGTAAATATGTTTAACCAGACCCGATATCAGCAATGGGGTATCGACAAACTGAAGAAGCACAGGTAATAGTTCCTCCTTAGCAAGTTGATTGACGACGTCGCTGACTGCGCCGCGTGCAGAATTTAACAACTTTCGCATAATCATGGATATAGAATCAGGGCGAGGCATTGTCACAGGATGAGCGATCTCAATTGTACTTGGAATATCAGACCGAGTCAGTAATAATGACAGGACTTTGATGCCTCTAGCGTATCGCTCTGACTCCATGGGAGATGTTAGCAATTCCATCAAGGTCGGAGCAGTTGGAGTAGGAGGGGCGACAGCATTAGATGTTCGTGACGAGGCGCTAATGTTATTAGGCCGGCGAATGGGCTGGCGTTGTGGAGCACCAAGTCTCCCAGTCTTACCAATCTCCCGCTTGATTCCGGCTACAGTTCCGCTGCTAGTACCAGTCGTAGAGGTACTTTGGACCGGTGCGGAGTTGATTCCGCGAGATCTGGATGCAAGCGAATCTTTATTTTCTCCAGGACGGACTCCAGTGCGTGATTTCGATCTGGGGACTGCAGTGGTAGTAGTAGTAACAGTAGGGGCCCCATTATGAGGTTCACCAGATTCTCTATCCGGGCGGGAACTCTCGAGGCCCTTTTGAATGTTATTATCTGTAGAACGCAGCAGACTATCGGCTTCTCTTGGCCAGACGGCATGCATTGCCCAGAATGCATGGCGGGCCCCTTCTCTGACACTTGGATGTGCATCGCCGAGCGCGGCACGTACGAGAGCTGAAATCAAGCTGAGTGAACTGTCTAGCACCTGTCTGTGATGATGGCATGCAACTACGACTCTCAACCACTGAAGGGCATATACTTTGGGCTGAGCCGCTTTGTCGCGCAGAGCCTCCTGTATATGGTACAGATATCGTTGGCTATACGCACAGTGGATGACAACAGTGTTGAAGGTCAGCGAGGCCAGTTGTCCGGTGATCTTCTTGGTGCCCTTAGCCATTTTTACCACGCTCGTGAGACATGGCTCGAGAGTGTCCAATTGTGTGCCCAGAACCATGGCGCTCTCACGGAATAGCTGGCATGATTGACAAACTAGGGTAGTTCGGAGCGATACAATGTCCTTGGATATACCACCTGCCAGTTCCTTGAGCGTCCATTGCAGCTCCTCGACAAAGTCGGTGGCAGCATTGCCTCGGATGAATGCCCGCATGCGGCGGTAGGCGCGTTCTCGATCGGCCCAATTGTGTTCGGTTGGGTTTGCAAACGCTGGCTCTGCCGCTTCTACGACGTTTCTAATCTCCAGGCCCGACGAAATGTTGGTGGGCTTGAGATCCTCCATCTCGTAACCATCTTGACTGGTGACGAAAGTTATGCTTAATGCGCTTCTTACAGGCTCTTCTTTAAAAGGCTTAACTGGGGCAGAACGCGACCCTTCTTCGCTTGGACGACTCGTTCCTGGGTAGTGTCCCAGAGCAGATGTGGAGCCACCGGAAGAATCAAACCCAATTGCCCTCAATATATTAGTCATGAGCGGTTTGGGGACTCCCTGGCGATGCATGGTCCTCTGTAAGTCAACCTTGGCCACATGCTTTGCAGATTTGAAGAAGAATTCCAGCAATTCGGCGGCTGCACTCTGGACTCTATCATCGTCATCCAGCAGCAGTTGGGCGACTATAGGCGTGAATGGCCTAAAGGCGAACTTGGAGCTTTGTAGCTGTACCCGTGATAACAGCATTTGCAAACTCTCAAATCTAACAGTAGGATTTGGGTGCACCAAGCTTCGTTCTCTCAATGCCTCCTCGGATTCTTCAGGACAGGCCATCCAGAACCCGTCAAAGGTCTTGCGTGCACTCGTCCTTACTGAGGCCTTGTCATCTCCAAGCTTCTCTACTAGAATTGGCAGCGCAATGTGGGCTGCTCCCTTCAAAACCGATGCATCCTGAAGAGTAATGCGCTTGATAAGACTACACAGGCACGAGAACCCAGTAGCGCTCAGGGCTTGATCCGAGGACCCTACGGCCAATTCAAGAGCCTCGAAATACCCTATCGCATACCCCAGCTAGCCTAGTTAGATATACATTCAATCGCCAACAGAGAACTGTAACTTACGTCTATATTCTGCTGCTTGACCTCTCGCTTCAGCTGGCTTACTGCCATCAGCTTATCTTCGGCATCTGTAACCCATTATTAGCTACTGACCTACCAATAGAACTTTTATATCTAACATACTTCCAGTGGTCAACACACCATACAGACGATCAGGCTTCACTCCCGCCTCCTCATCCATTGCTGTCGTCGCTCTCTTCTCCTCGGAGATTGTGAAACGGGGGTATGGAAATTCGCCGTTTTCAGACGCGCTGCGCGCCATAGGTAAACATCCCCCAACGTGTAACGTTCCTCTGCCATACAGAGTTAGTCTTGCGTAGAAGGGAGTATGTTGTAGAGTAGATTACAGCACGGCTGTAGATTTGTCGCTGGTGCTTATCGTCAAAAGGTGCGAGCATCTCCATTGTTCGTCGTAGCCTGAGAGGTATTTCCTCTGAGTTTCCCGACTAGCTTGGTTAGTTGTTCTATGACTAGACACTTCGATGGTATAATTGCGTAGACATGGAGATGAGCTCGCTTCGTACTCAGCACTGAGTCATCTCTGATACTACTTAGACTCCTAATTTACCAGATATTAATTGAATTGATTAATATTTGGTGAATTAGTAGTAGGGCTGTGGGGGAAAACCCACCGCCGACATAAACCATCGACGACTGCACAGGCGATAAAGAGGGGCAACAAGATGTCGGGGCTAGAGAGTAAGTAGAACTAAAGGATAACAGATCAAGCTAACCGTGTAGAATCGTTGTTTAACTTGAAGGTACGGCATATTATCAAAAGGGCTTTGGAAGTTTTGCGGGACTAACAGGGTAGTTCACTTCGAAGCAACTGAATAAGCAGGCCATCAAGGCCGGCAAGGAGATGGAGAAGGAGAAGAAGAAGGTGAAGCAGGCGATCATGCAGGGTAATAACGACATTGCTCGGCTGTACTCGCAGAACGCCATCAGGAAGCAGACCGAGCGGCTCAACTTGCTGAAGCTGGCCTCGAGGATAGATGCGGTTGCCAGCCGGGTCCAGACGGCGGTGACGATGCGCCAGCTGACGGGAAACATGACAAATGTTGTCAGGGGCATGGACAAGGCGATGGAATCGATGAACACGGAGCGCATTTCTATGGTTATGGACAAGTTTGAGCAGCAGTTTGAGGATCTCGACGCTACGTCGCAGTACTATGAGACGGCCACCTCTAATGCCAACGCAGTCTCGACGCCGCAGGACGAGGTTGATCTGCTCATGCAGCAGGTTGCGGACGAGGCTGGGCTCGAGCTGCGTCAGAACCTCGACGTCAAGGCACCGTCTAACGCTACGCCGGTCGAGGAGGTTGAGGATAACCTGAACGAGCGGCTGCGAGCACTCAGGAACTAACTTTCATTTTATTCATTATCCGGACCGTCTTTTGGAACTGCATGTGTCGACTATAGTGGCCCCGCTCACTCTAAAAAACAGCTGATCACCAAGTACTGTCCTCCAAATCGTATCCAGTCGACAATAGCCGAGATGGCACTAGATATTTTCGACTTCAGCCGCTCATCGGAGAGTTTGTGATCAATATAGCATTTAATGGTACAATTGTCGATAGCGTCTGTAGTCGAGTCATTCCGTCGTTATCTGTCGAGTCATCCGTAGTTATTCGTCGAGTCATTCCGTCGTTGTCCGTCGAGTTATAGATTACAACTGCAGATACTGGCCCTTCCACCCATTAACAAAGTCCTCGCAGTTGAGCATATCTCGTTTGTAGCTATATGTAACATTGACACTCTTTTTTGTCCGCGAGGACCGGCGCAACTCTTCATCGGTGGGGAACTCAGCGTTGCTCAAATTGCTGTCGACATTGGGGAACAGCTTTTCGTAGCGAATGTCGCCAATCTTGCGGAATCGTGACATGATAGTTCTGTGTATGTGGGTTCGTAATGGCACCTTGAATCGACGCATTTCCTTCATGAAGAAGAACACAGAGTCATATCGTGACCCAGAGAGAGCAATTCTAAGTAGCGTTTCAAAGGCAGCTCGGGAGGGCACCACGTCATGCGATACAACTTCTTGGTATATAAGGTAGCTCAGCTTTTTTGAGTTGCCAAAGTAGTATGCTGTGAACAGTAGCTGATCTAGCGTAGTAGTGTCTGGCGCAATATCCGCTGAAGTGCTTAAATCACGGTACAGTTTAAATGATGCTACCGCGGGAGTATGCGACATCCGTAGACCGTAAAGCATGCAACTGAGAAGGAAGGTTTTGTACAGCCCATCAAGCCCTTTAAGCGTTTCCACCACCACTTTTGTAGTGTTTGACTTCAAATGATTCAACACCCACGATGCTAATAGATGGTTGAATGCAGGTGTATCTTTGGGATGGACTCCGCTGTTTATCTGGAAGACTGTGTAAGCTGTTTTGATGAGATCAGTAGTTATTGTGGGCGGGTGGTTCGCGAAGGCATCTATAAGAGCACCAACTTCGACTGTCGTGTAGGGTTCAACGCGGAAAGCTAGATCCTTTAAGAATGCAATGTCCCCCTTCTCCGCGGCTAATTGGAGTATAACCGAGTACATGGTCTGCGGAATATCACAATGGGCCGAGTCAATCTTGCGGTATATCAATTTCGCATTATCGTAATCGTACTCCCGCAAAGCTGACTCTAACACTAATAACCACGTTTCATTATCAATCGGCAGTTCTCGAGACCGCAAGAGTTCCATAAGCGAAAGCACTTCGGCCAATGCATTATTGTCAAGAAGGATCTGTATGAGCTTTTTTGTAGGAAGTTTCGCCAGCTGCAGGGCCGATGGATTACATTTGCCTAACTCGCTTGTATAGTAACAAGCCGAGTCAATGTCCAGTGACTGGATGCAGGATGTGATTTTGATGCAGAGGATGTCGGATCGTGAGTACCCCAGAGCCTGAAGCAGCCGGGAACCAGCCTCACAAACAAACGGATCGGAAGAAGACCTTATAAGATGCTCCGCATGCTGTATACCGGTTGAATTGACCTTGATCCCGTGGTCGGAAGCATACTGGAGGAGATTTACCGTGGGCACTCCAGTCACACTGGCATTATTCACTAAACGTAGTGCTTGAAGTAATGAAGTCAACTGTGGAGAGGACGGCTGGTCGATCGATTTTGCATATTCGAAGGCCTTGCGCAGTTGGTTTGAGCTGACATAGCCGGCTAGCCTGGAAGTTGCGACTTCCCGTGAATCATCCAAGGCTCTCACCGAGTAATGCCGGACCTTAACCAATTGGCGGCGCATGTCAAAATAATTACAGTCCGTTCTAGAATCTGTAATTAAATTATTATGTGGTATATGAGTAACGGTTAAATGGTATCTAGGAGGATTAATTACTTAAGTCTGGGGTAGATCTACCATAACGTCATCGATTCAATCTGTAACGGATATGTTTGAATTTTTCATTCATCATGTTTTGCCGGTCCCATCTCGCTCCGTTCACCTTTTGCGCTTTGCGACGACAAGAAAAAATTGCATTGATCTACGAACATTATAATGCGGACAGTTCTCCCTCGAATATTGAAGCGAAGCTACTCCAATCAGGCCAATCAGGCCTTCCAGGTGTTTAACCGCAACCTCAAGACGGTCCAGCGTAATCGCGCAGCTTCCTTCCCGGAGGCATCTCGCCAGACGGACTACTTGAAGGACGAGGTCGCACTGCGAACGGCTGAACGGCTGGCGTTCATCACCAAGACGTTTCCAAACGTGCTTGATCTGGGCTCCGGAGCTGGCAACCTGGAGAGGATCATTTGCGACCCAGCCACCCCGGACTCGGAGCTCATCCAGAGCCGACTCGGCAAGATCACCATGGTCGATAGCGCGAAGAAAATGCTCTACCGCGATGCGGATCCGGAGCAATTCCCGTTCAACAGGAAGCTTAACCTAGAAAGGGTTGTGGAGGATGAGGAGAACTTGGACCCTGAGCGGTTCAAACCGGGAACCTTTGATGCAATTCTCTCTAATATGAGCATGCACTGGATCAATGACCTTCCAGGGGCGCTAAACAGAATTCAATCTCTATTAAAAGAAGATGGACTCTTCATGGCATCTATGCTAGGCGGAGACTCGCTATTCGAGCTCCGGACTTCGCTACAGCTTGCTGAAATGGAGCGGTATGGCGGCATGTCTCCACGGCTTTCGCCGCTGGCGGACGTGAAGGACATGGGCGCATTGCTGCAGCGGTCCAAGTTCAATCTCCTCACTGTCGATGTCGATGACATCTGCGTGTCCTATCCGGACATCTTTGCTCTAATGAAGGATATTCAGGCTATGGGCGAGAACAATGCCGTCATGGTGCGCCAGCCGACCATCCCGCGAGACGTGCTCATTGCTGCGGAGAGCATCTACCGAGCTCTGCATGGAGACAGCGATGGCTCTCTTCCAGCCACGTTCCGAATCATCTACATGATTGGCTGGAAGCCGAGTGAGACCCAGCAGAAGCCTCTCAAGCGGGGCTCTGCTCAGGTTAACCTCAAGGAGGCCCTTCCTCAATACGAGCGGGCCGGCAAAAATAACAAGGACTAAAACGCGATCCTTGCGGTCTTTCATCCTCACCCATTGTTAGCTCTTTCGTTCTCACCCATCCTTAAACAACTAATGAGAGATTAGGTGCACAGATAGGTCATGGACGCGAACTGGTCTGTCATAAACTGGAGACCCTGGTAATCCAGCAATGCTACGAGGTTGTAGTCGAGGTCACTGAGGATGGAAAGCTCCAATTGGCGCAGATCGTCTACAGTGATGTCGCACTCAATGCCCCTGGTAGCCCAAACGGCCTTTTTCAGCACAGTCAGCAAATTCGGCAGGTTCATACCACTAAAATCCTCCAAAAACTTGCTGGCCAGAGAGAGGCCAGCTACGAACACGGCTTCCGGGTGCACCTGTTTGCGGCCAAACGGGATGGACTTGAGCCAGTTCCAGTAGAACCGGTGCGATAGGGCATCGATGATGCACCCGGTGAGCGCAACCGAGCTGTCAATGGCACAGTTCGTCTGGTCCAGGACAGCCTGGATCGTCGCGGGCAGTACCGGCGGCACCGAGGACGGGAACAATTGGGCGATATACAGGCTCGGTCCGCCGACCGCACTCTCGCTGGCGGTCAAGTGGAGGACCGTGCTCGCCGCAATAAGCTTTGGAGTCGGATACCTCGAGATTGAACTATAAAGAGTGACCGTCATCCCATCGACCAGTAAATCCCCTGACCAAGTTCAAAAAAAAGGAGAGACGTGGTTTATATCGATAGAAAAAGTATTTAAGGGGGAACACGCCTAATAATACTCGCCTGTTTTTTTTTAAAACACCGCACTACAGGCACGTAAATTGAAGATGCATGTACCCTTCCTGCCTTGACAAAAGTCCCCCCCCTTATAACCGGATCAACTCGTCTGCATTTATATATTCGTTCAACTGGTCCTTTATTCGTATTTTCGTTTCGATCTACACCCCTCTTTTATTTCTCCACGCGAAGTAGATCTCATATGTATTTCGTGTACCAGATAGCCCACCTCCCCGTTTCGACTCCCTTTTTTTTCTTCCCACCCCTGACGTAATTATTTTTAGGTCCCCGTTTGTCTTATGAATGAGACAATAAACAAATACCGCTTTTTCTGATCACAGATCGATATGCTTTAGACGTATAGCTTTCCTGCATAGGACTAGCTAGTCATTTAATGGAATAGTTGCAGTAAATATGAGCTTCTTTGGTTGTATCACACTCTTTCGTTTCATAGATGCAGCCACGTAGTACAGTACACATGATTTTCACGTGGCGGACATACATATTACGTCGGCACCTGCTGGCCATCTGTAGGCTTGTCGTTACCAGCCAGCTGGGCCACTGCCGGGCCTTTGACCGCAGGCTGGCCCCATCTATGAATGGCTTGTCTTGTGCTTTCACTAAGGACTGATTGTAGGTTGTAAGGGGGTAAAATCGGCTGTGCTCATCGGATGGTTAAGACACAAGGTACAGGGCAGTTTCAGCGTGTTTCAAAGTATATTTAGGATATATCGCGACGTGTTTAGTGACATCTGTGGAGGCAATGATCTATTGATTGGCAGATGGCTGGTCTTATTGCGTAGCTCAGTTTCATGTGTAAATTGTGGCTTATTTTTACGACAGTTTTACCATAGCTGTGTACTCTGGGCACTTAGGCTACAGTGTCTAGCTCTCCTTCGCTTACGCAAAGGACTTCAGTCAAGATTATTATAAACATCACTTGTAGGCATTTCTCTGATATATTATTATCACTCAGCCAATAAGACTTGTCATTTCATCCACACAACAATACGTCTCACAGGACAATCCGCAGATCAACGTCGCTAAGTGACAAATTAACAGTTTAACTATGATCTGTGCTCTATCTGGGGCCCATATTTTTTCTGTGCAAATATTAATTCCTGAGACAGCCCATCTAAGCAATCTTTAATTGTTGAAGAGCTTGATGTGGCCCTAGAGTTTTCATGTGAAATGGCAGTTTAACTTAAAACGGGGATGGGGGTACAATGATAAAGTGAACTGTCTTTTGGGTGGTCTTTCATACCGATGATATCGGTTGGTCAAAAGCGTCGCTAAACTCGCCCAGTAAAGAGCGTCAATCCTGGTGGGAGATGTACTTGACACTATTGGTCATAATACTGAGATTACCATTGTACCAAGACACATAAAATGAACTGCTTGTTTTACCAGTAAATGTCTCTTGGCCCAACATATTTAACTTGCGTATGGAATCTTCCAATTGTTTTATTATTGTGCTAATCGGGCCCATTCAATTCGTGCTTTCGATTGTCAGATTATATTAATCACTCGTTACTGGCTGCACCTGATCTTAGAATTTATTTCTGCCCCTTCATATCTAATTCAGTTCTGACTACTGAAGAACAATCATTCACCAAAACACAATACGATGGCTCATTACCTATCAGAACAGATAGAATCGAGTGATACTAAAGTAACGTGGGATGCTTGCCAGTCTAATTAATCCCAAAACTGTTATCCAGTTACGATACCGGTACTACATGCAATCATCAATTTTACTTGAAGATCCAGATAACTCTCAGACTACTGTAGATAGGGAAGGACTATATATCATATATGCGATGCTATACCAAATTACGGCAGCGATAAAACAGATAATGCAAGTTTTATGCACCATAACAAACGTTATACGAAATCGTCTATCAAAAATGTCAGTAGATAATGCAGAGATAGGAGTCACGTCATTGCTTCCCCACACTTTCCCCACAAACCAAAATATACAGATCATATCCAGATCCTCACTTTGCATGGTCAAGCCAACTACCGTACACCATAGAAATACCAATATAGGCGACCACCAATTTACCACCGTGAAGCGTCGGGGTAAACTAGCGGTGGGGCGCGCGGCTTCGCGATAAAAAACATTGAGTGAGACAGTGCATACCCTTAGGCAGGCGAGCTTAATCTTTGTTCTTGCCATTCCCCCCAGATTCAACACCCCAAAAGCTTTCCAACCGCAAAGTCATCCGATTCTCGCAGCTGGAGAGCATTTCTAAAATACTCCTTGTGGCTATAGAAGCTTTGGTATTCGTGCGCATAAAAATATTCCCATTGATCGGCCAATCGGAAACTGGGCGTTTACATCGTGACCGCCTTTCAACGATAATAATATTTGGATTCCGCTTCATTTGGTAGCTTCCACTTTACTTCTACGATTATTAGTGCTCCGATTACAGCTAAAGAATGAGCGAACTACAGAGATCTATTCAACTGTCTGAGGCCAGTATAAGGTCAGGGCGACGGCTGACGCCCAAATCTTCACGCAACTCGTCGCGAAACTCATCGAGAAATGCCTCGCGTAACTCCTCCAGAAATCGCAAGGATAGCCCTTTGGGCAGTGAGGATGAGGAAGAAGAGTACTTCTTCAATTATCCCGCCTATCTCGCCAAACTGGCCAACCTCCAAGCGGAACAGGAAGAAGAGAGCAGCGAAGAAGGAGGAGAAACGCCGCATAAACGACGAGGCGGCAGGGATATGTTTGAGAAATACGTAGACCATCTGGCCGACGAGCGCAAATCGAGCTCTGTCAAGTCGCGTGAGTACGCCTTGTTTGTCGTATTGGTCACGCTTAGCGAGAACTATGTTCCGGAGCGGGTAACTCCTGGCCTCGTAGCCAGTGTGGCTAAGGCATATAAATACGCGAGAAGCGACTTGGAGAGGCTCCTGGCGCTCCAGACCCTTTGCGTAATGACGGCTGTCGATCCAGAGCTCACAGACGAGTACATCGGCCCCATCCTCCCCAAACTCCTTGAAAGCCTCTCTCCCAAGAAGATCGACGACGAAGATGATGAAGATGAAGAGGCCAAGAAGCGTAGAATCAATGGGCGCGTCCAGGACGTGTCGGCTTATGTCATGCTCCAGTACCTGACTCACTACGGAGGCGGGGCGTTTGGCATGGACGAAATTGCCTCGCAACTCGTAGACCAGGCGGCTTACTGTAGCGATGAGGAGAGTCCTGTGGTGGCGGCGGCCCTGCTTGGTGCCTCGCTCATTATCTCCATGCTGCCTGACCCTTCTTCTGCCATTGACGGGGTCATCCTGCAGTATCAGGAGTTCCTGACGGGATACCAGTTTGACGTCAAGATTGCGGCGGGCAAGGCCATTGCGCTCTTCTTCCAGATTTACAACTACGAAGACGAAGAGGATGAGGAGCCGCTGGACACAATTCCAGTGTTGGACAAAGACACGCTAATTAACGAGCTCAATGGGCTGGCCACGGAGTCTTCAAAGCGCATGAGCAAGCGCGATAAGCGTGAGCAGCGGTCCGTTTTCCGCGACGTCATCAAGACGGTGGAGATGTACTCGTCTCCTGAGGCGCGGCGCGTATTAACCCCTGAAGACCTGCAATTGGCACACATCAAGCTCTCCCGTAGCCGGCAGCTGCCCATTGACTCGTGGGCCAAGTATCTCCTTGTGTTCCACTACAAGTGGCTGCTTGCAGACGGCCTGTACACGCATCTTGCGACCAACCCCCTGGTACGAGACAGCGTGGAGGACGCCAGCACGAGCATGAAGCGCAACCACCCGCGGTACCACCATGACGACGCCGACCGGCTGGACGCCGACTATGGCACGCGGCAGGGCCACGAAGGAAAGTCGACAGTCAAGCGGCAGACTGATATCAAAAAGAAACGGCAGGAGAAGCTCATTAGCCATATTGAGGAATCGTAACCACGTAACCACGTACCGTATATTAGTACCGTGGTACTGTGTAGGTATACTCGAACATTGGTAGTGGGCTCCTATCTGGGGAGGGAGGGTTCTAGGTCCGGTTATCTGATCAATTAACCCCTACCCATGGGAAATTTGCTCTAATCAAATGGTTCACCTGGCTTAGTGTTTCTGCTTCATGATTCATCGATCTCCACCTTTTTGTTGGCCGGCATGTTCATCATAACCGGCTTAATACGGACGCTGACGTACTCTCGTAGCTGGGCCGTGGTGTTATCAGATAGATAACTTCCCAATCGGGCATCCGATGAATCTGATTAAGTCACGTGCTTTGACGCTGCGCAAGCTCGATTCCCCCATTAATAATTTGGCCCCAAAAATCAGCCAAAAACCACCTCCCCCAAACCAACCGTCCGTAGCTATTCCATCCTGAGTTTAGTTCCGAATTATTAAATATAAAAAAAAAGACATGTCGGTCACTGCTGTCACGAGCGACTCCCATTTCACAGACCTGACGACGTCGGTCGCGCCTTCGACGCTTATTGCGCTCTACTTCCACACGCCTTGGGCCGATCCGTGTAAGCGAATGAACCAGGTGTTTGAATCGCTCGCGGCGGCCCACAAGTCGGCTCTCTTCCTGTCCATCAATGCAGAGGAGTTCCCGGATATTTCAGAGTCATTCGACGTGTCAGCCGTGCCGTACTTTGTGCTGCTGAAGGACTCGACTATTGTCAAGGAGCTGTCCGGCGCCGACCCCAAGGAGCTCGTTAACGCCATCCAGCAGCTGGCGACCACCAAGGAGAGCTCGGGGCCCAGCAATACTAACCCGGAGGCGGCTGCTAAGGCCGCTCCCGATGCGCATCCAGAGGACCAGGAGGAGACGGAGGAGCAGCTGAACCAGCGGCTTTCCAAGCTCGTCAATGCCGCTCCAGTCATGCTATTCATGAAGGGGACCCCGGCATCACCCAACTGTGGGTTCTCGCGTCAGTTGGTTGAGATTCTTAGAGAGCAGCAGGTGCGGTTTGGATTTTTTGACATTTTGAAGGACAACAGCGTTCGGGAGGGCCTCAAAAAGTTCTCGGACTGGCCCACCTTCCCTCAATTGTACGTAAACGGCGAGCTCCAGGGAGGGCTGGATATCATCAAGGAATCATTGGCAGACGATCCAGACTTCTTCAAGAACGCGGTTGGTAACTAAGTCCCCCTTTTATTGTGATTTTCTCTTCATGTGTATAATATCATTTCTGTTCCTCTACTAATCTTGTAGATTCGTGTGTTTCTGTGTTATAATCAGCCATTAATCGCTAACTCCTATGTCCTGTGTTTAAGCCATTGAAACCTACACTCCTACTCGAGTGTTATTCGAGGGCCAGCCCTCGAGCTCCCGTAGTTGGGGGCTCTGCCCCCAAACCCCCGTCACAAAGAATAATCTGGCCATAGCAGCCAGATCTCCGCGTAGCGGAGCCCCAGGGGGGTTTTGGGGACTGGTCCCCCCAATGTCCACTCCTGGTGGGGACACACAGAGCTTGGATGCGTTTTGAAAATGATGCATTACGTACATAAGCTTCTAAGGTCATAAAGGGTGGTCAAAAATCAAAATCGTCGTCAGAATCAGAATTGCTGAATTCAATCTCTTCCACCAAACTGTCGTCCGCCCCAGGAGTCCGCGACCGCGACTGAGCGAGACCCTCATCTATCGTGGGGAAGACAATCTTACTCTCCTCATCAGGCTCGATCTCCGCGGTGGCCGTAACTGAAGTTTGCGACTTGATTGGACCGCCTACCCTTCGCGGCCACAGCTTAATGCTATCGTTTGGGGCCGTCAAGTGCTCAAATCCTCCGTCGTAAAGCATTGCATTCGTCCGCGTCATGCCCAAACAACTACCATTCGCAATGGCATTGAGATGCGTTTTGTATGCAATGTAATTGGCAATCTCCAGCTGGCGCTCATTTGCACTCCTTATCGCAGCCCTGTCCCGCGGGAACCGCATTTGTTTGTATCCATGGCCAATATTCGCACAGTGCATAATCGTTCGCACTCCGCGGAGAGCAACCTCGTCGTTTATGGGATAAGGAAGCGTGTCTGCCGCAGACAGCAATTCGCTACACTCACTGGCCGTCTCGATATCAATATTCCGAATCGTATAATTCTCCAGCACCGATAACTTCAACACTTGCGAATCTGGCCAGTCGTCGATAATGCTCTGGGTAACGTTTTCGTTGGATTCATAATGTTCTCCTCTGTCGTCCTTTTTGGATCCGTAAACTATGCGCCCTGCGGCATGGAACAAATGAAAGTGCGAGTCTCGAGACTGCAACAGGAAAGTCCCGTGGTAGCGAGACCAGAACTCGAGTGAGCTTATAGCACACCGAACATCCCCGGAGGAGGCAAGCGCCTTGATAGTCTCTTCAATTTCCCTTCGCGGAAGTTTGGCAAATGCTGCCTTCTCCTTGACAACAATGCTCCGTAGGGTTTTCGTGATGAGTGAAACATTGACAGGAAGAAATTTGACCCTCTGCACACAGGGATGAGAAAGTAGCTCCCTTGGTAAGAGCCGCTCTACGACAAGGGAGTCTGCCGCATTCTCCATTTCAACCTCCGTGATAGACAAAATGATCATCGGCACCGACAAATCGTAGTTGACCCACTTCATCAGGGATTTGATAAACTCCTGCTTGGTTGCAAGGTGACTGACGTTGGGTAACTCCTCTACTAGCACTGCTAGGCGGTCGTTATTGCGTCGCATGACTATACCTAGCAGGAACTCGTCAAACGCCTCTACAATGCTGATGCCCGTTAACAACGACTCGTCGCGGACAGGGTTACGCCACTCAATTACGTCCAGGCCGCTTTCCTTCGCCACCAAACGCGCAGTAGTAGATTTAGAACACCCGGCTGGACCACTGAGGATTAGCAGCCGAGGCTTTGCATTCATAGCACGCTTAACATCTGCCAATTTCCGGCTGTGGATGGCAATATCCCTTGTATTTCGCGGCTCGTACTTCTCCAAGAACGACATGCTCTGTGGATTTGGGCTGTTTTCACTGCCAATTGACAGGGAACCCAGCTCTTTTAGCTCCTCTGGCTCGATTCCTGTGGCCGATTTAAGGGCTGGAGGAGGCGTTTTGGCCCGTTTGGGTTGCGCCGGTCCAAAACTGAAAGCAGGTACAGATTTTATCCTTTTTGAGGGCCTCTCATGGTCTTTTTTCACTCGTTTCCTCATCAGATCATCTGCGCTGAACTCGTCCGAGTCCGAAGAGATCAGGTCCACCAGCGCCGAGTTCGCGGCGGCCTGTGGTTTTCGACGACGTAGCCTAGCCATGACATGAGTCTTCTTTATTCTTGGTCGTTGTATCAGTAAAGATCAGTTGTGATCTCTTTATCCTTGGTCGGCCGTTGTATCAGCAAAGATCAGTAGTGATGCGTATACCTGATCTTAAGCTTCGATTAGTTTTCGCTGGCTCGCGTTATCCGTTCTCGAGATAAATAGCATATGCGAAGAATATATCACCGCATTAAAATATAAACAACCGTATCTAGCCCTGGATACTAGAATATACACGGGTATACAATATAGAGGAAAGTCCGGGCGGCAGGTATGGTTGTGGAATGTGGTCGATGATAAGTGTCGGAGGTGGTAATACCCTTTCTCAAGGACCTAAATAGCCAACCTACAGTACTAACTGGCCAAAATAGTCAAAAAAAGCCCCTGAAGTCAATTGGACCCTTCAGTAGTGGTCTATTCCGCTGCTTTCGCATGGGCCTCCTCTTACTATCCCCTGGATATGCTACCGCCACGGGTGTTTTGGGGGAAATGGCGTCGGATAAATGAAACCCCCGCCGCAAGACTCGAAGCATTTCATGTCTTTCATTCAAAGCCGTTGAGACCGGGTTATTGGACTGTTGATTACCGCTTTCCGGTTCAGTTATGTCTCCGTCAAAAGAGCCCATATTAATAGGCCCTTCAAGGTTCCCGGCGTCGCCTGATATCAAAAACGTCCTCGTAACTGGAGGCGCCGGGTTCATTGCTTCGTGGGTCGTGCGTCATCTCACCGTACAGTACCCGGAGTACAATGTCTACTGTTACGACAAGCTCGGCTATTGTTCGTCGATAAAGAACGTGAGCTGTCTGTATGCCTACCCGAACTTCACGTTTATCCAGGGTGACATCATCGACGAAAAACACCTCACCGCGGTGTTTGAGCAGTACAAGATCGATACAGTGCTCCATCTAGCGGCTGAGAGCCATGTAGACCACTCGTTCGGCAACCCGTACCAATTCACGTACACAAATGTCCTCGGGACACAAGTAGTGCTTGAAGTGAGCAAGCGGATGAAGGTTCGTCGCGTCGTGCATATGTCGACTGACGAAGTGTATGGCGAAGTTGGCAAAGGTGAGCAAGACCTCCTCGAGAGTTCCATTCTGGTGCCCACGAATCCGTATGCTGCCTCTAAAGCATCGAGTGATATGCTCGTTAGTGCCTACTTGTACAGCTTCAAATTGCCCTGTGTCGTCGTTCGGTGCAACAATATTTACGGTCCCCATCAGTTCCCGGAAAAGATCATCCCCAAGTTCATTTCTCTGTTGAGCAGTGGTCGGAAGTGTGCGCTCCATGGCGATGGACAGCACACTAGGCGCTACCTCTATGTGGCCGACGCAGTGGCAGCAATCGATACTGTGCTCCACAAGGGCCTCATTGGATGCATATACAATGCGGGAGTAGATAACGAGATGTCGAATCTTGAGGTGTGCAAAAAGCTAATTGCTCTGTTTAATGGGGACCCGTCCGACCCGGAGGTGATTAAGAAGCATGTCGAGTTCACCGACGACCGCCCGTTCAACGACTCGCGGTACGCAATTGATTCGCGGAGGATACACAAGCTGGGATGGCGCCCATTGACAGACTTTAACGAAGGCCTCAAGACTACTGTGGAGTGGTATCTTGAGCATGGACAAGGCTGGTGGGGAGACGTAGACCAGTTCCTGCAGCCCCATCCGGCCACCAAATTCGAACAGCCTAATTTCATAATTTGATTCATAGTTTGACTTTTGTACTTTTAGCGCGGCAGGCACACATAGCACACACATAGCAATGGGCGTTAATAATATTTTGAATAATTATACGCTCAATTGTTGATGATGACATACATAGGGAGGCATTGAATGCTTAACTCACGTGGAGACAAAAATTCGAACGGCTTAATTTCATACATAATCTGATTCATAGTTAGACTGTTGTATTTTTATAACTGTAAGCACACTTAGCAATAATACTTTGGGTAACTGCATCCTTAATTGTTGAAGACGACGTATATAGAAGACATTGAATACGGTACTTAAGAAGTGGACGCACCCTCACGAAGCGGACCTCCGGGAATTCGAGGGCTGGCCATCGAGCTCATCATTCTTACTGCCCGGTAGTACAGTACTCGCAATTGAAGTCATCATTCCTAGTATCCGGTAATACTATTCTAGCAATTCGATTCATCATCGAAGTACCCTGCTAAAATAGGTAACTACCCTGTAATAGTTTTCTAACTATTGATCATTCCCAAGTAAATGGAGGACAATTATAATAAATTAACGCTACATGCCTTTGCCTATGGCGCTTAATGCTTGGCCTTCTTTCGAGCAGGAGACCCCGCCTCGCTACCCGACCCAGAGTACTCTCCCTCGTCTTCACTGCCACTACTCGACTCTGCATTGGAATCAAACTCTTCAGCAACATCACTTTCATCGCCAATCTCAAAGTCCTCGTCAACACTCTCCTCGTCCTCATCAGCCGAACCCCGGTCGACCGGCTCAAGATCAGACTCTTCCTCCACTGCCAGGGCCTCTCGCATAGACTTGTCTCTCTCCGCCTTGTCATCCAAGAACTTGATGCCCTTCTGCTGGATAAAGTTCTGCAGCCCCGTCTGCTCATCCCGGTCAATGTTGGAGAACTGATGCTCGCCGCCCTTGTTCTTGAGCTTGATGAGAAGATCAAACGTTCGCGCAGAGGAGCTCACTCGCGTAAACGTAACGGACTGGATGTCCACCAGCGGAATGTACAGGGTCGGCTTCGGCACAAACATGAAGCACTTGTCCAGCGGATAGAGGTAGCCCTCGTTAGCCTTGAGCGAGCAGCTGACGCCGGACTCGTCCTTGGGGTTCGCAGACCGGAACGAGCCGACCTCGACCATGCGCTTGTCGGCAAGACCCTTCATGACATCGCCAACCACTTTGTACGCAGCCCGATCGTACGATTTCTCCAGCTTTCCAGCATACTTCTCCTTGTACTCCTCGTCTTCGACGTTCAGCTCCACCTCCATAATGTCTTCCCGGAAGAACTGCATGACCAGGAATGGATACCGTGTCTGGCCCTGGCGCAGCGGAGGATCGAGCTGCATAATCAGCATGTGGTGCAGCCCGTCCGGCTTGGGCAGCGAGAACAACCGCTTGATGTTCTGATACTGAATCTTGTAGTCATACGTCTTGCCACGCAGCCGCAGGCTCTGGTCGTACATGTCGACGTCGTATCGGCCTCGCGGCGTGAGGAAGAGAATGTCCGAGAAGGACACAATCGCCTCGCCAGCCACCTGGCCAATGTCTGCGCGCTCTTTAAGCGCTTCGTAGAACGCAGATGCCGCGCTTTGCTCCTCACCGTCAATTTCCATCGCGTCCTCGTCTTCTTCTTCTTCCTTCTTTTGGTCCTCCTTCTCCTCCTCGTCGCCCTTGGGCACAGTTCCCGGCACGTAGAACCGCATTTCGACCAGCTCGTCACCCGCGCTGACCCGCTCGCTAGCCGTCTGGAGATCAAACTCGACGGCAACCTCGTTCTTGCCTACCAGGTTCGAGTTGCTCACAGCGCTGTAGGGGATTTCAAAGGCCGGGCGGCTCGACACGTTGAAAACCAGCTCGGAGCGCTCAAAGTCCATCTTGCCCCAGTTCCAGCCTCTCACAGAGTGCTCCTTGCTGTCGAGCGCGATGCCCAGGTGGTTCTTGAGCGCGTTGCGCAGCTGGTTGAACTGCGCCGTGTCAAACCCGTCGAGCTGGAACACGCCCCGGTTCTTCGTCTGCACTTTGATCTCGTACCCGCGGCTGCCACGGCTCCATTGCGTCGAGACGACTTCGCCCGTGGGGATCAGGACGGGCTCTGAGATCTTTGCGGAGCCACCTACGCGGTCCGTCGTGGCTTTCCAGCCCAGCCCATGGTCCGACATTCGCACCTGGCCAGGCACACGCGACTGGTTTAAATAAATATCCTCAAACTGCGTTTGGCTCATACTTTTTGTTGTATGATTGTCAACGTGTGTGTTTTTACGCGTAATGTTCAAATGGGCGGCGCGCTTTTTTCAATTTAATCGATGCGTCGGAGGAGGTTGGGATAGCCCATATCCACAAGCCTACCGGTACGAATGCTACTGGTATTACGGTAACTGGAAAAGACGATAACAGTAATATTAATTTACGGTCAGATAATGAACTAAGGACTAACTTTTAAGATAGTCAACTGTTCAAATGAGAAGATTTAGTTAATGGAACAGTGGAAAGGGCTTTACCGCAATCCCCTCCCCCCCTTAACGGCATCTGCTGTATAATGCTACCTACGGTATACCTGGTAACAACACTACGTAGTGTATTATGGAGTGGTAAATCGTAAAATGTTGTGCATGGACCAGGTATTTCATTACATATAGATTGGATAAATATACATAGATCTCGATGAGATTTCGAATATGAGTTAAAATGGCACGGTCTCCTCGGTGCAAAAGATAATGGCCCATTTCCTCGTCAACAGCTAGCGAACCATTGCAAATCGCGTATAGTTGAAGGAATAACTATGGTACCGGCATTTATGTGACCCTCAGAGACACTTCGGCACAAATATCGTACAACAGGGAGATCCAATTGACATGAAAGTGACTCAGGCGTTCACTATTTGTTATACAGGTTTGGTAGTTTAAAGTCTAAGCATTTCAATTTATAATTATTACCCGATATGAGCGTATGGCCTATCGATGCAACAGGTGAGCTAGAAGTTTACACATTAGTACAAATATCGGCAAGCCTCCTTCTTGGTTCATCGAAGGCTCTATCTTATTATATCTTATCAGGATCTACTAGGTATTACTCATAATATCATTAGACTTCCCATATAACACCCTGAGATGAATCTCAGTAATACCGGTCGCCCATCGCTGCAGTCTAGAACTAGCTATTGATTGTGGAATATCTAAATGGCAGATAGTGATTCAGTCGCGTAGAGGACGACAATTGTAAGGGCTGGAGTCAATAGTCAGGGCCCTGCCCAGTATTGGCTATTTCACTAATACAGTGTATTCATACAGTGTAGTATTCCCAGTATCTGTGAAATGGTAATTGTTTTCTATTTCACTTTTCCTTCGCCCTAGGCAACGGACTTTAATCAAGATTATTATTATTATTCTATTTCACTTTAGCGGAACTGGAGACCACTATTTATGGAACGCTAACCGTTAGAGGGGGCTGGAATCACAAAGGGGGAATCATTCCTGAAGCCGTGGTTGGAAAAACAACGTGTGGAGCGGTAACAGTAGCGGTAACAGTGGCTGGAGCGGTAACAGTGGCTGGAGCGGTAGCCGTGGTTGGAGCAGTACCCGTGGCTGGAGCGCTAGATGGGGTGCTTTGTGGCTTTCGCTTGCACACATTGGCTGGGGCAGAAGTGGCAGAGCCTGTTGGAACAGGCAGGGTGGCGGTGAGGGTGTCAATAACAGGCACGGCGACGACGGTAGAGGCCAAGGCAACGGCAATTGCAACAATAGAGAACTTCATATTTTTTGTGACTGGTAAACTGGAAGGAAGGCTGCATCGTGAGAGAGACCGGGTTCCATTTTATATCTTTTTCACGTCCACTCCCTATTTCGCTTCTTCGATGGCCAAATGCGGTAAGATGAGATTGATTAGATTACTTTCACGTCGCTGATTGGTCTTTGGCGGGCTCGCAGGCCTTCGCGATGTGCATATTTTCGCAAATTGCACCGCCAATAAGATAAAAATAAAAAACGATTGCAGTACGAGAGGCAGTTAACGACTGCATGCTTGGAGGAGAATCCGCGCAGGCGTTTTCAGATGCATCTAACGTGCATGGACTAAGCGTCAACCTTCAGTGCTTGTTCTAGACGCGTCTTTTATTTGGATCATTTCCCTGCTGCAGGTTGTTCTTCGCCTCTGTTTTGATTGTCGTCGTTTTATAGCTTGTTGAAATTGTGTTCTTCGAATGTGTGGCTTTGGAGTCCAGGAATGGCATTACAGAGGGGTCAATTCCATTCAGCTGAATCAAGCTTTGTTTCCAAGCTATGTATGTGGGTCAATGGCTACATGCGATGCAGTCAGACGAACTGATTTGCCATGATTTGGCCTCGGTGGCGGAGGTACTGTAGTCACCCCCCTAAACGATGTTGCCCTACGAAAAATTGAATCTTTGCCTCTGCGCTCTACCGTTACGTACCACTTTGGGTGGTGCCCAACAGATGTGCATTAGTGCAAGATGGTCTAGACTGGTGAACGTATCCCACCCTTTAACCTTCTCTGAGAGGCTCTATATCGACTTGCTGTACAGTAAATATAATTTATAGCGTACTTCCAGATAGATGCGCAATTTGTACTAGTATATGGGTGGTACATACAGTACATTTTTGTTACCAATGGTGCCATTAATTTATTTCCTCAATCATATTCCTTACGTAGTGGTCAGACTGGTTAGTAAGAGGTTTGTGCCATTACCGGTATACGGATTATTTATTACCCTAGCCCTTGCGAATTACTTTAGCTACAACGTATATTATCAGAATTATTAAACCGGTAACTCAACACAGTACGTACTGGTAGTACATTCGTCAACAAGTACAATATGCATTAAATACAAGCGCATGATGATGCTGTGACCCCAGGAGCAATTGCAAAACAGTTAACCTAAGTATTCCATCTGCTTGCAATGCTCTTGCCCGTCGTTGCTGTCTGAACAAGCCCGTTGCGTCTTGAATATCCGAACGGTAGTCATTTAGGAGAGAGTGCTAATTGCAATGACTTGAGTCGTGGCTGGAGCGACAATCGTGGTTGGAGCGCTAGATGGGGTGGTTTGTGGCTTTCGGTTGCAGACTTTGGCTGGAGCAGAAGTGGCGGAGCCAGTTGGAGTGACGGAGGCAGTTGGAGTCGGTCGGGCGACGACGGTAGAGGCCAAGGCGGCAATGGCAATTGCAACAACAGAAAACTTCATCTTATTTTGGCTGGTAGACTGAATACGACATCTCCAGGGGGACTGGGCTCCATTTTATACTTTTTTTTTCACTTCCACCCCCTATTTCACTACTTCGATTACCAAATGCGGTAAGATGAGATTGATTAGATTGCTTTCACGTCGCTGATTGGCCATTGGCATGCTCGTAGGCCTTGGCGGCATACGTATTTTTATAAATCGCACCACCAATAAGGTAAAATGGATAAAAGTTTACAGCTGCATGTTTGGAGGAGAGTCTGCGTATACATGGGCGTTTTCCGATGCACTTAACGTGCATGGACTCCGCGTTAACCTCCAAAGAGGGGAAGTGTTCGAATGTGTGACTTTGGAGGCTACGAATAGCATGACAGAGCTGTCAATTCCGTGTGCAGAACAGAATCAAGTTTTTTTTCCCAGCTGTTGCTCTATGGTGCCAACAAGAAGATTTGTCGTGATTTGATCTCGGTGACGGAGATGTGTTTCTCCCTGAACGGTGATACCGTTCGAAAATATATCGAATGTTAGCGCCCTACTGCTACGTACCGCTTTGGGCTTTGTCCAACAATACGTACATAAGTAGTCTAGACTCGTGAAAGTATCCCACCCTTTAACCTTTTCTGAGAGGCTGTTGTACATAATATCGGAGAATACCCCCTGTAAGCAGTAAATACATTTAGCTGCCTATGGTAACTTATAGTAATTCCTCAACAAATGTGTCAGTAATCGTATGCTGTAGGTAGTTTTTCGTAAGGGATTTAGTGCTGCCCTATAAATGCTACATTGTATCCGTGCAATAGCTTTAGGCCCTGTTAAAGTTTAAGCCAACAGTAGTACCTTAGAACAAGCTATGTTAGCAAGTAAAATGTCTAAACTGTGGATAGTCATTCAGTTGGATAATATTGTATTGACTGGAGCGGTAGCCAGAACTTCACCCAGTCCTGGCAATTTTAGCGTATCCGCTCGTACAGCATAATGCTCCCAGTATCTGTGAATGGTGCTTGTTTTTTGTTAATGTCACATTAGCGAATAAGATGGAATTGGGAACCATTATTATGGAGCAGAAGAGGATAAGATTGGACCACGAGTCGTGGCTGGAGCGACAACCGTGGTTGGAGCACTAGATGGGGTAGTTTGTGGCTTTCGGTTGCAGACTTTGGCTGGAGCAGAAGTGGCGGAGCCAGTTGGAATGGCTGAGGAACTTGCAGGATAGGCGACGACGGTAGAGGCCAAGGCGGCAATGGCAATTGCAACAACAGAGAACTTCATCTTGTTTTGGCTGATAGACTCAAAAAAAAAAGGACCGCAACTGGAGAGGGATTCGGCTCCATTTTATACCACTTTCACTTCCACCCCCTATTTCGCTTCTTCGATTGCCAAATGCGGTAAGATGAGATTGATTAGATTACTTGTGCGTCGCTGATTGGCCGTTATGGTGCTTTCCCAGGCTGTCGCGACGTGCATACTTTTGCAGATTGCACCACCAATAAGATAAAAATAAAAATAAAAAAAAAAAGGTTACAGTACGAGATGCGGTTAACGACTGCATGCTTGGAGGAGGATATCCGCGTATGCGTGGGCGTTTTCCGATGCATCTAACGTGCATGGACTCCAGTAGATGTTCTGGACGTGTCCTTTTTTGCAGTAGACTACTATTCTTCCTCGCTACAGGACTTTCATGGCTTATCTGTCAATCGTCGTCATTTAATCGTCTTTTAAGACAGTAGGGGAAACATACTCGGCATGTGTAGTTTAGGAGTTCAGCCAGAGCATGACAGAGATGTCAATTCCATGAGCAGTTGAATCAAGCTTTTCTTCCCAAGATGCACTGCATTATGTGGGTCGATTGCTGCATACAATACAGCCAGCAAATTGATGTTGTCGTGATCTCGGTCGCGGAGGACGTGGAGGACGTGCTGTAGTTTATGTGTCACCCCCCTTAAACGACTCCGCCGTACGAAAAAAAAAAAGAACATTACGTAGTTACTTCTGTGTGTACAATTGGGGCAGTACCCAGCAGATGTGCATCAGTGCGAGATGGTCTAGATTCGCGAGCATATCCCACCCTATTGCCTTCTCTGAGAGGCTGTGTGGACGATAGTACCACGGTAATACCATCGATGTGAGCGGTAGGGGCATTTTTTGTTATGTACGTAATTCAATATCAAGAAATGTACGTGAGATCGTATACCGTAGTGGTTGGAATGGCATTTTATCCCGTCCTAAAGATTCCATGAAATAATTTTATCCCGCTAAAGTTTAGATAACAATAGCATTTCAACATCGCTTATAATTGTATGTTTGGAGTGACTCGGACTTTCGAATTGCTTGAATTACCGGTATAGGTATACCGGATGTAGTTAAATACTATTGGTGCTTGAATATTCTGAGGTAGTCATATGGACAATAAATACAATATGCAGTAAAAAGAAAAACAATCAATTGTCATTGAGTGCTTGATAACGCTGGAGCAATTGCGAAAAGTTGACTTAACTGCGGTACATGTATTCGATCTCTAAATTCCCGCCGAATGAATGTGCTCAGAAAAGTCAAAATCATACCACAACAGAGCCGAGGAGGACTATGTTCAAGCAATAGCAGGGAAGTCACTTAAGAGCAAAAAGGTATCATAAATAACGAGTAATCGCTACTGTAATCATGCAAAGAAGATGAGTACAACTTCGACAAGGATATAAACGAAAGGAATCTCGCTAATCAACAGGTTATTAGTGTGCTTGTCTTCATCTTTTTTTTTGAATATGGTACCTAGTAGATGTATTCACCAACAACTAACATGAACATGCTCAATCGCTGTGTAGCTCGTTTTGAAGAAATGCATATTACAACCAAAGAGAACGTTCAAAACCAGTGAATTGATCGCTTCTACTCGAAAATAGCAGTGATAACCATCACCTAATACAGAATAGAAAAATCAAAGCAGTACATTAATATTCGTTAAAACAAGGTCATGTCGTAGTCGTCTAATAAAAAAAACAAGGTTCAATGCTTTATTCAAGTCGTTCAAACTCTTCGATTCGTTGCAGGACGACCTTTTTGCTCGTCTCCTCAATCTCTCCCGCCAGGAAAACTTCGTCGAGGATTGCATATACCTTGTAGAAATTGAACACAATGTCGAGCTCGCACACGTTGCCAAAGAACGTGTCCAGGATCTCCACGAACAGATGCAGCGCCTCCAAATAAAACAGTTCGTTGTCGGACTCGTCCACACATGCACAAAAGAAAAGGCCCGCGTATCTTCTGTACACAATCTTGTACGACTGGAACTCGACGAAGTTGCTCTGGAACTTCTGGTCCCTCGAGGCGACGAGTCTGTGCACCTCTCCTTTCAGCTTAACCTTCTCAGCGTCCTACCCGTCACCCCACGTTAGCCACGAACAGCACGGCAAAATAGAATATAAACGTACACCATAAGGAGCATACCACTTGGCCAGCCGGGTCTTCCCCTGTCGGTTCTGGATTAATATGAACTGAAGCATGGTACTAATATACCGTACTTCACCGTTGGTGACATCAATTTGGGAGAGGGGGTTCGATCTCCCATACAGGCCGACATCTCCGACGCGTATGCGTCGCTACGGGAGCTCGAGGGCTGGCCCTCGAAGATTGAACAACAGAATACTTTTTATATATATTTTCAGGGAGATTAGCACATCAAGCGTTGATTAACATGAACATATACAATAAATTACACCATGTAATCCAGTCCCGTTTAGAACTGCAGAGCCTGACCCTTCTGCTTCTTGTCACCACCAAGCTCGAAGTGCTTGCATCGCTTCAATGGGAGCTGAGCCTTGGTCTTGCAGACGGTGCACTCGAGTCGGAGAACAACCTTCTTGGTGGTCTTGGCCTTCTTGTGGAAGACCTGCTTGGTCTGACCACCATAACCTCGCTGCTTTCGGTCGTATCGTCGCTTACCCTGGGCGTAAAGGGAAGCCTTGCCGGCCTTGTACTGGGTGACCTTGTGCTGGGTGTGCTTTCGGCACTGCTTGCCCTTGCAGTAGGTTCGTCGAGTCTTTGGAATGTTGACTATATATTATGTTAGTTTGAAATGATCCGCAGGTAGAGAGAGAGAGGATATATATGTTTGGCTTTTTCAAGACTTGTTGATGAATGTGGGGCGATCAGATCCGTTTATCGATAGGTTCTTTGTCGAAGTTAAACAGGTCGAAATAGCTAAATTGATAGGGTATGATATCCATTGTCTTCAATTAACAACTCATCCAGATTTTGCCGTACGTCGCTTCATCGTATCATATAACGCCGCTCGCTCCACAATATTGATCTCGATCGCCTCCTCTCGAAAAAATCCAACAACATGAAATGGCCAAACCACGCACACATCCACTCTCACCGCTCCTTCTCACATACCCATTTCTGCTACTTTTTGTCGGTGCTGGTGATGGTTCTGTCGAAAAATTCCAATATTGTTCCTCTGTCGCCCGCACCCAGGTGTTGGGAGTTCCTGTCGCCCTCTCTCCGGGCTCCGGGCCTGCGCAAAAAATTTTCCCTACTGGAAAACTGAAACACAAGTCACAACATCATGCGCCAAACTACGCATAACTCTCCATAAATGCGGGTACATGTCAGAATACATCGTTGTTTACTCGCCGCCCTCCCGTCAGCGCGCCTGAGAGCCCGTGTCCCAGCTGCCACGGCGCACTGGCGGCCCAGCGGACGGGACGGTTGTAACGCATCAGCAGCAGCAGCAACAGTGGTGAGTTGTAGTTGATAACGGGCGCATTGTAATGTATTGCAGGAACCACACAAGTGTAGTTTCCCACTTTGAAACCTCTATGCCCCCCCTTCCTAGAGGAGCAACTACACTGCCAATGCATCCTTTGACAGTGATCAAAGCGGCGGATTAGTCCAGCCATAATATGTCCAAATGTTGGACTAGGGTCTTCCGAGATACGAAATAGAAATCCAATCATTTTATGTGGTAAATCAGGGGAATGGATGCGGGCTGATACCGCATAGCCCGCCGGCCGCAGAGCATATCACTTGAAAGTGTGTCTCTTCTCCCCCCTTGTAAGCTGACCATTTTTGATTAATTGGCTACTCCTGTGCTACTTAAAAACCAGCGACCATGGCTACTACATGCCGGCTGAGATGTGATTGTTTTGTGAACGACAAGGGCCGTACCTAACACTTTTTTTTGCGTATTCGTGCCATTTCCGCCGCCATAACCTATGGCTCGTCGTTTCCTTAGAACCACGATAGGCCTCGTGTCGTGTTCTCCCGGTTACCCTAAGGTGGCAACCTCCGGCGTACATTGCCTACCACATACGCTGAGAAATCCAACCTGACCCACTTACGTACAGTGTCTGTTGGGAGAAATGCGTGCCTCCCACCACTAGAACCAGCCAGTTTTGGCGACTACTACTGGGACTACTGCACCATTTCCCTTTTCTCTTTTACACGCTCGGCCGTATCCCACAGAGGCTTTTGATTGAGAAAAACAAGAGCGCTGGACACAGAAGCGAAAAGAGTAGATGGAGGCGCATCCTGGCAAGATGATGGAAGACAAGAAACGTGGCATTTCTTCGACAGATACGGTCTCGATGGAGCCGTCTGCGAAAAAGATGCACTTGGATCCAGACGTGCCCCAGGATGAGATCGTGCAGTTCCAGAAGGAGGCCATATGGCGCCAAATGCAGGCGTATAAACGCGAAAAGGAGCTGCTGGAGTCGAGCGTCGCCGACTTGAGCGCAAAGTACGATGCGCTGCAGACGAGCTTCTCTCTGCTTGATACATGGTGGGACCAGCTTCTGGACCATCTAGCGCCCCAGATCGTAGCAGTAGAAAACGGCGCTTCCGGTGGCCAGATCCCGCCAACTTTGCTGCTAGATGCCGAAACTGTCGAGTTCAGTAGCGTGCTGGAGCGGAAACGCGCTGCCATAGAAAAGACGTTGGCTCCGATCTTCGGCAGCCTCAACACAAGTATTGGTGGTGCATCGGTGGAAAAATCAATTTCGAGCCTCTCGGCATCACTTAACCACCTGAGAGCCCAGAACGACAAGGCTAAGTTAGATAGAGATCGACTGGCTAGCCAACTGGAGTCGGTGACGGCCAAGTATCTATCTGCGGCGAGAAAGTTTGAACGCTTCGAGTCCCCGTCGCTCAAGAAAATGTTCAACACAGTCGTGCCATCAGAACCACAAGAGGACGCTGTGCCAGCGTCAATATCGTCCTCATCTCCGCAAAACGGTAACGGCACTGTAACTCCGAAGGATAAAGAGCCAGAAACCTCGTCGTCGTCTTCTGCTGAAGCGCTGGCCGAGGTCGAGAACATCAAGGGTGAACTGGCCCAGTCTGAAGCAGTAGTTGCTAAGCAAAAGCAGCAGCTGGCGGAGCAGGAGGAGCGAACCGCTGAGCTCGAAGCGCAGATCCGCGATCTTACTGCCCGCATAATGAGTCCGTCTGACGGCGACACGGCGAGGTCGCAGCTCTTCATCTCGGTTAACACTCGGGCCGGTCACCTTGAGCGGGAGAACTCACGGCTGGAGAAGATCAACGAACGACTCAAGAAGGAAATGGCCGACTTCAGTGTGTATAGAGAAGAGTTCAAGCTCAAGACGAAGCGTGATTTCGACATGCGTAGAGAAGAGCTCGAACGACAGGTAGAGAGACTCGATGCGGACGTTGCGCGAATTAGAGCAGCCCGAGACAAGATTCTGGGCGAGCTGAACCAGAAAAAGGTCCTCGAGGCAGAAAAGTGCAAGAGCATGGACGAACTTAAAGAGCTCGTCGGCATTCGACAGAGCCGCATCGAAGCGCTCGAGCAGGAGATAAAGCAGTTTATCTCTGAGCCGGTTGAGGTTTCTGACGACTCGTCACCCGAAGAGCTCAAGCAGAAGCTGCAAAAGCTGCGACAGCAAAATGGCGTTCTCGCTGCTGAGTTGCCTAGCCTGGAGGCGGCGTTTGCGCAAGCTAACAAAAAGGCGCTCGCCAAGGTACTGGATACGGCAGAGCGAGAGGCCAAGATGAACAAACTCATTGCCGAAAAGGGCAAGGCTGACGAGAAGTACTTCTCCGCAATGAGAGAAAAAGACGCCATTCAGAATGAATTGGAACGACTCAAGACACGGATCAGCCGGTATGCTGGCATTGTACAGGAACTAAAGGACAGTGAGGAGCGCAAGACGAAGAAAATTACTGCTCTTGAGCAGCAGCTCGAAGGCGCAGCCAAAGCGAAAAGCGACTTGGAGAAGGAACTGGAGAACCTTCGCATGCGTCTGGTCACGAGGGATCGACAACTAGACGCTTGTGCTCAAAGCAGCGACTCGATGAAGCAAGTTTTGGCCGAGAAGGATGCTGAACTGCGAAAAATGGTCGAGTCCAAACGACAGTTGGAAGCTGAAAACGAAAAGCTGCGCACCCAAGTCGACACCAAGCGGGCCACTACTCTGGGCGGCTCTTCAGATGCCGAGGAGCAGATTGAGGCGCTGAGATCAATTGCATTATGCTCCGTCTGTTCAAAGAACTGGAAGGATACTGCTATTAAGAGTTGTGGGCATGTTCTGTGCAATGATTGCGCGTTAGACCGTCTCAATGCGAGGCTGAGAAAATGTCCAATGTGCAACAAACAATACTCACACAGTGATCTTCTTTCGGTTCACCTGTAAAAAGGGACGAAGATAGTATGTATTTGTATGGACGTAGCTGTTCCAATATCTTTATTGACGACTTATTGAAGCGCTTGGCTGTTCAATTCTTGTAATTTGCCAGCCATTTTTATTCAGCGTTGCTGGGATGAGAGGCGTGAAAACTAAAACGATGCATGATACATGCAGGGGCAGTGAGATTGCTGGGAGCAATCGATCACAAGCCCAGTTTATTTACCACCGTTAGCCCATAAGGAGTTACATGTAGATTACTGAGATAGACTTCTCTAGGTCATTCAATACACTTGCTCAAACGATGGCCTTTTTCTTCTTTACTGTTGGTAGTAAGTTCAAAGCGGTCTTTGGTAGTTATGAATGCGCTAACAATATGCAGCCCAAAACTTCCCCGGAACAGTCAAAGGATATGATGATCTAAGAGTGTATTGCCCCAGATGGTATGTCTATTAGAAGCGCAAAGAGTATGTTAGCTAACTTGTTACGAGCCATAACGTATCTGTTGTACCAGAAAAGGAGCGCAAGTTCTTCACGATCTGCTTCGTTCCGATTATCCCTATCTATTGGGGCAAGATTCTACGCTGCACTATTTGTCCTTGGCGACAGGAAACTACAGAAGCTGCTCTAGAGAATATGAAGAAGCAACAGCAGGGAGGGCCCCCTTGACCCCTACTTTGCTTAATGACTTGATAACATTATGAGATAGGTGGATACGGGTCAGACCGACCATTGTATAAACGCGACTACATAAATTAACTATGCCTATATAGGAACTTATGGAGCAGATCATTGTCCAATAATTGATTAGTAATATCATAGACTGGTTTTCAGCGTCGCTCTCATCCGATGTGTTCTGCAATACTTAGGTGGGTTCTTTACTCTTATCAGTGACGCTCTATGCGTTACTGCCACCCCATCCTCATGGGCAATAGATATAACAATATCAGCTCCATAAACTAAACTTCCACCGCAAAAACTATGGTCAAATTATGGATTAATAAGTATTCCTTATCGAGATCGGACTCGCCAGCACCATGTAATTTTAATTAACATGATAAGCGAGCCGCACGGTGCCGCACAACGACTAAGCTAATTAGGCCATAGTTAAGCGATCCGGAAAATTGGAAAATTATTATCAGCAGCCCACAACCGTTCACTTTCTGATAGACGAGGCAGATAAAAAATGGCCAGAAGAAGCAGACCAAGTAAAGGCAAATCAAAGCCAGAGGAGACCTGGGATGACCCCGAAAGGGACGAGGTTGATCTTTGTAAGTTTTTTTCCCGGAAACATGTTGTAGAGAGCGTTACAGTAGGCTAACTAGATCTAGTCCATGAGAACCAGGAAAAGATCCTGCTCGATCAAGCGGGCGGAAGAGTCCAGAAAAAGGACGATATGGAGCTTAGCGATGAAGAGGTTATGGCCCTGGATCAGGCCTCTGATGACGACGACAGCGAAGCAGTAAGCGATGAGGAGGACTACTATGGTGTAGGCAAGGAAGGAGACGAAGAAGATGAAGATGAAGAGGCTTGGGGCACGTCTCGAGCCAACTACTACGGTGCGGATGAGGCAGAGGACGAAGAGGAAGCCAAAGAAGAGGAAAAGGAGGCACTGAAGCTGCAAAAGAAGCACTTGAGTGAGATGGCAGCTGAAGACTACTTTGAGGACGATGATCTAGAGGATTGGAAGCAATCTGCCCGGGAAGTCGAGGCTGCGGAGTCAAATATTGTGTATGATCAGCTGCCAGATCAGGATCCATCACAACTGGACGAGTCTGAGCGACTGAAGCTGCTGGATACGACATACCCTGAGGTTCTACCACTGTCGAAAGAGCTGACGCAGTTGCAAGGACGCCTTGAGGAGCTGCAGCCCAAGGCCAAAGATTCCAAGGTGGCCAGCATTCAGTTCACTGCGCTGACGGCGTACCTCGGTACGATTAAGGCGTACTTTGCATTGTTTGTGTCGAGCATAAATGACGGCCTTAAGGCTGATCTGAAAGAGCACAGTGTTATGGAGGGCATTCTCAAAGCACGTGAAGTGTGGCGAGTTGCTCAGCAGCTTGATGGAGTTGACGGGGATGCCTTGAGTGCGGAGGAAAGCGAGGAGTTTGTGGATGCCCAGGATTCTTTCGTGCAGAGCGATGAGGAGCCACTTTCCGAGCCAGAGTCGGTCGATGATGCTGAAATGGAGAGCCCTGAGGGGCTTGAGGAGACGCGAAAACGTAAGGCTGATTCCGACGACTCTGATGAGGATGAGTTTACCGTATCGCTTCCAGTGGCTAAGCCAAAGAAGAAGAAGCGGGTTGTTGACATTGCAAAGGACTACGGAGAAGAGGACATTAACGACATTGATTTGGAGGAGAAGCTTGCCAAGAAGAGGAGCATTCGATTCTACACCTCTAAGATCGACCAGGTTTCCAACAAGAACAAAATCAAATACAACGGTGATGATGATATTGAGTACAAGGAGCGTCACTTTGAGAGGCAGCGACGACTGGCAGAGGAGGCCCGACTCCGAGGCCTTCAGTCAGCTGAGAAGGACGAAGCAGATGTATTCAGTTCTGATGATGAAGAGGGCCCGGCCTCTTCCGCTAATGGTTCTGCTAACGATTACTACGAAAAGATTAAGAGTGCATCTCACAAGAAGAAGGAGGATAGGAAGAAGAGCCATGAAATGGCTGTTAAGGCTGCCAAGGAGGGTAAGCTTGCCGAGTTCAATGCTGACGATGATTTGGACGAAAGCGGTAAGCGAGCGCTCAACTTCCAGATCCTCAAGAATAAAGGTATCACGCCGAAGCGAAAGAAGGAGAACCGTAACGCCCGAGTCAAGAAGCGAGTGCGATACGAGACCGCAAAGAAGAAGCTGGCTTCCTCGCGACGACTCTACAAGCAGCCTACTACTGCCTATGGCGGTGAGGAAACCGGTATCAAGAAGAACATTACCCGAAGTGTTAAGTTTGCTAGTTAGGTCTCTCCCCCGCCCTATGCGTGCGCCGCACTTTGTTTACAATTAAAATAATATTTAAATGCCCGGCTTTCTTATTCCCTTTTCTTTCTTATAACAGTCATTTGCGTAGCCCTCGTAGTCCCTTTTGATTTGATTTGATTTTTATTAGTAGAAGAACAAACAATGGCCAATCAGTTTGGTTACTCGAAGATCTTTGGGGGGCCTTGGACCCCAGCGTCTACGGTCAACACTCCGATGCCGGCAGTCCTCCATAATGATTCTTCATCCCTTGAGGATCACTTAACCAACCGTTTTGCCAGTTCGTCTCTTTTGTGTGTCATTACTTTGCTTGATCCATGCTAACCATCTAGACATTTCTCTTAATGGCGCTGCAACCAATCCAGCCGCACTAAATGCGGCTTTCGATCACGTCGGTGCACCGCGACCAGCGCCAATGCCGCCGTCTCGGCTGATCCGCATTTTCAATATTCCTCGGGCCACTGATTCTTTGATTTTCATTGATTTTTGCAAAGTAAGTCTCCCCATCAGTTTGAGTAAGAGAGGTATTTTAACATAAGTTTAGACGTTTGGAGATATTCTCGCTGCAAGCAACAGCAAAATCGAGTCAATTGGGTATGCGTACATTGCATACTACGACTTGAGAGACAGCGTCAAGGCTTTTGAAGGGCTCTCCTATTTAAATGTATCTGGCTACGAAACGATTCGAGTTGAGTTTGTGCAGCCAATTGAGTTTGAACGGGTGAGTTTCTTTTCAATCGGTCTAAGATTGTGCTAATAATATGGTGATAGATTGCCAACTATGGTACTTTTGAAAGTGTTTACCTTTGCAATAGATCACAAGTTTTGGTCACCATTGACTGCAGCCCAGAGGTCATCAATGTCGACCATCTGTCAAAGTGTCTAGCTGCCTATGGAGAAAGCGAGAGCTTGATTGAGTTTAACGGCCCGAGGCAGTCCAACCAAGCAAAGTTCATTTGTGACTTTTTTGACATTCGCTCAGCCGCCAATTGTATTAGCCTCTTCGGCCGGAACTTCAAGGTATGAAAATTCGTAGCCATTCGGCCACATGATTCACTAATACGAACGTTTTTAGACTGCAAATGCAACGGCAGTGCTCTATACTGACACCCTTCCTATTGGAAGTGGCTCTATTGGCACTGTCAATTCGTCCTTGAGATCCAGGGATACTTTGTCTAGTACTGATTCCGGCACGAACCACACGAGTCCAATTTCAACTACTTACCTCCGAAAGCCTCTCGCGCCGCTTAGTATCCTCAAAGTGGAGCCGAACCCTATGATTACGTCCAGTTTGACCGATTTGTCAGGTAACATTGAAGATAACCTAAGACATGGCTCTCTTGATTTTCCCGCAGCGGTCAATCCTGACACATACGACCTTAATGAATTAGGGGTTGTCACGAGAGCAGATGTGCCTAAGAATAACGTGGTCAACTTGAAGCGCATTGCTAAAGGCTTAGACACTCGTTGCACTTTGATGCTTCGAAATATTCCAAACAAGGTCGACCAGCAGATGCTTAAGGAATACATCGATGTGACCAACAAGAACACCTATGATTTTTTGTGTAAGCGATGATGGTTGGTGGAGGAATGAGAAGGGCGCTAACCAAATCTAAGATCTTAGGATTGACTTTGCTAATAAGTGCAAGTATGTGGACTGTCTTTATCTAGAAACGACACAAGACTAACGTGGCTTTAGTGTTGGATACGCATTCATTTCATTTATTTCGCCAGAACATATCATTACCTTCGCCAAAGCCCGAGCAGGTACCAAATGGAACCGATTCAACTCTGAAAAAACATGCGACATGTCTTATGCCAATATATACGTATCTTTTTGGAGAAATGGTTGTTGGAATGCTTACTAACTGCAGAGTTACTCAGGGAAAGGAGTGTCTTATTGAAAAGTTCCGTAATTCGAGCGTAATGGACCAGAACCCAGCGTATCGACCCAAAGTATTTCACTCCGAAGGCGACAACATTGGCCAGGAACAGGAATTCCCGCCCCCAAACAACATGAACCGAAAGTTGCGGTCTCTGGTGAGCGTTCAGCGCATTGGTCTATTCCCGCCTCAGGATTCGCGGTCGCTGCATAAGCGACGGCCAGACAAAACCCTTGCCAAAAAGTGATACCCACTATAAGAATACGGGAAACTAATTGCAGAAAGTGATCAACACTACACTAGGATTAACGATTTGCACAGCGATATATAAACTATATAGATTTCTTGCTAAAATACTAAAATACCATGCGATTTTTCTATTCAGAGCTCTCCGAGTCTTCGTCATCTTCCTTCTTCTGCATATTCAAGACAGCCTGCCATTGCCTTGCCAGCTCGGCAATCCCCTGGCCACTTGTCGATGCATCCACAAAATCCTTTGGAACAGCGTTTTCAGAATGCTCAACATAGCCAAACCCTCTAGAGGAATCTAACTTATCCACGAGCCTAAATTCTGGCTCGAAGTCCTCATCCATTGGATCTATATCCATCAGCTGCTGCCAGGAGTATAGCTTTGTATCAGTTTTTCCAGCGAATGGATTGATATCAATAAGCCATGCTCTGTTAAATGGCTTTGGAATATACACGTCGAAAACAAAGTCGGAATCTGGGAACGTAGTTCTAAGATTGTCGTCAAAGAACAGTTCAATAACATGCTGCAGCTGGGGCTTCAATCCCTCCAAGTAGTCGTAATGATTCATATCCCTTTGAGTAATGCCAATGATCTCCCTGTCCTTGACAAAGCACCTGAACTCCATTGCCGGATTCACGTCCACCCATTTCTTGAGTACAAGCTCATAACTGAAATCAGCTTCTGCATCTTTATCTGAAGCTTCGTAAAAAGCTTCGGTCAAGTCATGCGTAATGTAAGATGAAGCCTTCAGCAGCATATATATGTCCGATGCATTAACGCACTTCAAGTCATTTGTAGTAGAGATCCACGTCGCGTCCCTCGGAGAGGACCAGTTCAACTTGGGTGTCACTTTGCCTCCCAGATCCTGGACTGCCTTTTTGACCTCTTCATGGAAGTCTTTGAACGCCTCACTGGGATCGGGGGCCTCGTCGGCCTCATTGTCATTCTCGTCAAAGTCGCCGTTTTCGGACTTCTCGTCCTGCCAGTCGTAGCCAGCCTCATCTCTGGGTAGAACGAGCCCGTCGCTCAGCAGGTAGTCGATAAATGGCTGCGGAAGAGGCTTGAGGACGGCTGACTTCGGAGTATGCTGTCGGTATTGATCGTGCCATGACGAGTACATGCAGTTGAGAATCTGCTGTTTCGTAGCATTCGGAGGCACTTTTGTCTCCTTGATAGTCGATTCTGAAGTTGATCCGGGCATTTTCTGTTACAGGTTCAGCTGTTCTTTTGCCTCTACAGATAAAGTTGGCCAGTGAGTTAATCATTCGATAACCCTTGGCTGGAATATTCTAGACCGTAGGGGTATATCCCAGCACACTACTACCTAATCCGCTTCACTTAGAAAGCGGCCCGTTTTTGGCGACAGTACCACTGGTAGCCATAGGTTACCCGGTTAAATAAGTTACCATTGAGTGTATTAATTATATGTGTGCAATAATAATTTAAAAGTCTACTATTAAATGGGTTAAACTCGGCTCCTGGTGTCGCTTCGATAATGGGATTTGTGAGGGTTATCTTGCGGCTTGAATGGAACATGCTGGAGGCTGACTCTTCGGTTGTGATATTGTCGAGGTTTGCTTGAAGACGGTGCAACAGGGCTATCAGAGAGACCGAATGACATGGCGAGTTCAATCCTCCTCACTAAAGTGTCCTGATACTCAATGTAAGGAAGTTGCGGGCTCACGAACATCAAGAGGCTCGCAAATGTATTGTAGTCGAGCGAGTCCACGTAGTATTTCTTGCACTGATAATCAGAAAGACGCAATTCGATTGCGCGCTTTCGGTGCTTGAGGTTAAATGCAGGGAGAGCATGGAAAGAAATGCAGGTCATGCTAGCCAGCTGTTCATACCGCTTTTGCAGCTTCTCTTCGGCCATCTTTCGATTGGGAAGCACGACCGAGTCCAAATGCCCCAGAAGCTGCATGCCTGTAGATGTAGGGACCTTGGAAGAGAAGAGATCGTCGTGATACTTTCGTGGAATGACTTTGAGCAGCACATTTAGCGCCGCATCCGAGGTCATCTTATGACTGTGGAAGTAGCACTCCATTTCCTTCTTGAAAGGAATAAACAGCACTGCATCGCCATTCCATTTTTCTGGTGTATCGGAGTCTGGCGAAAGGTAGTACTGGTGGTTCGAGTAGCTCTCGGCCATCATGCTAATAACCGCTTGCGGCAATGGATACTGGTATCCTACTGCGGTCTGTGGTACATAAACGCTGGAATGCCTGTGGTGATTGTTCATGTTGTAACTTGGTTGGTAGCCGCTGAGTTGGCGCTGCTGACGATGAAGGTGATTGGCTTGGCTACCAGGTGGCTTGTTGAAGCCAGGGTTTGGACAGCTCGGGATTCTTACCGTGGAGCTTCTCTTATGGTGATGGCTGAAAGTGCTGTTATTGCTGTCGCTGTGACCATTTGGCACATGGCTAGGGATGTATATCTTCTTCGGAGGGAAGGTAAACTCCCTAGGGGGTAGAGATGATCCCTTAGTGGAGCTCTTTTCTTTCTTTGCCTCGGGATTCCCGTCATGCTCGTCATTCTCGACGTTGGGTCGTTTCTCCTCCTGTGGCTTCATTTTCGTGTTTTCTCGTGGAGGGAATACGAATTCGCTGTCAATGGAAGTTGGAGTCGATACCTCTGTAGCAGGGTTAGATCCGTCATCAGACCCAGAGGAGCAGAGCGAGGCTGACTCGGCAGATGGGAGCTCAAGCTTCATAGGCACTTCCTCGGATTGAGGCTTCTCTGACATTACACTGGCGAAAGGATTTTTTTTTTCAAAACTGTGGTGTGATACGGGGAGTAGAACGACGGGTATATAGCTAGTGGGGAGAGAGAAAGAGAGAGAGTAGATGAAGTCAGGGATAACTCTATTCTTCCGCGAACAGCTTACATGAAAAAGGGGCACAAGATGATACACAATGGCATAAGGCGTTCTATCCAGTCAGGGAATAGCGGCTATCGGCTTAATGCAACGTATATTCCCCTTAATGCACGTTACTGTAGCTACTGTAGCTAGAGCAATGAGAAGAGTGACTGCTTCGGCATACGTGCGTCAACAGGAGTTCACTACCGCACTGTAGGAGAGAAAAAAAGGGGGGGAAGGCGTGTGTTCGGCATATGGCAAAGGCCTTCGTCCTGTGTAGCATGTACTCTACCCTCGACCTCGCTGTCAAGTAATGGCTGCGTGCGCTTGCCCCAAAATTATGGATGAAAAGTGGAGGCTGCTCCATTTCTAACAGCCGTTCTTGCCTAGTACTTTTTGACTGCCGCCTGTCAACCGTTTTTAACGGTCAGTCTCATATTCTGGAGCCCCCCTTTAACTGCCCCCTGAAAATCTCAAACATGCGGTGGGGCTCACACGCAACGCGCGCGCGGGTCCTCTATACAGCCGTTGTGTACGCGTTGGGCGTCTGAGACACAAATACAGCAGGATGGGTGCACTGTACCGGATAACAGTACCGAAAGTACGTTATACGTAGAGTAGATGATGACAAAAAAATGTCGGCAGTTGTAGTAAACCTTATCTAGTTTAGTCCTTTGAAATGGCCAGGGATCTGGTAGTTACTAGACCGTGAGAGCTCGAGATGCAACTCGACTTCCCAAGGGGCTGAGAAGGAAAAAGAATAGTTTTCAAATTTGTATGTTTTTGGTGATAACGATTAAGCTTGTTTAAGCTGGTTGGGAAGCTTTGTCTATTAGATAGATTACCGGTGTTCCTACTGTCTGGTATACCAACGGTTGGTCAAAATTGTTAATGCACAACGTTTCGTGGGTTATTATATTTTTTCTGTACGTATGAAGGGCGTCGAATTGGGGTTATACTACCGTAGTCGTCTATTAGATCGCTGCAAACACTTGAAGGTCTTTTCTGACGCGATGGTTCATTACTCAAAAAAATTGAATATGAAAACCGTGCTATCAGGTGATATCACATACATTGTGCCAGATGTAAAAAAGTCCATAAATAATCCAATATCGGAATTATGCAATCTAATGGATGGATTGCCGTATATAAAACAATGGGAATTGATTAAAACTCAACATTGATTGGTGATATATCGCTAATATTCTGCGTACACGAGATTGGTCTAGGTCCAAAGTCTCATCAGTACCATCAAGGGCCCAGTTGAGAGGAAGGTATGATCCGACATAAGTATGCGATGCACTGTACTGTAGTTTAAAATAATGTTTTTATCTTATCTAGAAAAATCAAGCATGAGCCGACGGGGGTGTCTACATTATAATGGCCTTAGTCGTGAAAAAGGCACTACGAATTCCAAAGGTACCGGTACAACCAATATTTGCTAGCCGGTATTCTCGTAGAAACCCCGTCGCGCACCGTTCTTTTTGAACGGCTATTATTTTAGAACATTACAGTACTGGGTTTCTACTCTCAGCAATTGAATAGAATATACGGAGCCGCATTCAACAGGAGTACAGTATATGCAGGGCTATACTCTATGTACTGCTAAAAGCGCAATTGACCTACAATTCAAAAACCAACTCAATCTCAACACCCAGGCTAATTAAATAATTTCCCTAATCTGCTTTATATACCCTATATACCAGATATAGCCGGAGATATCACCAGTATTCCATACCACCAAGCGCACATCAGCACTTCGCTAAATTAACAAATCCACTAATTCGCGCAAAATCAGTTGGGAGTTCTCAGTTTTTGTGTGGTGTGGGACGCGCGTTGCGGGAACGTTCTTCGCGGTTCTGTGGAAAAAAACTCGCCAGAAGGTGAAATTTCCAATCCAAACGACGGCAGAAGATCAATAAAATCCACGTGGAACGAGCGAATCAGCAGACTTGGGGAGAAAGCCACGGAGAATTGATTTTGGTTGTCTATTTATTTGGACCAGCGCATCAACGAGAAAAGAGAGATTGAGAAGAGACGAGAGAGAAGATGTCACAACAGCCTCCAGCAGCCAATTCGAATAACAATGTCTTCCAGGGCAAGGAGATGCCTCAGGAAGTGAGGAAGAGCAATATCCTCCATGCTCGGTCAGTAGCGGACGCAATCCGAACGTCACTGGGCCCGAAAGGTATGGACAAGATGCTCAAGACGAGCAAAGGCGAGGTTATCATCACCAATGACGGACACACCATCCTGCAGCACATGGCCGTGATGCACCCGGCCGCTCAGATGCTGGTTGATCTGTCGGCTGCCCAGGATGCCGAGGCCGGCGACGGTACGACTTCGGTTGTCGTCATTGCCGGTGCGCTTCTAGGCGCCGCCGAGCGGCTGCTGAGCCGCGGGATCCACCCGACGATGGTCGCCGAGTCGTTCCAGCGGGCGGCGAGTCGAGCCGTTGAGATTTTGCTGGATATGTCGCATAAGATCTCGCTGACGGACCGGGAGGTGCTCATCAAGGCGGCCAAGACGTCGCTCAGCTCGAAGATTGTGTCGCAGTACTCGTCGCTGCTGGCACCAATGGCCGTTGACGCCGTGCTCAAGGTGATTGACCCGGCGACCGCTACTAACCTTGATCTCAACGACATTCGGATCATCAAGAAGGTTGGTGGCACCATTGACGACACAGAGCTGTCGGACGGCCTCATGCTGACGCAGCAGGCCATCAAGAGCGCTGGTGGCCCGACCCGGATCGAGAAGGCGCGAATCGGCCTGATCCAATTCCAGCTGTCGCCACCGAAACCCGACATGGAGAACCACGTCGTGGTTAACGACTACCGGCAGATGGACAAGATCCTCAAGGAGGAGCGAACTTACCTGCTGAACCTGTGCAAGCAGATCAAGAAGGCCAAGTGCAACGTGGTTCTCATCCAGAAGTCTATTCTGCGGGACGCCGTCAACGACCTTTCGCTGCACTTTTTGTCCAAGCTGGGCATTATGGTGGTCAAGGACATTGAGCGAGAAGAGGTCGAATTCATCAGCAAGACGCTTGGGTGCAGTCCCGTGGCTGACATTGACTCCTTCACCGAGGATAAGCTGGGATACGCCGATCTGGTCGAGGAGGTTGAGACTACGGGTGCTCGAACTGTTCGGTTCACAGGCGCTAAGGCGCAGGGCCACACATGCACGATCCTGTGCCGTGGAGCCAACCATCTTGTGCTCGACGAGTCCGAACGGTCCATTCACGATGCTCTGTGCGTTATCCGATGTCTCGTCAAGCAGAAGGCGCTCATTGCCGGTGGCAGCGCGCCAGAAGTCGAGGTATCGCGAACGCTCATGAAGGAATCGCGGGCCAAATCTGGCACCGAGGCGTTCTGCTGGAAGGAGTTTGCCGAAGCGCTTGAGGTCATCCCGACGACGCTTGCCGAGAATGCTGGTCTCAACAGCATTGAGGTTGTTACTGACCTGCGGAACCGGCACGAAGAGGGCCAGCGAAACGCTGGTATCAGCATTCGACGTGGTACGACCACCGATATTGAGGAGGAGAACGTGCTGCAGCCGGTCTTGGTCAACACTTCGGCCATCACGTTGGCGGCCGAGACCTGCAAGTCTATACTCCGAATTGATGCAATGGCCTTCAGTCGATAAGCGAAGTAAGAAAAACGATTGTGGTAATGCATATACATATATTAGTAATTTATGAGTTATAGATCCACCATCAAGCATCAGTAACCTCAAACATCAGCAATTCATGAGCTTCATCAAACATCAGTTATATATGAGCCACATCAAACATCAGTAATTGATGGGGTTATCATCAGGAGGGAATCGAATGGGGTTAGTTATTTCTTGTGAAGGATTTTCACGGCGTCTTTGGAGACGAGATACGAGGCGCCACTCCAGACAGTGGTCGTGGCCACTGTATACTCGAGACCCTTGAGCGCAGTCAGTAGGATTTCAGCTGTCTCTGGGCTGAAAGAACCAGACAGAGCCGGGTAGGTGAGAGAGGAGCCAAGATAGACCATCTGCAGGAATGTGTTGATCTTGGAAATCTGGGTGGGCCGCACCTCTGCGGATGGAAGCGAAAAGTCCCAGAATCTGAGGAAGGTCTTGGGCGGCGGGAGAGAGATGTACCTATAGTAAAGCGCCATAACGCCGAGCATTGCATCACGACCGAGGATGAGGCACGCCATGTAGACCGGAATGTCCCCGGATATGGCCAGACACGACGCAAGGATCATCATGAGGGCCTTATCAGCCATGGGATCAATGACGGAACCCACCACCGACTTCATGTTGAACCGCCGGGCGATCCATCCGTCCAGCAGGTCTGATAGACACGAGTAGACAAAAAGGCCAAATGCATACGACGTGTGTTGCTTCACGACCAGGTATCCAATGACCGGGGCCGTGATGAGCCTGCTGAACGTGAGCAGATTGGGTATCGTGTAGATGTTTTCTTTGACCGCTGTCCCTTTGAGCGACTTGAGCAGTTCCTTGGCCTGGGGTTTGGCCGGTTCCTTTCCGTTACTACTTGCTGGCGGTTCCCCGGATCTATAATTAGGCGTAAAACTAAACGATCGTTGAAGGCCAGTAGCAACTGGGGCAGTCTTGAGGGATTTGAATAGCGGCCCCAGCCGGAAGCTGCTCCGGCTCAATTGGTACACCTGGTTACGAATAAGAAGCATTGATCTCTCTCTCTTTCCTCCCTTTTCCTCTCTCACACACCCGTTGAATACCGGAGGAGATCAAAGCCGAATATTTTTTTTTGTTTTTCGCCTGTACCAACGGTTGTCGTACATTGGATTAGTCAGTGATTAATTGCCTCACAAGCGACTTTAAATAGCGTTATCACTTCAGCGACTCTGAATAGTGAGTTTTTTTATGTAGGCTACCACGAAGTTTACGAACGATTGAATTAAAATGACTGAAGTAGTAATTGGCAATTAATATAGTACGATAATGCTTACTTTAATCGGATTGTATTCTCTAAAAGTACCGGGAAGAACTACAGATACGACAAATACGGGTGTCACCGGGACATATATCAATTGAGAGAGGTAGTTTATAAAAGCTTCTTGAGTGCTATGAATAACTGTAAAATCCGTTTAAAATAATCATACACGTTTTATAATTTGGAAGAAATTAGTAATTTTAGCGTGTTTTCGACGCGTCCATTTTTCAATTTTCAACGGTTCGTGTCTCCCAACTCCTTCACGATAGTGATGATGGCACGACATGTCGATAGATCGACGGCAAGCAGATGTGACGGAAAGACGAAATGAATTGGACAGGCGCTTTCTTGGTGAACTGGAGCGAATATGCGAAAAGTACGGAGCCCAGGAGATGCTCGAGATGGGCGATGTTGTAGACATGGCTAGCGGGGAGATCATTGAAGACAGAGGGCACCTCCGGGGACTGGAAGAAGCTGGACGGAGTGATATCTGGTCCCTGGTCGAAGAATCAAGGAAAAAGAGAAGAAAACCTACTGGCAAAGCATGGTCTGTCGTAGATCAGACGCCTACGAGAGGACCATTGCTGGAGGAAGATGCCTTCGACAATCTGCTGACTCCTCCTCCTCCGCAGAGGAAGTTTTTATTTGGCGAAAAGTCGCATACTCCTAAAACCAGTGGATACCTTGATGGATACAGCGGTCTTGACTGGGCCTACAAAGATTTCTCCGAGCATGAAGATGAACATGAGGGGTTAGGTGAAGACGAAGAGTCGGATGAACATGAAAAGTTGGGTGAACATGAAGAGTCGGACGGATTAGATAATCGCAATGGTTTGTATGATTATGAAGGACCAGACGAGCAAGGGCCGCATGAAGATGAAATATCACTTGATCAAGACGATTCGGATGAAGAAGGACTAATTGAACAAGATGTGCCGCATGAAGATGAAGGATCAATTGACCTGCACGAGCAATACGATGATGTTCATCAAGACGGCTCGGAAGATGAAGGATCAGTTGATCAAGATGAGTCGGAAGATGAAGGATCAGTTGATCAAGATGAGTCGGAAGACGAAGGACTAATCGATCAAAACATGTCGGAAGAAGGATCGGATCATCAAAGATCAGAGACCGAAGTCGAAGATATCAGATACAATGCTACTTCTACCTACCATCTAGATCTCACAGCTACTAGCGACTCTGAACTAAGTGAACTAAACGAGGACGAAGACGAAGTATCAAGCAGTACCAGCTCGGCCCATATCCCGTCGAATCCCGTCAGCCCCATCCCAGAGATAACCAAAAACGACCAGGATAATGAATCGCGGTACGAGCGTATGGAGCGGGAAATTACCAACTCTGCAATGGCCCTATGTGGAACGCGAGGGTTTCGATGTCTCCAACCCCAGTGTCGGAAATGTCGCGTTGTGTAAATGGCGGCGCGCGGAACGTTCTCGAATATCGCGAAAAACCACTTTGATTCAATATCCGCAAAGCGGTCATCTCATCACTACCGGCATTTGACCATCAATTACGTGGAAAAGTCATTAAGTGATGGTCGACGAATTCCACTACAAAACCAACCCTGACCGGCTCTACACATACTTCGACGTTGTAGTCGGAGAAGAGCAGTCGAGAATTGTCTTTGAGCTGGTAAGACTATATACATACCCTTGACCTAGTGAAGCGAGCTAACTCATATCGCAGTTCAAAGATATTGTCCCCAAGACAGCCCAGAACTTCTACGAGCTATGTACTAACCCCGAGACGAAACTGGGCACGAAGAACGTGCCGCTTACCTATAAAAACTCCATCTTCCACCGCGTCATCAAGAACTTCATGATCCAGGGTGGAGACATCACTGACGCGGACGGCACGGGTGGCGAGAGCATATACGGAGAGACCTTTGAGGACGAGAATCTAGAGCTCAAGCACAATGAGCCGTTCTTGCTATCAATGGCCAATGCCGGGCCAGACACTAACGGATCGCAATTCTTCATTACGTGTGCCGACGCACCTCATCTCGACGGCAAGCACGTTGTGTTTGGCAAGGTGATTGCCGGAAAGTCAGTGGTGAGGCAAATTGAAGAGGTCACTGTAGGCGATAACGACCGGCCACTGCTGGACGTCAAGGTGGCTGACTGCGGTAAGATCGAGTCGGACATGATAAAGGTCCGGGCTGTTGACGCGACCGGGGACAAATACGAGAAATACATGAGGGACGAGGTACTGGTGGACCTGACCAAGCCGGAAACAATATTCACGGTGGCTAGCGACATCAAGAACATTGGCACCAGGTATTTCAAGACAGGGCAGTACAAAGTCGCCCGGGAGAAGTACCAGAAAGCTGTGCAGTATTTGGAGGAATACTTCCCGGACGACATGTCAGAAGCCGATATCAAGAAAATGATCGACATGAAGGTCTCGTGCTACCTTAATCTATCGCTGGTATGCATTAAGATGAAGCTGGCCACTGACGCTATTAAAGCTGCTGACGAGGCAATGGATCTGGAGGAAATTGGCAAGACGGAGCTGACCAAGGCATTATACCGGCGGGCCAATGGATACTTGTTGGCGCGAAACGAAATCGATGCCATTGCCGACCTTGAGCGGGCGCTGACCTATATCCCCGACGACAAGGCGATTCAGAGTCTGCTCGACCAGGCGCGCGCTGCGAAGCGAGCCAGGGAAACGCGCGAGCGCACCGCCATGTCCAAGCTCTTCTCTCAATTCTAGTTCTTTCTGTACTAACGTGATATACTATACTACCAGTCACCTTCTCTGGAACATTGTAGCCCTCCGCGAAGCGGTGCCCCGGGGGGTCTGGGGGGCTGGCCCCCCAGGATCGATACTACCTGGGGCTCTGCCCCAGACCCCGTAGTTGGGGGGAAACCCCCCAAACCCCCTCATGAGTAGGGGTGAGCCGCATGCGGCGCGCCGATCACTGTGATCCGCCCACTCAGTGCCTGCTCAACATTGAACCAAACCCTATGATTGTGAAAGGACCCGGTGGGTAACCTATTCTGAATACACTCCAAAACGTTGGTGTATTGGTTAATGTTTTAGTTTTCCACGTGTACACCTTACATGGGCCATATTGCCGAATACGCGTCCAAAACGGTGTTACATAACTGCACTCCAATGATTAAGGTTGACCATAATACAATATTAGGAGTGTACCAGCTGAAGTGTAAAAAGATTCAATAAATCAGCCTAACGACGGTACGGTAATTAAAAGTGTATTAATCGAGGATATTTCAGGCTAATCAAGGCCCAGGGATTGGCTGTCAAATCGGGCAAGAAGCGCAAACGCACGCCTCACTCAAAAAATTTTCAAAGAATGCAGCAACCGTTGAATGTAATTGCAAATTGGTACCTTGCATCCAAGTAGACCCACCTACCATGGGTTATACAATGAGAAAAAAAAGCTACAGTACCGCAATACGCGTCGTTTTGCCGCGTTGTAAGTACTCTTGGCATGGGAGGGAGCTGCCGCATGGCCTTGGCTATTAATAAATGGATCTGCGCGCCGGCGGATCGTTCCATCTCGCGCAAACGGTTTCACCATGTTTTAGCCTCACCGAAGCCTCCATTCTTGAACTGTCCCGCGACACTGGAAAAAAGGGGTCCAGCCATATATCAGCGACAATAACGCCACTTGGACGACTTTTTAGCTGACCTGGCGAGTCAGAAATAACCCCATCTGTGCTGTAAAAGTTAGAAATCCCCGGCGGTATCGTGCTACCGGCTGTTTCAACGCACTGCACGCAGCACACGAGGGAGATCACCGTAAGCGTTTCGAATCCACCCCCCATTCGTTTCGCCTGTACTCTTCCTGCTTCCTTTCCCTTAGCCGGAACCAAATCCACAGACCTGTTTGCTACTTTGCAAGCTACGCTCTAGGCCCCCAGTTCCTGTGACATTTCACTCTCTTTTTATTTATTTTTTTAACCGCTTGAGGCTAATCGTTAAATCGAAGAACAGGGGGGTTTTATCGAAAAATAAAGACAGGACAGTACTTTACCAAGAAGACGGGCTGTAAGGGGTAGTAAATATGCTGGTGCCTCGTGACGATGATAAAGGCCAGCAGCTGCTGGACCTGCTCCACGACTCGTTCAAGACGACCAAATACACGGCCAGTTCTGTGCTGGCCGGTCTCATCATCTCCCTGGGGGGATCGTTGCTGCTCTTCATCACATTCTGTATCATCAGACCGCGCCACAACCTGATTTATGCTCCAAAGATCAGGTACACCGAGGGTAATAAGCGCCCGGCACCCCTTGGGGGCAACTTCATCTACTGGTTCTACCGCGTGTTTGTCACGTCTGAGGAGACCCTCATTGAAAAGCTGGGCATTGACGCCGCGGTGTTTATCCGGTTCGAACGGATGCTGCGAAACATCTTTCTCGTGTGCGCCATCATTGGTTGCGGAGTAGCCATCCCAGTGAACATCATCTTCAACGAGCGGAGCCTGAACAAGACCGAGATTGAGCAGCTTGGCGTGTTTGGAATGCTGACGCCTACAGGCGTGGCGGGGCTGCCTTTTGCGGCCCACATTGCACTCGGATACGTGTTCAACATTGTCGTGTTTGTGTTTTTGTGGAACAATTTCGCCAAAGTCGTCCAAATCAGGCGCAAGGCGTTTATGAGCAAGGAGTACCAGCAGGTGCTCTTCATGCGGACGCTACTCGTCACAGAAGTGCCTAGAAAGTATCTTTCCGAGGATGGCATTGTGGCACTTCTGCGCGGATTCAAGGTCCACAAGCCGATCCAGCAGATCAACATTGGCAAGAACGTCAAGGATCTGACCCTGCTGCTGGAAGATCACAGTCGAACCGTTAACAAGCTCGAAAAGGTGCTGGCAAAGTACCTCCGCGACCCGAACAAGCTGCCCGAGAAGCGTCCACTGTGTAAGCCAACTAAAGCGGACCAGGCCATTTACGGTAAGAAGACGGACGCCATTGACTACTACATCAACCGGTCGATGCGGCTCGAAAAGCAGATTATGGCTGCGCGAGAGGCTATTGATAACCATAACTGCCTGCCATACGCCCTCGTGTCGTACAACTCACAGGAGGACTGCCATGTTGTGGCCAAGCATGCCGGTGTAGGCCGCAAGGCCAAGATGTCCATCCAGCTGGCTCCGCGCCCTGAGGACATCATCTGGAACAACATGGTGCTGTCGTATGGCGAGCGGGCCTCGAAGCAGTTCTTTGGAAACCTGTTCTATGCGGCTATAATGGTTCTATGGATCGTACCTAACGCGTTCATTGGCTGTTTTTTGACCAACTTGAGCCGAATCGGACAACTGTGGGGCGGGTTCAACACCTTCATGGAGCAGTATCGTACTCTGTTCTCCATCCTTCAGGGTTTCTTGGCCCCTGTAGTCACGACGCTGGTCTTCATGATCATGCCCACGCTGCTGAGACGCATGTCCCAGTGGCAGGGACGTATCACCAAGACCGAGCGAGAGCACGATGTCACGCTCAAGCTCTATGCATTCTTCTTCTTCAACAACTTCTTCGTGCTGACCATTATCAACGTAGCGTGGTCCATCGGTGCTATGATCGTCCAGCTCGTCAAGCACGAGAGCTTTAGTCTCAAGGACGCTGTGGAAAAAGTCGGCGACTACACTGCCAACTCAGTTATCGCCGCTTCGTCCTTCTGGGTCATGTATCTACTACGAGCGAACCTTGGCTCGGTGCTGGATCTGTTACAGACTGTGAGTCTGCTATGGGGCTCCATCCAGCGGTACCTGCTCTCTCCAACTCCTCGAGAGCTCATGCTGGCCACGGCGCCGCAGCCCTTCCACTACGCCGCCTACTACAATTGGCTGTTATTCTACGCGAGCATTGCGTTGGCGTTCACATCGATCCAGCCTCTCGTGCTGCCCATCCTCGCGTTTTACCTCTGCTTCGACTCGGTGCTCAAGAAGTACTCGCTCATGTATATCAATGTCACCAAGACGGAGAGTGACGGGAGCTTCTGGCCTCTGCTCAACAATTGCATGCTTTTCGCCACTGCTTTTGGCAACCTCATTCTTCTGGCTGTCATTTGGGGACAGTCCGAATGGAAGATGGCGGTGGCCATTGCGCCGATGCCCGTCTCGGTCGTGCTGTTCAAGATCATCACCGCCAAGCGGTTCAACGCCCGGTTCTGGTACTTCATTCCAGACGCGCAGGAGCGAGAGCTTATGGACATGACCACTTCTATGGGCAACACGTGGGAGACGCGATCGAACCTTGAAGAGCGGTACCTCAACCCGGCTATCAACAAGCGGCTGCCCGTGCCAATGGTGCATGCCCGAGCCGAGCCGCTGCTTCGAGAAGTGTGCCACATGGACTCGGTTTCTGGTAACGATGAGTTTGAGTACGAGTCGAACCCCATGCTTCCAGACTCCAAAATTCGTATCCATCACAAGAAGAAGCACAACAGGGAGTCTGTGGTTAACGGCAAGAAGTTTGACATTATTGGTGAGAACGAGCTCGACTACGACCACTACCGGGAGATTGAAGGGGAACCTGTGGCCGCACCAATACCAGACAGCTCTAGCGGCGAGGAGCTCTCTTCCTACGACGCTTCCGCCTTGCCGAGCAAGGAGGACCTCAAGGAGGACCTTAAAGCAGAGTCTGTGTACTCGATGCAGAAGCCTGACACGCTTTATAGCTTGCCATTGGACTCTCAGCGCTCACTGCTTACCGAACCATACCACCCTTATGCAAATGGCAACCCCTACACAAACGCCAACGCTTATGCACCATACCAGGGTGATCTCGCATATTATGACGGGGCTGAGTCCTTGTCTAGCCTTGTCCAGCCCTCGGCCGGGGTGGTCGCTCAGCATTCGACTACGTCGCTGCGACACGTGGAATCGAACGATGATGACCAAGCTAATTTATTGACCAAGCCATCTCCTTATCGCGGCTGGAACTGAAACGAATAACGAATTGTACATGAATAGAACATTATCCCTCTACAATTACCCCACAATCACGTAGCACCATACCTTTTTGGAGGCCCCCCATCTTTACAGACCCCGTTAGTAGGGGGGTTGCACCCCCCAAACCCCCCGCCAATGCGGCTGCTCAGAATAGCGCACCGTGATGGTACATATTTGTCTGGTTAGAGAGATTAAATTAAATCCTAAGCATAGTTCTAAGCTTCTGTTTACCATTGATTTTTGCGGGCTGAGCCATTTTCGTCTTGGTCCATCCAACAAGGCTATTGCCTACTGCGTCGCTCGTATCGAAATGAAACAGTTCGTTTTCACTTGCGAATCCAATGGATAGGGGTGTAGTGCTGTGGTGTGTCTCTTCGTAGTTGTAGACAATTTCAGACTCCAATGTATCAGAGCCCATGGAGCTCGAGTCTGTCGAGCCAAGTAGCGTAGCGGTATCGCTCAATGGCTGGGGCGAGAGTGGCCTCTCAACGATTGTTTGATCAATCGATTCGTAGCGCGACTGGTACGATTGGGAATAGTACGACTGTGCAGACGAAGTAGTAGTAGTGGAATCTGGATAGCTCCTATCATAGCTTGAGGATGGTGGAGGAGTAATCGTAGAGTCTGCGCAAGGTGAGCAGTAAACGGAACTTGATGATGACCGTTTTGGTGGCTCGATGTTGGTATCCAGACGCCGCATAGGTGGAATTGAGTCGCTGGAGGTGGAGGAGATGAACCGTTTAGGAATGTTCTGCACATGCTTGGGCATAATAGAGGAAATCGTTCGGTAAGCGATGCTCAAATCCGCCTGGCCCTTGGCTCGCTCTTCGACCTTGAACAAGTTTACCAACACTGCCAGGTCGCTCTGATATTCTGCACTGTCGACAATGCGGTCGACGGACACCACCGACTGTCCAAAATGCTTCACGTAGAGCCGCACCAAAAGCGGCATCCAATCCACGCAGAACTTTCGTGACTCGTCTTTAGTCAAAGGTAGACCGACCCATGGGTCTGAGGTCACCAAGCTGTTATAGTACTCCTCAAAGCTAGCCATTATATATAAGCACAGGGATTACTCTTCAATACATAAAAGCACAGGGACTAAGGGGTCACTCTCAAAGTATTTAAGCACAGGGATCGAGATGGAAGAATAAAGTTAATAAACAATGTCATTAATCGGATTATTAGTTAAATAGATATGCAAATAAGAAAAGGCTAAAGGACATAATAGACTTTGGTTACCACTCCTGAGCAGTGACACCGAATGGGCTCTTCTTGGCACCCTTGACTGGGTTGACGCACTGTGAGCCGTGGCCGGTCTCCAAAAAGCTAAACTTGTCCCGTCGCAAAGCCTCGTACTGGTTGATGTAGTCCTCCTTCTTGAGGGTGATGCCAATATCGTCAAGACCGTTGACAAGGCAGTCCTTTCGGAATGGCTCGACATCAAAGTGGTCCACCAGAACGGTGCCCGCGCTGTCGGTGATCTGCTGGTTCTCCAAGTCAACTCGAAGGTTCTCACCCCTCTGGGCCACCGGGATGAGCTTCTCGGAGATGACCTCGGCGGGGACTCTGATTGGCAGCAAGCCGTTCTTGAACGAGTTGTTGTAGAAAATGTCACCGAACGACGGGGCGATGATGGATCGGATGCCAAAGTCAGCCAGAGCCCATGGAGCATGCTCTCGAGAAGAGCCACAGCCGAAGTTGTCGCCAGAAACAACAAGGATCTTGGCCTTGTCCCATGGGGCAACGTTGAGCACAAAGTCGGTCTTCTCCATCTTGCCGTTCTCCAAAGGCTTGAATCGGAGCTCGTAGAAGAGACCAGCTGAGAGACCGGTTCGCTTGATGGTCTTCAAGAACTGCTTTGGAATGATAGCGTCCGTGTCGACGTTAGCCTTGAGAAGCGGCGCAGCAACGCCTTCCTCGATCTTGAACACTGGGATACCAGTGGCAGACGACGAAGAAGAAGAAGTAGAAGCAGCCTGGGTTGGAGCAGGACCACTAGCGTCGTTAGTGTACCCGTTGACTGGGTTACCATTAGCGTCGATCTCAACCTCCTCAGCAGCAACAGCGAGGGAAGCCTTCTCGTCAGAGTAGTCCTTTGGTGACTCGATCGACTGAGAGGGAGCGTCCTTGGGGATGTACTTTCTGGCATCCGTCAGGTGACCATCAATGGCCGCAGCAGCAGCCATGACTGGAGACATGAGATGCGTTCGACCCTGGGCACCCTGTCGGCCCTCAAAGTTTCGGTTGGAAGTAGAGGCGCATCGCTCCTTTGGCGACAGGATATCTGGGTTCATACCAAGACACATAGAGCAACCAGCCTCTCGCCATTCGAAGCCAGCAGCCTCGAAGATCTTGTCGAGACCCTCCTTCTCGGCCAACTTCTTAACAAGACCGGAGCCCGGCACAACGAGCACTCGCGACACGTTATCGGCCTTCTTTCGGCCCTTGACGATAGCGGCAGCAGCCCGGAGATCCTCGATTCGCGAGTTGGTGCAGGAGCCAATGAATGCCTTATCGATTTTGACCTCAGTGAGCGGAGTGTTGGCGGTAAGGCCCATGTACTCGAGTGCCCGCTCCATGCCGGCCTTCTTGATTGGATCAGACTCCTTCGCTGGGTCTGGCACACTGCCGGTGATAGGCAGGGCGTCCTGGGGAGAAGTACCCCAGGTGACGGTCGGAATGATCTCATCGCCCTTGATCTCGACATCAATGTCGAACTTGGCACCCTCGTCAGTTCGGAGAGTCTTCCAGTATGCAACGGCCTTGTCCCATTCAGCACCAGATGGAGCCAGTGGCCGGCCCTTGATGTAGTCGAAAGTAATGTCGTCTGGAGCGATCATGCCGGCTCGGGCACCGGCCTCGATGGCCATGTTGCAGATAGACATTCGCGCCTCCATTGAAAGCGCCTGGACCGCCTCGCCGGCGAACTCAATGACGCAACCCGTACCACCGGCCGTACCAATGCGGCCAATGATGTGGAGCACCAGATCCTTGGAGGTGATGCCTGGCTGAAGCTTACCAACAACGTTGACCCGCATGTTCTTGGACTTGGCCTGGATGATGGTCTGCGTCGCGAGGACGTGCTCGACCTCAGAGGTACCAATACCGAACGCCAGGGCACCAAAAGCACCGTGGGTCGAGGTGTGGGAGTCGCCGCACACGACGGTGGTTCCCGGGAGAGTGAAGCCCTGCTCTGGGCCCACTACGTGGACAATACCCTGGCGAGAGTCTTCCATGCCGAAATATCGCACGCCAAAGTCTCGCACGTTCTCCTCGAGGGTAGCGCACTGAAGTCGCGAGTCGTCCTCCTTGATGAACGAGGAGATCGACTTGAAGTTGGTTCGTGGGGTAGTGGGGATATTGTGATCCACGGTCGCCAGGGTGCAGTCGACCCTTCTGACCTTTCGACCGGCGTTTCGCAGGCCCTCAAAGGCTTGTGGCGAGGTCACCTCGTGGACGAGGTGCCGGTCGATGTAGAGGAGGTAGGTGCCGTCGGACTTGTGCACGACGTGATCCTGGAAGACCTTATCGTAGAGGGTTTGTGGTCCAGCAGTCATTTTTTGTATTTGGTTAGTAGATCAAAGGTAGGAAAGGTGATCAAATGGAAAGAAAAACGAGAAAATCGACGTTATATATCTGTTTCGAACGGCCTGGGTCCAGGAAGGGCGATTCGTACAGTAATCACTATGGGTGCCGATACCGGAGCGACTTCGCCGACCAATCACACGCGGGCTATTACTACGGCATAGCGGCACTTCTGATCTGCCACCATGGTTTAGACCTGACTCATTGGTAATGGGTGGTAATGCGGCGTACCGTCATCCCCGATTTCGCTACAGTAGCTGCTTCGATCTCGCGTGTTATTCGGCGTGGTATTCGTGTGGGGTATTGGTTACGTCTGCGTGTTGTATGCTGAATACAGTCATTTGTACATTTGAAGCCAGCATTGCTTTACATCTAGTGTAAGTATGGTGAAATTTTCGTTATTTCTCACATTTTATTCAATTCATTTCGTTATATACGTTAAATATTTAAGCATTTATTTGCAGTGTTTGCCAATTAGCCAATTTAGTCTACTGGAGAACGGCGCAGTGAAATTTTCAGCGAGGAAAACCAGGGGGGATGGTGGGGCGATCGGACCGATACCGGGCGGTTCCACGGAGTCCAGTGCGGCGCGTGCGGCGCCATTCCACGTATTCCGGAGACCGAATAAGCGAGCCACACGGCTGGAATATCTACTCCGTTTGCGGAGCAATTACAATCTGAGAAGCCAACTACAGCACAAGCCATGGGGTTGGAACGTCTACTCCGTTTACGGAGTAATTACAATCCTGAGAAGCCCTTTTGATATCTTTTTGGAGTTGAACGCGAATTGAACAGGAAGCCCAATTGATTATGTGTACGATCTGCGAGGGGGGAGCTTTCTACGAATAATCATCATACAGTCTGCGAGGACTTCATATGAATGATCAATTAATACGGTATTTCTTCATGCTAGCAGTACCGGTACCGGTAGTTCTGCACTGAAATCGGCCCGTCCACTTTTCATACCGGAATACTTGTGACATGTTATCTGGTCCCCGTTAAGTCACAAAGCATAGCTTTTTGAACTGTTGCAGTATTTTTCAGCACAGACGAAGACCTGAGGCGGCTTAGCTAGCTAGCTTGCTTCTAGCAGATATCCTCTACATAGATAGATCGCATTCATGCCTAAACTATCTATCTTGGGGATAAGCATAATAAGTCTGGCCGCCTTGGCCTCCTATCATGAATTTGTCGTTGCAATGGGAAGACGAGCCATGCTGTGACATTTCATGTCGCCTGTTATGTTTTGGGGCCAAAAGCCACTGACAGCGAGGAACACTTTGTTATTACTCCTTCACTCTAGGCGACGGACTTCATACCAAGATAAATATTATATTAAATCTCCTCTAACGTAATTGCGTTATTCTACACAACTGACATACCATAATCATGTTATTCTACACATGTATTACCCCTCTAGCGTAATCATTCAAAGCCTCCTCTAACGTACAGCGTAATCAAGTGTACGTGGGAATTACAATTTAATCCCTTGGCCCCCACATGCAGTCAATCCAATCCCAGAATTCTAATGCGTGTAACCCCCCAACTCTTTCCACTTATTGTAGGTAAGAAACGTTAAATGTTTCAGTATCACAAAATCAACGTACTCTTTTTTTTAGCCAATTTGTCACCTGTGGGATTCACGCATGCACGCTAGCTAAGGAGGACTAAGCCGTATGTAATTGGCTTCTTATCGTAGGCGGGGGGTTTGGGGGGTGCAACCCCCCTACTGACGGGGTCTGGGGCAGCGCCCCAGTACGTACGCACAGACGCAGGGACCGCCAAGCGGGCCCGGGGCTCTTCCGCGCCGCATGCGGCGTTGTTACAAGTCACGTGCTTCTGCAATCACGTGATAATGCCCCGGTCGAATCACAGCCGTTGGGAGGCGGACTTATCCACCACTCCAACCCAAACCTTCGATTATACTTCCAGACGCTTCCACTCGATACATTTTCTGCTGAAAAGACGAGTTGGGAAAGAAAGGAAAAACGGAGAGTTTAACTGTGTGTGATTTGACTAGGAATAGGGGAGAATCCACTGTACCATAGTAACCAACTAGGACTAAACGGATGCTATCTACACTGAGAAGCACGCGGGCGCTGCGTAGCGCCCGTATGATACCGGCGATGCGGATGCTGTTCTCGACCAAGAGCTTCCAAGCGGCACCCGCCGGATCGTACACGACGTACCAGCTGTCGCAGAGTGAGCAGAAGGCGAACCGGGGGTTGACAAACGCGCGGCTGCAGGCGGACTTCTACCGCAAGCTGCTAGCCTCAAACTACCCGCACCTGGTGGTGTCGCGGTACGAGTCCCCCGGTGTGGCGAAGAACACGGAGTGCGACGCGCTGTATATCCAGGCGCTCAAGTCGATCGGACACACGGACAAGGCGGAGGCCATAGAGAAGAGCATACTGGCCAACTCCGCCCCGGAAGAGGCTTTTGGAGGTCACTCCATGATGATGGGATCAACAGCCGTCTCTGAAGGCATGAATGGATCCAACGGCCTAGTCGCGGGCCACGTTTTTAGTGGCGGCGCCGGCCGGGGCACCAAGGGGGACCCTGTCCACGTGATCATCACCGAGACGGCCATGTCGTCGCTCCTCAAGTGGCTCAAATGGCTGATCCCGATGGGGCTCGCTGGATGGGGACTTGTGGTGGGCCTGACGTTCTTTACTGAATCGGCGAGCATCCTCAAGGGCGGTACGCCGGACCTGTCGACGGCCAAGATGGATGGTGCCAACGGTACCACTTCAAACGTCAAGTTCACCGATGTCCACGGTGTCGACGAGGCGCGAGCCGAGCTCGAGGAAATCGTCGAATTCCTCAAGGATCCGTCCAAGTTCACGGGTCTCGGCGGTAAGCTGCCCAAGGGTATTCTGCTGACGGGCCCACCGGGGACCGGTAAGACGCTGCTGGCCCGAGCTGTGGCCGGTGAGGCCGGAGTGCCGTTCTTCTTTATGAGCGGGTCCGAGTTCGACGAGCTTTACGTGGGTGTTGGCGCCAAGCGGGTACGAGAGTTGTTTGCTGCGGCGCGGGCCAAGGCTCCCGCCATTGTGTTCATTGATGAGCTTGACGCCATTGGGTCGAAGCGAAACCCCAAGGACCACGCCTACTCTAAACAGACGCTCAACCAGTTGCTGGTCGACCTAGACGGGTTCTCGCAGACGACTGGTGTCATCTTCATTGCCGCCACTAACTTCCCTGAGACTCTGGACAAGGCGCTCACGCGACCGGGCCGATTCGATAAGATCGTCCACGTGGAGCTGCCTGACGTTCGAGGGCGAATCGCCATTTTGAAGCACCACATGAAGAAGGTCGAGACAGCTCCAACCGTCGACCCAGCATTGCTCGCAAGAGGAACTGCGGGCTTCTCGGGCGCCGACCTCATGAACCTCGTCAACCAGGCCGCCATCTACGCGTCGCGGTCGAAGGCCGTTTCCGTCGACATGAGCCATTTTGAGTGGGCCAAGGACAAGCTGCTGCTGGGAGCCGCACGCCAGACCATGGTGCTCACCGAGGAATCCCGCGAAAACACAGCGTACCACGAGGCCGGCCACGCTATCATGGCCATGTACACCCCCGGAGCTACCAGCCTCTACAAGGCGACGATTCTGCCGCGAGGCTCGGCGCTGGGTATCACGTTCCAGCTGCCTGAGATGGACAAGTACGACCAGACGCGACGAGAGCTCCTAGCCAAACTCGACGTATGCATGGGCGGCAAGATCGCCGAGGAACTGACGCGTGGCAGCGACTTCGTCACCTCCGGGTGCTCCTCGGACCTCAAGAGCGCCACCCAGGTCGCCCGCGCTATGGTCACCGCTTTTGGCATGAGCGACGCCATTGGCCCCGTCGACCTCTCCGAGAACTGGTCCGAGTGGTCTGCCGACACCAAGCACCTCGCCGAGCAGCAGATCCGCACCTTGCTGCAGGAGTCGGAGAAGCGCACCCGCCAGATGCTCGCCGACAAGCGCGTCGAGCTCGAGCGCCTCGCCCAGGGCCTCCTCGAGTACGAGACCCTCGACAAGGACGAAATGGAAAAAGTCGTCCGCGGCCACAAGCTCGACCGTGAACGTACCGTCACCAACACCGTCGTTAAGTCCTCCGATATCCGCGACCCCCGCGGCGAAGGCGAAGAAGTCTCCGGCCTCGGAGCCCCCATCAGCTAATCTGCATCTGCCCGTTCGCGGTAGCCTCTGTATATGAAATCCTCCCGCATTGGGGCTCTGCCCCAAACCCCGTACCAGGGCTTTGCCCCCTCCCAGTCCCCCGAATCCCTCCCGCGAAGCCCCAGAGAAGGACCTTGGGGGGACTGGTCCCATATCTGTACCCATCTAATAGTACTTTATACATTAATTATTAGCCAAGTCTCAGGGGGGTTACAGTCCCCATCTGTATGTACTGGGGCGCTGCCCCAGACCCCGTTAGTAGGGGGGTTGCACCCCCCAAACCCCCCCCTCCCTCTAGTTCGACTCGTGAGGCTCCCTCCGCGAAGCGGAGCTCCAGGGGGGGGGTTAAGAGGACTGGTCCCCCCATATACGCAACATTATTATTCAATCAGTGGCAGCTTTTGTACTGGGGCTCTACCACAGATCCCGCCTGCGCGGCTCGTGCGGCTCCCGCCGCGTAGCGCTTCGGGGAGGTTTGTCGAAGTCGTAAAGTCGTTGGGAGTACGGCAATGCGCAACATCAAAAGGGTTCGGTTCACAACCAGCGCGGTCATGCGTAATGTCGGTAGGCTGCAAGTACAGTCCCTGAGAAGATTCTTGGGGATCTGCCCCAGACCCCGGTAGCAGGGGGGCTAGCCCCCCTTGAACCCCCCTGAACCTTCCTCTAAGCGGTTGTTCCAGAAGGGAGATTTGGAGGGGGGTTTGCCGGGGATGGTCGGGAGGCGCGGGCGCAACACCACTAGAAATAAAAGGGCGCAGGGGGGATGAGGTGAGCCTCCACGTAACCTCCAATCCCCGATTAGAATCAATTGAAGTTGGGCAATGGCATCGAAAGCACTCATTCTTGTAGGTAAAGTGGGTTTAAATGACAGGCAGAAGCTAATTGAGTAGGTTGGCGGCGGTACGCGAGGCACGCGATTCCGACCACTCTCTTTGGACATCCCCAAGGTGCTGTTCCCGGTGGCCGGAAAGCCACTGCTGTCGCACTCGGTGGACGCCGTGGCGAAAGTGCCGACCGTCAAGGAGATCATTCTTATTGGGTTCTACGAGGACGCCGTGTTTGATGAGTTTATCCGGGACACGGCGCGCCAGCACCCGCACCTCTCGGTGAAATACCTGCGCGAGTACAAGGCGATGGGCACCGCCGGTGGGCTGTACCACTTCCGAGACGTGATCCTCAAGGGGAACCCGTCTAAGTTCTTCGTCATCCATGCTGACGTGTGCTCGTCGTTCCCGCTGGCGGAGATGAATCGCATGTTTGACGAGAAGAAGGCCAAGGCGGTCATTCTGGGTACCCGGGTGCCCAAGAAGATCGCGGCCAACTTTGGCGCCATTGTGGCCGACGCCAACGGTAAGGTCGTGCACTACGTCGAGAAGCCTGAGTCGGCGATCTCGCCGCTCGTCAACGCCGGTGTTTACATCTTTGGCCAGACGCTGTTTGATGAGATTGCCTCCGCCAAGGACCGGCGGCTTGAGTTCCTGCGCGACTCCTTTGCCGAAGAAGTTGATGAAGACATTCTGCGGCTCGAGCAGGATGTTCTCGTAGATTTGACCGAGACCCAGGACTTCTACGTTTACGAGACGCGTGACTTTTGGCGCCAGGTCAAGGAGGCCGGTTCGGCTCTGCTGGCAAACTCAATGTACCTGAACCAGCAGTTCCAGGCAGATCCCAAGTCTCCTGGCATGGCTGCCCCTTCGGCGGCTATCGTGCCACCGGTGTATATCGACCCGTCTGCCGAGGTTGACCCGACGGCCAAGCTGGGTCCGTTTGTCGCCGTGGGCCCCCGGGCTAAGGTGGGTAAGGGCGCGCGAATTAAGGACTCGATCGTGCTCGAGGGCGCTGAAGTCAAGCACGATGCGACGGTGCTGCACTCGATTTTGTCGGAGGGCGTCAAGGTGGGCGCCTGGGCGCGTGTCGAGGGCTCGCCGATCGACTCGAACGATTACTCTGCGTCCTCGACCAAGACGGTGACCATCCTCGCCAAGAACGTCATCGTCGCCGACGAAGTCCACGTCAAGAACACCATTGTTCTTCCTCATAAGGAACTCAAGGACGACGTCGAGCACGAGGTTATCATGTAGACAGAACAATCGTCCATCATTCACGATACGCAATTGGGGGGACCAGTCCCCCCAGACCCCCCTGGGGCTCCGCTTCGCGGAGTTACCAACTATCCGCTAATTAATGCTTTAATGGGTCGGCGATATCGCGTATACTAGCCCTGTGAATTACTGTGTTTAGCTGTAACAGGTCTGAAACATCTGTAGTAGGAGCAGATAGTAGTCTGTCAAAATGTCTACTGTGCTTGTAGTCTTTTGAGCTTCTAGTGTGGCACATAATAACTCAATGGCTGTGTCGTTACAATTATATGCCGTGATAATGGCAAGTGACAATATAATTGCCCTTTTTTGCTTCTCTTCGATTAAGAACTATATATATTGTCGTCTGAAATTGTGATATATAAGTGTTGTCATTCATTGTTGAGTTATCTAAAAACTAACTAATCTAAAAACTGAAATAATAGAGGTACGGTAGCGCCTTATACAGTGTGAAGCACCGGTAATGAAAACGGCAAATTCTTGACATATGCAATCAGATCTACCTACGACATTGTCGATGCAATGGGGGTTCCTACTGTACTGTCGATTGGAACATGTACAATATTGTCGATACACTGGGATACCAAATGTTGTCCACTGTGATAGATACATTACTGTTGGTACATACAATATTGTCCATACTCTGGTATACCTACAATACCCCTACAATGTTGATAGATATCGGCGATGCGCTTTTCGGATAATGGAACATTTCTGCCGAGTCTAATAGGGTTGGGGTAGCGGACCCCACTACCCGAGACTGTGTCGCCTGTGTCGTCGGCTAAACTTCGGGTTAAGTGATATTACCTAAGCTGGGAGAATGCGCCCGCTGCGGGTGGAAAATTAAAAAAAAAATTTAGAACGTCGAAGATTTTTTTCATTTCAAATTAACGGAATCACATTCCATATTTATTTATTCAGCACACGAAGGAGCAGAAATATAGACAAAGATGGGTGACCATAGCCGAGATCCATGCCCTATTGTTGTCCTGAGTGATTTTGGTGGCGCTTACTCCATGGGTTTGATTGGTGGCACTATCTGGCACGGCCTCAAGGGCTTCCGAAACTCGCCTATTGGCGAGCGACGAGCGGGTGCTATCAGCGCCATCAAGGTGCGAGCGCCCACTGTCGGCGGTAACTTTGGCGTCTGGGGTGGCCTTTTCTCTACGTTTGATTGCGCCGTTAAGGGCGTGCGGCGGACCGAAGATCCGTTCAATGCCATCATTGCCGGTTTCTTCACCGGTGGTGCCCTTGCTCTGCGAGGTGGCTGGAAGCATACCAGGAACTCCGCCATCACCTGTGCCTGTGTCCTGGCCGTGTTCGAGGGTGTAGGTATCGCCATGCAGCGATGGATGGCCTACGGTGCTGCTCCGGTCCAGCCCCAGATTCCAGAGGGCCAGCAGCTTCCTCTGGGTGCTTAAAACGAAACAAGACGGACCCCATATCACTTACATTCTGGTTTAACGAGATTACCTTGCATTATCCCCGCCATTAACGCTTATTTTGGTTTATTTTTTTTATTTGTACATATATATATTTGCCTTGTCTGATTTATCCTGTAATAAAAGTATGATAAATGATGCCTGTGAGAAGAAATTAGTCAATTTAACCTAATCTCATGGAATGGAAACCATGGAAGGTATATATTCTGTGGAGGGGAGGTAGTGAAGCGTGTAGCTGTGTACCGATGAAGACCTCTCTGATTATACTTATTGCTTCAATTACATTGGCGGCGGCTGACGACTCTGCCCCGGATATCAACTTCCTTCGTGGGGCTGTCACCAATGCCAATCAGCGGGTAGACAACATGCTCAATACAATTCGTAACGACCCCCAACACGCTGGTGCCGCGGTTGTGGTTAATGTGCTCACGGGACTTGACGGCCAGGCAGATAACTTGGCGGCGTCCGTGGCTGAGGCTCTTTCACCGTTTACCCTTGGTATCTCCCAGGCTATAGGTAACGTTCTGCTCGGACCATTTGTGCAGTCGGTGACAGATGGCTTAGAGGTTCTCGTCGGAAACCTTGTTGGCGGTACTTTTGACCTGGTCATGTCTCCAGTGACGGGTGCGCTGCAGACAACACTCTCTAAGCTTGTCAATTACTCGCAGACTTACAAAATTAATACGACTCGTATTGAGAACCTCCGTCTTCAGCTGCAGAATAGAGTGGTTCAGGATCGCGAGAAGGAAAAGACGAAACGAGACCTTGATGAGGAGGTGGAGATAGAAACACGGCAGTTTAATGCAATTGACTCTGTCAAGTCTGGGATCAACAATGCCCAGCAGCGGGTTGACGAGCTTATGAATACGTTTAAGAACGATCCAGGACGGGGTGGTGCCCAATCTGTGACTGCCTTGCTCACGGGACTCGATGGCCAGATTGACAATTTGTTGAGCGCTGCATCCTCAGCACTGAGCCCGTTGACTGGAGGGCTTTCTCAGGTCGTAGGCAATATTCTGCTGGGCCCCTTTTTCCAGTCTGTTACCGACGGCCTTGAAGTATTGATTGGCAATGTTGTCGGTGGTTCTGTCGACTTGGTGCTTTCGCCAGTCACTGGCTCCCTTCAGAGTACGATTAAAAAAGTCATGAACTATGCGCAACAATACAATATCAACACTAGCAGGTTAGATATATTGGATGCGCGAGTTACTTCGGCGGCTCAGCAGCAGAAGGAACAGCAGGACTTGGACAAAGAGTTATAATCCATCGTTTTCTCTTTATTCTTTATCGCTTTTTTTTATTCGTCTATAACAAAAATCTATTTTGGAATTTCAGCACCTCGGCGGCAGACAGCCGGTAAAGCAAATGGCGGATATAAACAGCCCTCTTACCTAATGACCAGTGTAAATGGCTTAGTACTTGGAACCATTGTTTATTGCAGCAGCTCCTCTAACTCTTCCTGGGTGAGTTGGTTAACCAGCTTGTTCTCGCCAGATAAAACGCCCTCCGCAAGGTTTCGCTTCTGCTCCTGAAGAGCCATTATCTTCTCTTCAACCGAGTTCTCAATAACAAGCTCATAAACGTCCACCGGCACCGTCTGGCCAAGCCGGTGAACTCGGTCGATAGCCTGTTCTATAATCATTGGATTCCACCACGGATCAAGAATGATAACCCGACTTGCGACCGTCAAGTTAAGACCCAGTGCGCCACACTTAAGCGAGCACAAAAGCACCGTCGTCTTCTTATCCTTCTTCAGCTTCTCAAGCGCCTCGTCTCGTGTGGCCCGATTCATTTTGCCGTCGTAGCGAACAAACCTAATACCTTTCTTCCTGAAATGGGGCGCAACAAGATCCATCATCGACGTGAATTGACTAAACACAATCGTCTTTCGGCCGGGTTCTTTCTCCAGCAACTCCATAAGTGCATCCATTTTGGGACTAGGCTCGACTTGTTGCTCCGCATCATATGTAAAGTCGTCGTCATCCTCAACTTTAAGTCCGCCCAATAAATCGGCAAGATCATCAGCGGAGTTCGGATCAGTGGTCTTGGTTGACTTTTGCACGATTGGCTTGGCGTTGGCTTTCTCCATGCCATCACGGGCAAGCTTAATGTGGTCACAAGCCTGCCGCAATCGCAGCAGAATCGTCAGAGTTGCGAGGTAAGCCGAAAACACTTTGTTCTCCAGTAATTGGTTTGCTCGATCTCGGGCACGCCTCTGGATATCATCGTAGGCCCGTCTATGCTCTGTATCAAAGTGCACCTTTACAATCTGTCGTCGCCGAGGGGGGAGGATCACTCCACTTGGCCCGAGCACCGCCTTAGTCCGTCGTAACATAATGACCGAGAGCAAAACATGCAATACATCTAATGCCGATCGAACCAACTTCCCTTTCTTGAGTGGATCGCCAATTTTAGTAGCCCAGGTAACATAGTCGTTGTATGGCTTAGCCCGAATAAACCGGATTAATGAATAGAGATCGTCAATGTTGTTCTGAACAGGCGTACCAGTAAGGCACCATCGTCGATCCGACTTGATCAAAAAAGCAGCTTTGGCAGTCTTTGAATCCTGGTTTTTAATTGTGTGTGCCTCGTCAAGGATGACTCTCCACCATTGCTTGTCAAACAGCGGCCCAGCTTTCTTGGGGGCGGAATCATTTTTGTTCGCATTGCCGTTATGCTTATCTACATCGACAAGAGCACGCCCTTCTGCAGCTAGAACGTTGAAAGTTGTAATAATGACATCGTAATGATGGAAAGAGCTGCTGGTCTTTTCTCGCTGTGGACCGTGGTGAATGTAGACTCTGAGGCCTGGCGCTTTTGATTGAATCTCTTCGGCCCACTGAGTGGTAAGGGCAAGCGGACACACTACCAAAGTCGTTTTGATTTCGTTATCATTTTCCTCCGTCTTTTTATCTTTCTTATCTCGCTCTTCCTCCTTCTTTTCTTTCTTAGTTGTAGTTTTCTCTACCTCTTCTTCCTTCACTTTGTCATGTTTAGTCTTCTTTTTCTTCTGATTGGAAAGGATCAATGAAATTGATTGAACCGTCTTTCCGAGACCCATATCGTCGCACAAAAGGCCGCCTTTGCATTCTAGCTTGCGGCTCTCCCGCTTCTTGAGGAACCTGACGCCTTTCACCTGATGGGGCAATAGTGGAACCAAAAGGCCCTCGATCACATTTGATCCGTCCTCTTTAGCATCGTCATCTGCTTTTAGACTTTCCAAAAGATTCAAAACCGCTTCCTTGGGGTCATCAGCTCCCTCAAAAGCAGAGCTGCCCGGGTAGTTAACTGTGTTAGATATACTATTACCAGACACAAATGCCGAGAAATCGTCCTTCCTAGGCTTCGTACCCCATCGCGCTTCTTCAGGTACTGATCGCTGCGGAGCAGGTGAGCTGATAGGGACTGGTTTGTACAATTCAGCAGGAGTGATTCGGTGTCCCCATTGTTTCGAGCTTGGGGTCATGGGAGTCAAAAAAGAGCTTTTGAAACTGTTATATCGCTGGGCGGGGGAGCTGAATGTCTTGGTATCTTCATATTGCTTGACAGGAGTATTTTGAAAGCTCTTTTCAGGGGTATTGAATTTACTTGCGCCGTTACCCGTAGGTTGTTCAGATCTGTGCTTCGCTTTATCTTTGGCGAGTTTGTAGTGATCTCTTGAATGGCGCAATCCTGCCGCTGCATTCTTCTCCGAGGAATTGGTTCTCTGGGTCACTTCTCCCCGATCAGGCTTGGCATTCTTGCCTGGGCTGGCATTGCCAGATGATTTAGGTTTGTCATGGTGCCGATGCTGAGCAGCCTGCAACTTGGAAAAGAATGAGTTTTTCGGCGGCTCGAGATCAGGTTTGTTCAGATTCAATTTTCCAAGTTTATCACCGAGCACATCAATGCCATCGACGGATTTCTTTTTCTTGAGAGGAACTTTTTGCGGGATCTTCTTGGGGCTTGTACTGATAGCGTACGATAGACTACCAAGAGCAGTGGTATTGTTCCAATTATCTGGCTTGGCAGTGCTGCCATTGGAAATCAAATCATTGATTGCTTCGTTGTCGGAGCTGTCGCTATCAGAGGATCCTGAATCAGAGCCAGAAGAGTCGTAAACTGGCTTCTGCTTTGCACCACCTGGAGTGCTCGCCAGTCGGGCCATAACTTACTGCTGAGTGTTAATCTTGGGCCTCACAGTTGCCGGTAATCTGTAGATTGATGGGGCTCAGGTTCGTGTTTTGTTTTGATTCGAGATTCAAAAACATTGAACTTCGCGCGCGCACCCCCTACATATCTTTCAGCGTACCGGTATACTACACCAGTAGAGTGCAGCAATAAGAGTACATAATAGCAACAAAGTAAGGAGGTCTCAATTGGCATCGAACACGTTATGTTACAGTCATATCAGTTGAGATGATTTATCCATAGAGACTTATGTGCAATAGGTGGGCTTGAATAATTCGAGTTGAACGGCTATCAGTGAAGGCGTTTTGTACTGAGTTGTACGCACCTCGGTACTTGATTTACTTACACTTTGTGTCTAGACCACAGACCGCTTTGCGATCAAGGCATCGCGGAACACCGCATCCGTATACAGTAGTAGCGGTACCTGGTATACTATGACATCAAGTAGGAGCAACAGTTTTAAAGACTCGGTACAAATGGGATGTTGCTGCACAAACACAGGCGACAGCACCCGAGATCGGTGTTACAAAGATAGATAGTCACACAGCAAGCTTAGATAGGCAGGATATCAAGCAACACACAACGCATAGATGTATTGTCGCCGCGTGCAGTAGCGTAGCTTCTCCACCAAAACCCGTCTCTCTTCGAGGTCTGCCGGTAGTAGAGCCGGCATTCTCAAAATTACGTATCCATTTTCATATTTACTTACAATGTCTCTCCACACTCCTCGCATCTCCCCGGCTGCAAACCAGTTACATCTCCTTCAACAACATTACAACATTAACAAAACAATTTGATGCCTCTGTATAGGAGGTAATGAAGGAAGTACATCATAATGACTCTCGTAAACCGGCCATTGCTGCAATATAACTATCACTATACATACGATAACGGTAATCGCATACGAAAGAGTTAAAAAAAGACATGTTGGGATCGGCGACTTCATGTAAGACATGCAGCGAGAGATGAACCAAAGCATGGAACAAACTCTAAAAGCTCGGCAACATGAAGTTCTCGACACAAATCCTCCAACAAGTATCAACTTGCTAAAGCAGATGGCGTAGCAAAATGACAAGTCATTGACAGGGGCCAGATATCGAAGAGAAAAGGGACCCGCTTGGCAGGGACGGCGACGCGAGGTTTAGGCTTCCGACGGATCGTGTGACTTTTTTGGGAAGGTTGTACTTCCTAATTTAGATGAGCCGCACACTGTGCGTCTCGCCGACTCGGCCGCCGCGACCTCGCTTTCCAAAACACTTGAATTAGACTATAACTTTTCAACACAAGGCTATATAGTAGTCTCGGTGGATATTGCTCCCACAGGACGTCCCAAGGATGGAAGCCTCTCCGTTTCTTGGCTGATCAGAGCGAGAGATATGTCCAACAATGGCGGAACCCGGTAAAGGTGGAGAACCTACCTGCTCTCAGGTGCCTACATCCTGCAGCAATGCGCGCGACAAGTAGCCAACGGGTAGGCTTCAACGTGCAGACCGGGCGAGTGGCAGGCAAGACAGACGGGATTCGGCGCCAAACTTTTTGCAGTTCGATTAGATTATATATATTGATCGCGATCCCCCTTCCCTCCCTCCTTTGCCATCGCCCAAAGATATCTCGCAGTTCCTATATATATTTAGAAGACTCGTAGTGCCTGTTGGCATATATTTAGTTTGTTGTAAAGCTGCCGAGAGCTGTTTATCTTCGTATGCCGAACACCTACTATCCGTTCCAGCCACTGCAGCAGCAGTCTCCGAGAGAATTTTACTTCTACAACGCCCCCATCACGCCCCCGCCAGAGCCGCAGGAGACCGACGACTACTTCACTTGTAAACCGCCAGACTATGACGCTGGGTCGTACATCCGCGTCCTGTCGCGGCAAATGATGCCCCCGCCAAATACCAAGTCTGCACTCTCCATCGTCATTGACCAGGACGACAAGGCGACTTTCAATAGAGGAGACTGCATCACAGGCCGTCTTTATATCCGGCCGACCCAGGACATTCCGTTTGAGAAGCTCCTCGTTGACCTCCAGGTCGCGGAGACGATTGTACGCGGTGAAATCTGCGAAAAGGCTTCGTTTACTAAGGCGACCTCAATCGCGCGTCACCGCCTCCAGGAGGAGGCATATCCAAGCGACCGCGTCTTCCATAAGGGGCTCGAGTACTCGTTTACTTTCTCGTTTGTCATTCCACACACAATTTGCGAGGACCCAGCCACGGGCCCGTCTCAGCTGCCGCTCCACTACCAGTTGCCTCCGAGCGTGGGCACCCACTCTGAAACGGGAGACCATTCGGCCGATGTCAATGACCGGTCGCTGGTCATTTCGTACCGCATCCGGGCCCGGATCACGAAGCCCGGCGTTCAGTTCGCGACGTCGCGGAACCCTAAAGAGCTCTACCAGGCGCAGCAGTACAAGTATTTGAGGGTTATGCCTTCGTACCCGGCGATCCGGCTGGCTCCAACGCTCTACGAGGGCACGCGGAACATGAAGCAGCGCATTCTCAAGCGGCCGACCAAGCACAAGCTGCACTTTGCCTTGGCCCAGGTGCCTGTTTTCCATCTTGCCGAGGGGACGGCTCCCATGGTCAGTTTACAGTTGGCGTTTGAGATTGATGCCTCCACTACAATGCAGCCGCAAATGCCATCGCCTCAGGTCAAGAACGTGTCGTACAAGCTTGCTGCTTTGACGACTTCGACGACGAGCCCGCGCCACTACTACCCTCACCACGACGACCCACAGGTCCACACGGCCAAGGACACGTTCCCGTCGCAGACTGCCGCGTGGACGCGCCCCGAGTGGAGGCTCGAGTACAACAGCAAGAAGACGAACCGATCCATGTACGTCTGCACTCTTCAGGCCCCGCTTGCGTTGCCATCTGACAAGCGAAAGGTTGTTCCAAACTACTTTACCGAGCTTAGTTCTCGCCAGTATGAGGTAACCATGTCGGTGGAGCTCAATGGGTACGCGCCGGCGAGCTTCACTTTCCCGGCGGTCATTGCTCGGGCGCGGAACATTGCCAGCATGTTCTGGCCCTCTGAAGAGGATGCTGCCACTGACCCGGTGCCCACTTACAGCTATTATGAAGAGACGGACCAGCCGTGTCCATATGATGTCAAGCTTGAGTTTGGTCGGGACTACAGTCGTCGTGTAAACGTTGATTCAAGCCCTTTGCCTAGCCCGCAGCCTGTCCGGCCTCAGGAGTTGAGCCAGGTTAGCTGGAAGATTACCGCATGATTACGATGATGATGTTATGAACTATTATTTATTTATTTTTAGTACCTTTAATTTAATTAATTTTCTCCGTTTTTCTACATTACGCTCTACACTCTGTGCTACATTTACCCCTCTCTACCTCTCTACACCCTGTTTTACATTACACCCTGGATGGAACTTTCTTGAACATTAATAACCGAGATACGGACACTGCAAAGGTAAAACTGCCGAGCATCCTTATGCAGGGCTGCATAAGCGTATAAATGCGATAGGGTGTATCAATAGGTGATATGCACCCGTAGCATTATCGTGATGATTAAGTGGCTGCTTTTGCTGCAATAGCAGCAAAATATGATAGGGTGGCATTAGATCCAAGTATTGGTTGTCTTTTTCTCATTCAAATGATGTATTTAGATAGAGCACAGCGGTTTGCGGCTCGCGCGGCTCACGCCGCACAAAATTAACGTACGTTTGAATTAATGCGAAATATCGAGTTGTCAAAGGGCAAAAAAAATACAGAAAATGGGGTGGTTACAACTTAATCATAGCGAATAAACTATTATATGTCTCGTATTAAGCAGCGTCGGCGGGGGTGCTGTCATAACTCGCCGCAGCATAGTGCATCTGCTTCAGAAATGAGATTTAACTCGCAGTGCTGGATGTTTGACAATTCGCTGCTAGACATCCAGGAGACATTATGCTCTACGCATTCAAGGCACGACAGCATAGTGCATTGTTTTATAGGATCCAATGTGTCGTCACGGCAGACGACATGCGCATAATACAAGATCAGAGATCCCCGCCTGAAAAATACCAAGTTACTAACTACTGACTTGTAGTGTCAATGAAATCATAGGTTACATTTGGCTGGGTGGTTCCCTCGGAGGAACTCCGAAGCTCCGACGCATCCTGCATAATGAAGGGATAACAGCCCGCGTGGCTGAGTGATTGTAACCTAGCAGCCATAGTCGGAGACAGAGTACAACCACGATAATATTGATTATGAAAAAGTACTACCGTACATACTATTCTGTACGGCAGCTGACAAAAAAAACAATCTCGTATGCCCCCAAAATGACGAAAAATCGGTGGTGAAGGTCAATTGACCGCTTTTCTTCCATATGATTGTATTAACCATCTATGCCTAATACCCCCTCCATACTTCCCCGCCAGAACGTTTCAGTTCCTTTGCATAAAATTTTCACTCTATGCGTACATCTTTTCATAGATTTCTTCAAATTGGGATCCCGACCAATAAGGTGTTTCACTTTTGCAACGTCGCATGTCTGGGGACCCTTAGTTGAAGTGTGATAAGATCAGAAAGTCCGATGAACTAAGGCGTATCGACTGTACGACGAAACGTAGGTTAAGTACATAATAAGGCAAGCGTATACTGCTCCGCAAATCGGACTATAGAATTTCCGGTATTCGATACCCGGTCGCTCCTGGCTCACTTTTATCGATTTGGTCATTAACATTTTAATCATCCTTATTAAATAATTCATCAAGAGTCGTAAAAAAGATTCATCCTCTGTAGAAGCGGCTGTTATTTTGGTTGACAGAGCTGTTGTTGTATAATTGAACAAGATCTCTGTGCACGCTGGTATAAGGCCAGCGTCTGAATACGGGAATTGCATCTGTAAATTGGCCGCTCATAACTGATTCATAAATCAAAATAAATTTTGCCTGCCACTCGGTTGGATTGGTCAACATCACTGCTGGCGAAGGCGTGGTCATATCTGTGGCGAGTACCATCGGTGGTACACCTTCCACGGCAGATATCCACCTATCCCACAGGATGCAACCCCACCAGGTTACGTACTCGTGTAGATTGTCCGTCATAATCGCAGAAAGAATGTGATACCGGCATGATAGGGCCATTCTTACCAGGCGCGATACAATTAGATATCGATTCGGAATGCCAGGTAAAAAGAGAAGATGAAGATAGGCCACGATAGGGGCTCTCGAGACGGATGAAAGAACTGAGGTGTCCAGGAAAAGCTGATTCACCGCCGTTATGTAATACTCAATATCGCCATGCGTAAATACGGCCTCGAATGCCTCCAGGGCGAACGCGAGAAGCGGGCTTTCCTCGAGGTCGGGGGACAAAAGTCCAACCTCGTACTGTACATTCTGTAGATACCACTGGCTCAACTCCAAGTGCTTCTGGACCGAGGGGTTTTGGACAACCAAGCATGCTAATTGGCGCTTGAGGCATCGTTGGCAGGACGTCAAAGAATCGCCCCAAACACAACGGACCTTGCTCAAGCGGCAAGGTTCGCATGCTGTCCGGGCTCTTCTACTACTGCGCATGAATGTATCGGAAAGGGTACGGAGATAAATAGTATTTCGGAATCTGCTTACACTTATATCATACCTCTTCTCTATAGCCCTACTCGGCACGCTTATTGGCGGGGTTTCAAATATACTGCATTCCAGCATGAGTCTGGAGTGCAGGAGATCCCTTTTTCTTGCCTTCCATTTCTTCTCTACTTACCTCAATGTGGTACTAAAGAGCAACAAATTATGACCCTGACATCATGCGATGCCTGCAAATTGTCCAAAACTCGGTGCGTGATATCAAAGGGGCCATGCGAAAGATGCTCCAAACGCCGCTGTCCCTGCTTGTTCAACGGTAAAAGTCGAGCTGTGGCCGAGATAGATGCGTTCCTGTCTTCTAACTCTGGGTATGCGCAGTGGCTTGCCCAGAGCCCAAAAACTACCGCAGTCCACGCAGACCTTGGCTTTAGCAGCGTCGAGTTCGTAAAAGTCTACCAGGCAAGTGACGATCTCAGGGCCTCATGGAATCCCACTGGCGAGCTCCAGCTCAGCAGAGCAATGAAAACGGTGTTCTGGAACGCTCTGTGCTCGGGAATTCTAGTACATCTGCCAATTGTGTCGGAAAAAATGCTCGCGTCGGGGTCAGTACTCCTCCAAGCTGCCGTGTACGCAACGGCTGCTCGAACTTCCGATATCGTCCACTCGCTGCTAGACTTTAAGCACCTACGCGAGATCATTAAGCAGGAACTCATCAAGTCGGGAAGTGAACCCATCGTTTCATTTGAAGCTATAGTGTCCCTTGTGTTGTGTCATTCTGTGCTAGAGGTCCATTCTGACGACTTCGAGTCTTTCGATGTGTTCATTTTCAACTATGTCATGATGGCCCGCGGATGTCTTCAATTGAAAATGAACCGCTCCAACGAGAACGCAGGGATTCAAGCTCTGTTTTATTCCATCTATATAGCGGACCGCTGGATGAGCACATTGCTGGGCAGCCCTGTGATAATACGAGACGCTGACGTGACAACCCAAATCCCGCTCAATGCATCGCCCTTCTTCATCGCCATGGTCACTGTGTCTTCACTACTCGGAAGAGTCCGTGCCCAGTTCTACAGCGTCTATGGCAAGGCAGCATGTCAGCCGGCTCAGGCGGATGCCCTGTGGCAGACGCTTGAACAGTGTACGTTCCCGGATATTCTAACGGACGAAGAGAACTACTTTATTCGAGTACACCTTGATACGGTTAAAGCATTATTCCTGCGTGCAGCACGGGCTCAAGAACCCCCATTGCTGCCGCGGTTTGTAGGCAACGCCAACTATGACAAGCTAGTAGTGCACAACGCATTCTACGCTCTGACGCGATGGACTACGTCCATTTTCTACTCACCATGTATTATTTTCAGTACAATTTACTACTGTCTGGCCCGGGCACTGATAGTAATGGTTGAATCGCCGTGCATCGAGGAATATCGCGAGGCTGCTAAGAACGTCTTGAAATCTGCGGAGAGCCTCCTATCGCACCTGGACCAGCTGGACGACGGACTGTTCTCCTATCGAGTGCTGCATTGCGTAAACATGCGCCATATTCTCCAGATTGCGAGCAAGCGACTTTACGAAAATCCGATGTTTGAAATGAGCTGGCCAGCGAACGGCGACATTATATTTTAGACCACTGAGTCAATGCATACAGGTTATATGACATGACCTACAAACGACGATATACCTAGTGGTAGATTGTCATTTAAACCCCCTCACACGAACACTTTCATGGGGCTTTCAGCATACTGTATTTCAGATTCGCGCAAACGACATTACAATTCTCTATATATCCAGCAAATAATGCTACAGTCTTTCAGGTCACAAATAGCCTGATCAACACTCCGTAGATCTGAGTAGGATGCAGGCACCAGGGAGGGTCATGATTAAATGTATTGATAAGCGATATCTAGAAACGTTATCAACATATTATATGCGTTAGTCCTCGGAGAGAAGAGTATGAGATTATCTAGTCCTCCACATGAGGAACATCCACAGCACAGTCATACCGGCGAACATAGAAAAGGCATACGGACCAAGGACTTTGACACCCGTATGGTTGGAAATTATACCATTAACGAACGGAAGAATGGCACTACCACCACCGCCCAGGGCCGCCGCGAAGCCAACGCCAGACACATGCAGCCATTTGGGCAGCTTCTTGATGGCAACGACAACAATAATGGGGAACACCGGGCCGGCCCAGAACCCGACAATGGCGATTGCGACTGCCGAAACAACAAGGTGGTCGACGAGCCAGAACACAAGCAAGAATGCACACCCAAAGATATAGTAGACCAACAGGCACCACTCCTCGTGCTTAAAGTATTCGGTCGCGTACCCGAGAACGACTCGGCCCACGGCCAGACCGGTCCAGAAACCGGTAGTGACGTAACCCATCTTGTCAATGTTGCCGCCCCGTGCGTCAATCATGAAAGTAGACGTCCAGCCACCAATGGTAACCTCACTACCAACGTACAGGAAGAGCGAGACGGCCATCATCCACACGACCTTATTAGTGGCAACAACGCGCATCGAGCTCTTTTCGTCCTTGTCATTTTTCATTGTGTCGCGGTAGACCTTACCCGTGTCCCCGTAGAAGGCAAAGAACGTGATAATGAAGTTCAGCGCTCCCATACCAATGAGTACTGCGTAGCAGTGATTCCACTTGACTCCAGCAGCTACCATTGCCTGGAAAATTGTCGGGGACAGGATACCGCCGACACCGTAGGATGCATGCAACAGGCCCATGAGCTGGTTGGCATTGTGGAGGCTACCGACAAACGCGTTCATGGACCCATCAATGCCACCACCGCCAAAGCCAATGATGAGGTACCCAATGACATACACTGGGAACGGGGGGGCTGTAATGCAAATGATAAACCCGATGAGATGGCAGGTCGTGCCCACGGCACATACGCCCCATCTACCAATCCATCGGTGGAGGAAGTCGTTGAAGATGGCGACGAGGAAGTACCCGCAAAAGGGGGCTACAAATGCCACGGATGCGACAAGATAGTCGAGGTGATAATGCGCTTCAATTGAGGGCAGCAGTACACCGAGTGTTGCATCGTTCATGCCCAGCATCAGGAAGGCGTAGAAGGTTGAGGCTACCCTTGCGATGTTCTTCTTCGAGGAGCGCCAGCTATCTTTCGGTTCCTCCTCCTCCTGGGACTCAAGGTTCCCGGTATCGTTTACCGACAGGGACCTGTCATCGTCGTCGTTATTTTCGGTATTGTTGATCTCCTTAGCGGCCTGCTTTTCTAGTAGCTGGTCGTCGCCTCGCAGAGAGGACTCAACGACGACCACCTCGTCAGTCGGCCGCTTCTTTTCAAACGAACCCATTATTCCCCCAAAAGGTATTCCTACAAAAGAGCGACGGAAAAAACCTGCTCTAGGATGGGCTTATTTATAATCCTCTACGAATATGTTTGATTCCATCTTTCTTTACTCCATAATCAGCGAAGAGAAATAATGGAGTAAATGCCGCTCTTTTCTCCTCGCCCGAACAGAATGATGCCCACTCAAGGTCTTGGCGCTCGCCGATCGGGTTGAGAATTACAGCGATGGGCGGTGGATTACGGCGTCCACCGACATGAGGAGTGCCTATTGTGGCTATCGCAGCAACTGCGCCGCACCCGACGGTTGTTCTGCAAGTTACAGATTCGCAGTAAATTGGGTCACTGCTGCCGCCGGGGGAGCTATCGGGCCGATAAGCTCAGAGGGCCTTCCGCCGTGCCCATAGTCCGCTATATCAGTTTGTCAGCTTGACATTTTTAAATTAGATTACGCGTAATGGGTTGCTATATTAATAGAATTATGGCTTTTGGTCCGATTCGCCCTACTTTTTAAAACTGCCCTGCTTTTTAGCTTATGTATCTGCCCTGCCGGAAAGCGGAGTCCTCGGATCGCGATCCGAGTGCCTGTTCACGCGCCAGGTAGTTGACTTAGAGCGGTCTGTTACCATTTCCCTTGAATAAGATATGAAGGTTCTGTCAATTGATCAGTGTGGAGAAAGGAGATGACCTGTTGAAGATCAATACTGGTTACAGTCCTCCTTCGCTTATAATTTTTTTATAGATGGTGCATATAGCTGCGTGAAGCTGTGGGAGTAGTTTTTCCGGGCCCTTGCAGTTATGCAGTTATACGTTATCTACAGTTTGTACTAGCGCGGTTCAACCAAATTCAATAGTAACCTGTCTATAAACTTGAATCGTATCACCGATAAACCGTTTGTTACCATAGGTATCACGGCAATTTTCAATGGCATCCCTAATAACCAAGTTGCTACTTTCCAATATATTGCCAATTGAGGGTTCGACGAATACCGGTAATAAAAAATGGACATGTAATGTGCGTCAATAGCAGGGTCAGATGTCAGGTTGTGAAAAGTCGGCCCGACAGTCCACGGAAATAGGGACGGCATTTGAAAAATGCGGAGTACAGTAATCTGTAATGGACCCTGTATAACATATTTAATAATAGACAATTGAGTATAGGCATGCCCACCTGTGAGCTAGTCGAGGTTTGCAAGTGTTTCAGTTCTGCTAGAACATCCGCTGCCGAAGTTTTTTTATCTTCGCAGGCTTTTGCCTACCTGTACATGTGCTAGCATATCCAACGTCCATATTGCACCGAGATGTACTCGTTCTTAATTGAACACAACCCTGTAAACTTAGAAAATGGCAATTAGCAACTTAGTACAGTTCTAGCAGTAGTACTGTGGTAGCAGGGGAGTGCATTCGAGGGCCAGCCCTCGAGCTCCCGTAGCTGGGGGCCAGCCCCCAGACCCCCGTACAGTTATGGTAACAACGTGACAAAGTTTTTGTTACAAACTCCCAAACTGTAACCAATACTCCCGTAACAAATGCAAGTCTCCGAATGAGTGAGCTCTTTCCACACCGTTGGATCACAAGTTGGTCTCGATGTGCCAAGTATACTGTGCAAATGCTTTTCAATCACTCTCAATAACTTCGAAAACTGATGCCATATTGGCCTTTATGTATCAATCTGTGCGATTCACAGAATTTGCTATCTACCACCGTACTCAGCTAACAAAACCTTGATTGGTAACACAACGGGCTCGAAAAATGCAGACGATTCATTCAATTAAAAATATGGCCAATTGTATTCGAGGGCCAGCCCTCGAGCTCCCGTGGCTCCGCTTCGCGGAGGTTCTAGTGGCGGACCAGAGCAACCATCTCAGACCCCCAAGGGCACCAGGAACATGACTAGCAAAGACCGGCTTAATTATAGCTTGTTAAACATACGGGAAATTGGCTCAAATCGCCAGGCACCGGTAGCTAATCACCACGGAGAGGGATAAGATAGCCGGAACTTGCCCCTTTCATGATGCAATACGGTTTCGGCAAGGCTGCCGACTAGCTGGGTTACCCCACACCCCCTTTAATCGCTACGTAATGCCGTGCCATAAATGTATCATCGGTGTTGACCGTACCAGTTCTCAGGCCTAGTCCATTTAAATACCACAACTTCCTAAATTGGCGGTAAGACTCAATGGCTCCAACGCACCGTAATTCCAAAGATATGGAAGACGGTTTCAACATATTCTGGACCCAAGCGACAAGGCCCCAAGATGAAGAAATTTCATCTTTACAAGTACAGCCCCCTTACCCCCAACGGATAAACAAATATCTAGACCATGTACCAGACATGTATCGAATAATCGCAGGCAAGGAAGTGAACCATGGCTACTTGTTGAATACATGTAAGGACGTAGTGTAATGCAGACTTACGCGTCTCGGCTGCCTACTTACGCCGGCCCTCGGCTTGGTGTACCCCACACAGGTCGCTATCCCTGCCGATTTCTCGAATTCTCAACCAGAAGTTGATAATTGGCTATTGTGGTTGATAACATTCCACAGACCTTTTGTTATTCTCTACTAGTGATGAATGATAATAATTGTTTAACAGTATATTAGTAGTAATATTATGATGCTTCAATACATTGTATATCTGTAGTAATTACCAAGCTTTTGATATATTGTCTACTACCGGTAGTGATGAATGATAATTGTTTACAGTATATTAGTAGTAATATTATGATGCTTCAATTAAATTGAGCAGTATATAGTAATAAATAAGTCATTACCAAGAGATGCCTTGGTAGCTACCAAAACATGCTTGGAAGTCACCAAAAGATGCTTCAAAGTCACCAAAACATGCTTGGAAGGAGTTACCCAGACTCTTGGAAGAGATGCTTGGAGGAGCTATCAGAAATTCTTGGAAGTTATAAGTTACCAAGAAATTCCCTGCAAGGTGGTTAGTGGGTCGTCTACAATGCGTCGTTTGTGCCCATCCCGTGGGTACAGTTCATCAGATTCAAAGTCGAAAACTGGCGGCCACTGCAGGTCGACAGAAGTTGGCTTTCGCGACTTTGGGGAGAGCGCCTCGTCGATTGAAAAAGTATCGCTCGCCGAATCAAGCGACGACGACAGGGTCAACGGACTGTCACCGCCACTACTGCTGCTTGTACTGCTCGTCTCAAGTGCCCACAGCGTTGGCGGTGGCACCGGCGAGGACGAAGAGACGTGGTGGTTATTGCTTTCTGGGAACACGGCTACTTCGTCAAAGTTGTGAGCCAGAAATTCCAAATACTCGTTAAGCCCGTCGCTGTCGGAAATAAGCTGGTCAACCAACACCGAGCTCGACAGTGGACCCTGTAGGTTCAGCGGGTTTGAGTTCACCATCTGTGAAGAATTACCTGGCTGTGGAACAGCCGCCAGGGCCGCTGCAGCGGCAATCGAATTTGGCGACGCGCCAAATAAGTTGTCTGGGCTGTTACCAGGCTGTCTAGTAGTAATAGTATTAGGGGTATAGCCCGAGAAGAACTCCACGACCGAGTTATGGCGTACATTCTCGATCTGGACCGGGTACACTGCGGCACTCAGCGAGTCCAGCCCGCTGGTACTTGCCGCCCGCTTGCGCTTGACGGTGGTCTTCTTGGGCAGCACGCTGCCATGGTGCGATTTGGTGTGTCGCGACAGGGTATCCCTGCGCACAAACAGCTTCTTGCACTCGGTGCACTCGTAAGGCTTCTCCTTACTGTGCGACCGCAGGTGTCGCTTGAGATGCTCGTTTTTACTAAACTCGCGCGAGCATACGTGACACTTGATGCCCGTGCTCGAGTTGCTCCGGCCCTGTCGCATCACTGGGATAGGAGACATGGTCAATTCACAAAAAAAGTTCAATGAGCCTCGAGGGCCATGGCGGAATTATATATCAACCCGGGGAGGGGGCGGCCTCTCTCGCTCTCTCTGGGGAAACATTGCGTCTGTTGTGTTTTGAGGGGTAGTCTCTACCAGGCTGCAGGTTCCTGACTGGGAGGGAGAGCGAGGGGGGGAGGCGGGGGTGCGCTGCTGGCTGTACTGCGGTGATCACGTCTACCACGCAAAGCTGCGTCTCTTCCTGCTTTTCAAAACAGATATACAACGTGGATCGCTATGGCGTAGATGAAATAGCGATTAACGGCCCTGGCGATATTTTCTTAGAGGGGGGGAAAGGAACGGCGGCCGGGAAAGGCGGGGGATGGTCATGTGTTGCGCGGGCTGCTGCTGCCTGTAGTGTACCCCAGATTTGCCTGTCTCAGACAATGCCTCGAAGAATGGAAATAAGCAGTCACTTCCGGGCCAGTGGCGACCCCGGGGGAGGAGCCTAGAGGGTGGATATTAAGGGATTAGAAAAGTGTATCGTGCGTATCAAGGGTAGACCCTTTGGGGGGGATGGAGGTACGTAGGCGACGTTATCGAGCGGTTTGGATGCTGGTTAGTAGCGCCAGGGTGCTAACGGTGTGTGAAATGCTGCTGCCTTCTGCAGCCCGTCTCTTGACGCACCTATACCTCCAATATCGCTATACCCTTCTTATTATTTTGGTGTAGCGCTACTTAGGCAGGTAGTACAGTAGTGCTAGTAGTAGCACCGGGTATGGTTAGCCGTCGGAAGCGACACGGCCCTGACCTCCTGAGTCAGTCGCAGCAAATGTATTTTTCACTCTCCCTCCCGGTGAGTCGACCGTTGTCTGCGAATATCAACCAGTGTAACACTTGGTGGTGTAAGTGTGGAAAGGAGAGAGCCCACGTATGCTGGGATCGACGGCCTCCCCCCATGGGATTGATCCATAGAGTGTCTTCCAAAAACAAATGAACGTTGTCTCCTCCACTGCGGGAGGCACATTGGGCTCTTGCATGGTACGCAATCCCCGTTCCAGCCGCACAGATTTCCTCGAGGCTTTTGATATGCGTGCTGCAGTATTCTTTTCTCTGGATGCTGGGTGTGTGCAGAGTGACGAGCGTTTTACAGGAATGCTTTTCTCTCCCTGGTGACCATAAAAAGTTAAAATAATGCACGCTATTTCATTGGAGTTGCAGTTACACGGCGCGCCGACCATTACTGCTACGTATACTCAACAGACTCACTTCGCTGTATGGGAGAGACCAATTTGCTTTCCTTGTCGAGCCGGTTTCGTTGGTTGTCTTAACATTTGCCGCCAATCTGCCGCCAATCTGGATATCTGTTCTATCGACGGTCTCTACACTCGGCTATGGAAAAGCAGCCCCTTACTGTAGTTTCCATGTATGGGACACCTATACTGCATGCCGTTAGCCCCTTTTTTTTCTTCTATCTCTGAATCCAAGGACTCAAATGCACGCAAATACACACTGGGGCTCTGCCCCAGACCCCGTAGTTGGGGGTTCCACCCCCAAACCCCCTCCTGCGATCCTTCGGTGTAGAGCTATGGGGTGTTAATTGCCTATAGCGCCCAAGGTATGGTGGCTGTTGGGTGGTATACCGTTAACCAGAGAAGTATCGCAGATTTTCGCCAGTCCATATATGCTTGATTGGCTGTTACCTCAACTATCCCCCGTTTCTTCCAAACTATTAGCTAGCATTGTAGGTATAATTGACTTAACTTCAAAAAAAAATGAAATGCAATTACTCCACACCACCAACCGGAGTCCGCGTAGGCGCATCCTGCTCCGTCGACGCCAAGCAGAGCGTCACAGGCCTCTACGCATATGCTCCGGATCGTAAAAATGATACATGTACCATGGATCAATTGTTTTGTATTGTCGTAGATTCAATGTGCATCATTGTATAGGCTCCTTCATGTATACCAATTGAGGTTAAAATCTCACAACTATACATACGTAACGTAAAATCGGCGATTACAGCGTACAGCGTTACTGATTTTCGATGCAAGAATAATTTTGGCATTCCTCGAACTGTCAGATCGCCTGTACATGCAGTTTAGAGATTCCCAGATAATAACATGTCTTTTTTCGTTTTATTAAGTGCCTAATGCCGCGATAATACTGTAGCTTGTAACGGGTAATCGTAATAACCAATTATCATCTCTGTTGATTGCCGGTAGGAATTCTAAGCACCTGATTTTTCTAATATGTACATATTGAACCTTAATAAGAAGTTATAAAAATGAAGAATCTCGATTAAACTAACGGTATAATGGATTCCGATAAGACAGAAAAAAAAGCACCGTACGCTTTATCCAGCAGCTTCCAGGGACGCAATCGACACTCAATTAATGCCGGTCTAAGGATCCGGACGCTGAGGATACTGAGAACTATACTCTACTTAGATATAATAGCTAATTCTATGATAATGCCAAGGCGACAGAGGCTAATTGATTTTTAAAACTTCCCTTATAATACTCTGAGATGGACTGATTTCAAATGAATCTTGTGACTGGTGCATTATGGTACGCAGCGTTTACAATATCCCCTCGGGAAGTATCGCTTACACTATCAGCATCGCATGGTATCACTCAAATAACCTTGAGATTGGACGTTCCTAAATTGCATACATGTTACCTCTTCATCTTCGTTTAGACTTGTCGTTTCCAAATCCTCTTTACTCGTCGTGACTGCTTGAATAACCTATGAGTACTCGTTAGCATCGCAAACCTGTTTTTTTGTAAAGAAATGAATAATGAAAATAATCACAGAAACTTAGAAATCAATCTTTTCTTCCCACGTCCCGTCTCCGCCATATGGTTCTCCATGCGTTTCCATATTTCCTCATCACGGGCTGGTTGTGTCTTAATCTTTTCGCCATTTTGCTGAGAATGTGAACTCTCCGTGTCCATTGAACCGATCATGATAGTGCCATGGACAACCGTAAGGGTGATGCGTAGGTCTATTAAATTATCGTCGGAAGGCGATTTGCAATCAACGGGGCATTGAATGAATGAAAATCAATTAACGTCCTATAGGTGGCCTTGGAGGACCCCGTTACACAATACATAATAGTAATAATCCAATAGTCCAATAATAAAATCAAAATCCAATCAAATAAGTCCACCCAATGTATCGCATTGGCGCCGTGGGGATTGGGTACCCCCCGTAGCTCCCGGGAAACACTTCCCATCAGGGATTAAAAACCGGGAACCTTCCAAAGTAGTGGTTTGTAGTTGCAATTAGTTGCTTAGCGGCGTAGTAGCTGGCTCTTCGAAAGAAGAAGAAGATATCTTTATTTTAAGTCGGGGGCACTACTTGCTAAGGACGACTATGGTCAAACGTTGGGCTTCAACAGCCAGGTCGATATTTTCTTTGCTTTGGTCGGGTTCCGCATTGTGCGGGCATTTACGGTGGTTAGAGTAGATCGCTGTGTGTTCTGGGTCATTCGTTGGGGGTGCTTGCAGACCTTAATCTCGATCTAATATCCCTTTCGGGCTTCTACTCGCCATCGTAGGCGGGATCACACTTCTCTCGCAGGTGGCTTCTGACGCCTACCACACTGCGATGGGGGAGGAAAACCATTATCCTTGCCAAGTGCCTTCAAATTTTCGGTATATGTACTATACCTAGGCACCGAAGTGAATGGGGAAAAACCCCAGGATCAACACTCGCCGCGCGGTGACTCGGCTAGCCCGATCCCCAGGCCCTGGATTCCGCCGCTTGGTGCTGCCTAAACACCAAGGCCTTGTTTCAGCCGAGGGTGTCGTGGGCGTGCGTTCACGACACACTTGGGATTATAATATATCTTGATTATAGTCTGAGCTAATGCTAAGGAAGACTGTGTCTAAACATTGGGCTTCAACAGCCGGCTCAATATAAACATTAAAATAAATCAATGGCAGAACATTAAGTAGCCTGGGATACCTATCTCCAGTCCACAAAAGATGATGCGGATTCCCTCAGTAAGCTGACAATACGGGGAGAAACCACTATCCCTACCAGGCACCGCTGTAGACGCAATGCCGAGGTCAGTGGGGAAAAAACCCATATCAACACCATCTACACTTGGGATTGGAACCCATAACCCCAAAACTCGGAGGAGAGGCGACGCGTGTTTCCAGGCTCTTCGAAATGAATTGAGCCATCTGCCGAAGCCCGTCCGGTGTGCCTAACAATGTTGGCAAGTCAAATGTCACGCTGACCTCCAGAAGGAGGGGCCTTTGTGCCTCATAAAAAGGGCACACGGCTTTTTTTCTCCAAGCCGCATGATATGCGGCGTGCGGCTCAAATACTAATATTTTTTAAGTTTCAGAGAAAGTCCTCGCCCAGTTCTGCTTTGATGGCCAAGTTGGTAAGGCGCGTCACTAGTAATGACGAGATCGTCGGTTCGAATCCGGCTCGAAGCAAGAGCGTTAGTGGTTTAGTGGTAAAATTCATCGTTGCCATCGATGAGCCCCCGGTTCGATTCCGGGCTAACGCATTTTTGCGCGCGCAAAATTTTTTCTCGCGAGCGCGAAAAAATAAAATTTTTGCTGGTTCCGCGGATTGAACGCGGGGCCTTCAGATCTTCAGTCTGACGCTCTCCCAACTGAGCTAAACCAGCTTGACGAAAATTGAAATAAATAGAGCTATTATGAAGCAGAAAAATTGCGATTTGGAGCTATTTTTCATCCGTTTTGGTTCGGCGCGGAAAAAGGTGAAAAAGGTCCCAAGGATAGTGGCGGAGGTAGTATCGAAGCTCTAATTCAATCGACAAACACTCGCCTACATCTCGCTTTAGCTCACTTTGCGAAGTGGAGTTTGAAGAAAGAATTGCTAAGTTCTCTTCGAGGGAACGATATCTGGGCAACCTTAAGGTACCTGGGTGCCGCGCCCCCACGAGCGCTTATGCCACCGCTCCTCAAGCCTGACAACACAAAGACCGAGTCGTTTGGAGAGAAG